>NC_092523.1:75644545-75947575 GCF_037038585.1 Patagioenas fasciata | reverse complement strand
GAACAGTTTGTATGTGCAGGTGAGGGGTGTCATTTATGTTCTGAAATCCACCGAGCACTATGGTGTGAATGGGAGCCGAGGTCCATGTGGGCTGTACCGCAGAACATACCTGCATGAGAATGCTCTGGACATGGTGTACCCATGAGGAGAGAGAATATACCATTTCAGTCACAGGAAGAGGCTGGAAATCGGGGTTTTCTTCATATGCATCTCTTCCTCCCTCCTCGTCTTCGTCTCCTTCTTCCTCTGCAAACTGATAAAATCCAATGGGAGAGATCTGGGTTCCTGCTGAGATCCGAGCTATCTGTGCACGCAGGTAATTGGCCTCGTTTCCGGGGAAAGGAGGAAAGCTCACAACAGGAGCATCCAGCCTGCCAGTGAAGAACTTCTTGATTTTCCTGGCACAGACAATCTGGGCTGGTGTCACTGGAGGCAGCTTCACCCAGGGTTTGCCTGGCTCATTACAGACAAAGTAGATAAATTTATTAGCCCCAGTCCCATTTTCTTCTTTTGGGATGACAGGTGGGAGCTTATAGGTAGACTTTGGTGGCTCATCTTTTTCTTTCTCCTCATCTTCATCTTCTTCAAGCTCACCCATCCCTTTCTCTCCTTCCTCAGTACCTTCCTCCTCTTCTGCTTCCTCCTCCTCCTCCTCTTCCCCATCACGGTACTGTACTTCAGCTATAATATAGTTCATCTCCAGGCCCAAAATTTTGCCCCAAAAGCGACAGGTCTGGATTGGGTGAACAGTAATAAGATTTTTAAGGGCGAGGAATATGTGATAGGATTCATCTTTGCTCAAGCCAATTCCAGCCTGTTCAAAATAAAAGGCTGTTTCCATCACATTAGGTAGAGGGGTCTCTCCCTGGGGAAGAAAATCTGGAGTTAAAACTGGGGAATAGTGTAATTATCTATTTGAAAAATTAAACATTTTATCTACTGAATGTTACACTTCACTTTCCTGTAGTGCCACTCATTCTCTCAAAGTGCTTTGCAGTCATTCATTCACTACATCTTCCACTATAATTTAGAAGAATTAAAAAATGCCATTTGAAGGGTAAAGAAGAGAACACAGATGAACTGCAGCTTTTAGAATAAAGGATTTCAAAATTCAAACTCCTTATTACTTCAAAATAAGGAAAGTCAGAATTCTTGCACAGGATTCACAAAGGACTTCAGTGTTAGGGCACATCAGCTTTGTAAGAGGCCATGATGCCCCCAGTGACACTGTGTTTCCTTGAGTTTGTGGAAGATGATTTTGGGGAAGTTATAATATGTATTTTATATATTTAGATAGCAGACCACAAATATTTCTCTGGAGTGAATGTTGTTAATTTGAACACCTTGGCATAAGGCTTCCTGCCTTTTTAAAAAGACTGGCCCCTGCTCTTGCTGAAGTCCATAATAAGACTCCGTCTGGCTTCTGTGGAAGCAGAACTAGGGCAATAATTAAGATTTCATTAGGTATTTCCATTCACTTGCTGACCCTTCTCTCATTTCATGGGAGCTGGTGGTTATATCATACAAAGGTATTAGAAGTTGTACACGGCAGGGTAGGAAATTTGGAAGAAATAGTGCTAGTTTTATGTGGAATTTCTTTTGCCCTTCCAGGCTTCTTATATCAAAACAAGATAGATGGGAGTATGAAAAATTCAAAATTCCTTTCTGAAATATCCTATCTTGTTCTATTTATATGATTGTATACTGTTACTGTAAAATAAGCAATAGGCTACGGAAAAGATGAAATAGTATGTGACCAACCCAGCTATGAAGAGGGTACACGGTACTGTGGCTACAATTACTTTTATGATTGTGAGAGGCAATAATACAAAGTGGACCACAAGTTCCTCCCTTTCTCCTTTTCCTTGCCACCATCCTCCCACCCATTCCTTGGTATATATGAAGTCTATTTTTCTCTGATAATAACTTACTATCTCTTCTTCAAGTTCTTCAGCTCCTTCGCCATTTGCCCTGAGGAACAAAGCTTTACGCTTTTCTGCAGCTTCAAATGTTGGAAGAATCTCATGTTCATCTCGAAGAGTGTCCATTTTTTTCTGAAACTGAGCCCATTTCACATCCTTGCTGATATTCTCAATTATGTCTACTGCATTTGTGGGCCGTTCATCCAGGATCTTTGTTAACATATTAGCAAGATGATCATATCTGTCATATAAATGTAAATATTATTAGCCTACTAGACAAAAGTCTTACGATATTATGTTTTTAATAGCAAAAGTAGAAGCTAATCACCTTGAGCTTTGGAAAATCATTGGAATAGTTAGATGAAAGGCGATCATGGAGCATTATGGGCAATTAGAATTAAAACCAGCCTGATTATAACATACTTAGGAGCAGTCTCATCTTCAATTTTCGGTATGTATTGCACCTGCTTCAGGAGCTGAAGCTGAATTTAAACTTGCTCTTAATCAAATTAATTTCCCTTTGAACTCTATAAATTCCATTAGGAATTTTGATTCTGAAAGATGATGGACACAGACAAGTGTCACATCGCAACGAACTACTGCATTTACAACATATTCTCCCATTCCATAGATACCTCCCTGGTATCCCTCCCTTTCTTAACATATCCCTTTGCCTTTTTACCGGCACTTCTTTTCTCTCCACTCATTACCCCTTTCAATTGTGTCCCTTTTCAGACTTACAAGTTCAGGCCAGATACTGTGCTGCTCTCCAGTAAATAGGCTTTTGCATTTTCAATTGCCAGCTTTTGGGAATTGAGATCGGGCATCTGATCATCGTACGGACTGTATCCTGGCTGATAGAGACCGTAACCTGGCTCATGTGGCTGATACGGGCCATGCCCACGTTCGTAGGCTTGATAGGGATCTTGTGTTTGGTAAGAGTCTAATCCTGGCACATGCGACTGATCCATGCTTTGCTGTCCTCTGCCTGATAAGAGTCTTGTCGAAGTGCGTATGTTTATTTCTGGCACCTGTAGGTTGCAAGAGGCTTGTTCTGCTGCCTGTGGGTGACAGAGGTGTTGAATTTGGGTCTGTGGTTGATACGGTGCACGGGTCTGATCGACACTTCCTCTTCGGTCTTGTGCTTGGAAGGGGTCTTGGTCGGGCGTAGGTGGCTGATAGATGCTTTTCCTCAGGCCTGTGCCTGACCAGCCCCTTTCCTCACCCCCGCTATTCACGAAGGCTCGTCCCGGTTCCGACAGCTGCGGCCGAGCAGGGTCTCCGAGCCCTCAAAAGGCGGCTCCTCGCTGAGGCGGGCCGGCAGTGCTCCCCGAGCCCCGCTCCTGCCCTTCCCGTGGGTGGGACAGCGTGGGGTGTGGATCCGTGGGGTACGGGCCAGGCTGGGGACACCGAGCCGCCCTTCAACAGCCGCCGGCGTCGCTCGTCGCGCAGCAACGGCCGCGGGGCGGGGCATCGCGTCGCCTCGGCGAACCCGCCGCCGTTGCTTAGGACGCCCGGCGAGCGGTGCCGGAAGGGGCGGGTGCGTGGTGGTTTTTCTGTGGGGACTCGGCACTACGCTCATTTTCACTCCGTGTCTGCCAAGGGGGGGCTGCTTGTTCCGGCAGCGATGGCTCTGGGGGCAGCGCGAGGCGGTTGCAACTGCTGGCGGAGCCCCGCGCGCCAAGGCCGGCGGTTGAAACCGTTGGAGGCGCCGCGCGCACGGGGCGGCCGTTAGCGCTGATGCTCCCGCTCCGCCGGGCTGTCTCCCGTCGCTACCCGGCGGGTGTGCGCTTGTTTCGGGCTGCTGCTCCAGGGTGTCTCCCGCTGCTACCCGGCGGGTGTGCGCTTGTTTCGGGCTGCTGCTCCGGGGTATCTCCCTGTGCGCCCTCCTCAAAGCAGTAGCCGGCTGGGAGAACGACCCGATTTATGAGGGGAGCGCCGGCCCTGTCAGCCCTCTCCTCAGCGTGGGCGGGAGCGCAGCGGCTCCCTGTGAGGGGGAACCCGCGCAGCGGCTCCCTGATAGGAACTCCCGCAGAGGCTGGGGCTGCTCCAGTCGAGCTCCTGTGTTGTTGCTGTGTTCGCCAGGTGGGAAACCCCCGCAAACTGCCCGAGCTGTTATTTATTTTTATAGAGGGGCTTTCCAGTCCTACTTGTTTTCTTTTATTATGACCCAGAAACCGTGCTGTCAGTACTCTGTTTTGAGTGGCTCTGGTACAAGAATCTTTCATATCTCTGCTGACAGCAGAAGAATGCATCTCCAAAAGCGTAATTTTGATTTTTTTAAAAAAAAATTACATTCATTTGCCTTAATTGCTTTCGTTGTGTGCAGTAGAAAATGCAGTTTAATCTGCATTTTAGTGGTGATATATCATGCTGTTGCTATAAGGTATAAAGGCTTTTTCTTAGAAGAAAAATACTGTAAAATCTGACAATCACTTAAATTATATTCACAGATCAAAGGAAAAAAAACAGATGTAAATTAAGTTGGAAGGAAGGTGTTCTGATGGAAAACAGTTTTGTCATGTGATGATGAGACAGCTGGCCATAATGTGAGTAATTTCTCTTTACAACACTATTGAAACACTAAAATGAGAAGGACAAATGTCACATTAGAGAGGAAGAACCTGCTAACTTCTATTAATTTAGTTACTTGAGTTTTGTTTTACAGAAATATAGTAGCACAGTGCTATCTGCTTTTGTTGTTCCATTAGATATTATGTGTTATCTACTTGAACCAAGCCCTCATTGTGCATGTAAAACTTACATGAATTTTTTCCTTGATTGCTCATAATTAAGTATGTGAGGAACTTTTACTGTTTGAGTAAAGTAAAATACATACCTAATATTCAACAAGGAGGTTACAAAGCAAATATATAGAGCAGGTGAGTGTTTGTTTTGGTGGTTTTTGGTTGTTTTTTTAAGGAGTCCTTTTAAGGATTTACATTTTATCAAGTATCTACAGCTGGCCCAAAGATAACTGTCAAGTGTTCTTTAATAGTTCAACAGGGAAAATAATTCTGTCTTGGGGTATCAATGTGAAGAAGTTAGTGCTGTACGAATCTAGGCAAAATGCCCTATTAAGGTTATAAGTTATATTAAATGAAGTAGTGCAATACCTGCACTGTAAAATATACTTCTCTGTCATTGATGGATCAGTTATAAAAAATGCAGTTTATTTTGGATATTTATTAGAGGTAACTAGAAAAAAATTATCAGATGAGGCATTGCAAATTTCTGTCAGGTTCTAAGAGAGTAAATGCTGGTAGTATCACCAAGGAATATGAACCGTTCTGAAACAGCAGCAAAACATGCGTTTCCACATCCTTTAATAGGCAGAGAGCTTTTATATGAAGAATTAAAAAGTTTCTATGTTGTGTTTTTTATGATTCCAACAAATAAGACAAATCATTAAAATATTACTACTACTGGGTTTCATCTTGTAGTGGTTTTGTTATTGCCTTACTGATCTTATCAAGGAATGTGCACAAGTTCATTTTGCAGATGTATTTGCAGAACTTGCACATTGACTCCAGAGGGCGGTACAGTACTTGCAAATGACCTGTTAATTCCTTTTTATTTGATATCCATATTTCATTTTTGAAGGAAAAAACTTGATTTCTTTTTCAGCAATTCACTTCTATAAAAATTGTATGAAATTAAGTTATCTTTCTAGCTATGATGTTCTGTGATGCTCAAGAAAGGGCAACTGCTTTATCTTTTCAATCTTGTTCAACAAAGCAAGAGATGAGTGGGGAACCTGTATCTTTTAATAATATTCCTGTGTACCTTTGTAATTAAATCAGTTAGTGCACAGGGATAATGTAAAATGGCTCAGGGCGAAGAGTACCTCAGCACAGAAGGGTGTTTTAACAATGATGTTTCAGTTATGGTCTCTTGTTGATACGGAAAAGTAGGAAATGGATATGTGCAATATTGCTGCAGAATCTTAGTCTGAACACTGTCAGCAGCATGAGTTAACTGGCTGAACAGTGACTAAAGTATTAATGTTTTATCATTCCAAAGGAGATATGTTAATGTTTTGTATTGTCTCTGATGCGGCCAGGTAGCAATGGTCTTGTGTTCTATGGATTTATGTCTGGTTTTCAGCCGCCTCTTTTTAAATAACAAAATGAAACAACAGAACTCTTGCCTGTTGCTGAATTCTAAGCAGAGATCCAAA
Source organism: Patagioenas fasciata (assembly GCF_037038585.1). Lineage (NCBI taxonomy): Eukaryota > Metazoa > Chordata > Aves > Columbiformes > Columbidae > Patagioenas > Patagioenas fasciata. Next base: position 75,941,473 of record NC_092523.1, on the reverse strand, counting down.
GATGGTATAAAATGATGCATGTAAAATGGGACATGTGGTGCATTCCTATAGAGTTCTATTGGTGAATTTTGAACATGCTTGCACTGGTAAGGGTATGACAGACAATCTGCACAGAGCTTCCCATTTCAAGTAGTAATGTCTTCCTAGAAGCATGCCTTCATCACCAGACCAATAAGTAGCACCTGTAGCTACTGAGGTGATGCTGCTCTTTACTGTGTAGCAGGCAAGGCAACTTCAGCTGAATTCCAGCCTGCACACTAGATATCAGGTGTTGTTGCTTTCAGTATGAAGCTTGCTCTGGCAAGTGGCTGCCAGGTGTGCTGTCAGCTCACTTAAGAGGAAGGCTTAATGAGTAGATTCTTACTGGATTTGGTATGGCATAGGTTTCAATCTGCATACTGTGGTCAAGACTAAGGTGTCTGAGCATATGAAAATGAGCTTTATCTTTTCCTTTATACTATGTTTAGGAATTAAATACTTATGCTCACTCTGACTGCTTCCAAACTACTTTAAGAGGAAAGGTACTTGGAGAGTGTAGGTTCTGGTGTGTTACCTTTGTTAATTTTCATGAAAAGACTATTAACTATATAACTACTTTTAAATCTATATTAATTTTTTTCTGTTCAGAGGCCAGTGACATTTATTTCTCCTTCAATTCCAAAAAAGCAACATGCAGTTTTTATGTTTAGTTAAACATACAACAAGTGGTTTTAATTGTGTAACAGAGTTTTCTCCTTTACTTTTTTTTTTTAAGCCAGGGAGGATCAAAATGTATTTATGCATCACTTTCAGAATATGGTTTTCCATTTGATCAAAATTATTCTTTTTATGTTACTTCTAATAGCATTTTCATGCTAAACATATAAGTAAGTGCATGTGAATCTTAGAAGTTTACTGTGCAGAGAGGAATAGATGATCATATGTGATCTCCTTGAAGTATGGCAGTGACTTTTTTGTGAGTTACAAGGTTATCACTGAGCCATTACTACTGGTATACCTCCTTCTTCTTCCACAGGGCTTGATTCTTTTCTCTTCTTTGGGTTGTATGCTGAAATCAAATTGTGTTCCTCAGGTGGTCGTAGACATTAGGTTAGTGCTGGCAGTTTGAGATGCTTTTCTATGAGGCAATATTATTGGAAAGCTGAGAGACCATCATCCATCTGCAGGGGGCTGATAGGAAATGCATATGGTGCTCTGAAGAGAATAATAATCACCTTTGGAGATCTAGAGCTGGATTTTGCTCTTACTGAAGTCAGTTGGAGTTTTGCTGCTGACTTCCGTGAAAGTAAGATTAGGTCCTTTGTCATTTCATTATCATTTTTCAGCATAGACCAGGTTATATGCTGGGAGATAAACTTATTTTACTCCTAATTTATAGTGTAGAGTTGCTGTGGTTAAGGCTGAGTGTGAGTTTGCATCCTGAGGTGTGAATTCTGTATTTTACATCCTCTGAGTTCAGGAAACCACTGTGAGTTACAGCATAATGTTCAGTAGACATTTAACTATAACTGTGCAAAGGCAGCAATGTTGGTGTGGACCAGCAAAATTTCAAGGGGGTGAGAGATTTTGTACCACCTGGTTTTATTCAAATTTTGCAATTACAGTGACAAGGTGTGTATTGTTCTAAGTGTAGGAAATAGATTTTTTTAATATTGAAATGTAGTGTCTTTGTGTTTATGATGTATATTATTCAAAGTTATACTATTTCTCTGGTTTTGAGCACTGTGTGACTGAGTAAAAATTGCAGTGGACATCATGATTATTGCTTTCTGGGTGCTGTATCTTTAATTCATTATCATTTTCATTAATGTCAGTATACCACTTCTTACTTGTCAGTACTATCAGAGCTCAGTGGTTTTTAGTTCCTGTTCATGAGGAGAAAGCTTGGTTTTCTGGCAAAAAGGATGCAGCAGTTGTGGACCTTATAAATACAGCCTAGGTACTTTATGCTGGTGCTTGGAGTTGAATGTCCATGTGGAATAGTGCCTTCTCTTTAAAAGGTTTAACTATGCGTAATTGTATGTTTTTGTACTATTCTCATTGACTGAACCTGTTTCACAGGTTCATGTGGAAGATATCCCAGTCTGTTCCTCAGAGCTGTACAGATCCTGATGACTGTGGTGTTGCAACAGAGGAAAAATGGGCTGTTGGGGTTTAGGATCTTTAATTGCTGCAATAGCGTTAGCACGTAGGAGTGAGCTTCAAATACCCTCTGCTCTGGCTTGTTGCAGGCTTATCAAAGCTTTAGCAGGCTTGTTTCTCCTTGCTGTGCATGTTAAGTTCTCCTTTCTTTGGGTGTAGTAGGGTGAAAGGGAGGGGAGGTTTTGCTTTACATAGAAATTTTTTGGGATTTTGTTTCTGTTAATATTTAAGTGATGGTTAAAATGGAGCAATGATTTACTGTCGTTAATAAAATGGAGGTTCACTTCACTTTGCACATATGTAACCTTTATTGTATTTCTGAGAATGATGAACTTTTATATTTATTAGATACTGCATTCAATTTACAATGATTGTATGTAATGGTTTTATTCTTACATGAAGCTGAGTGAGTGCAATCACTTCAAGAGGATTATAAATTTCTGTCATCATTTTGCTTTTCCCTAGCTGTGTGTGTTATAGCACTTCTCATTGTAGAGTGGATTCAAATGCTTTTTCTTCCTACTGTGCTAAAGACTCTCATCTGCAGCAGCAGTGTAAAACAGGCTATAATGATTCAGTGCTATTTTACAAAACTATACAAAACATGAGGAAAGAGAGAACCAGGCCTGACCTTTTTGCCCTTTCTAATGATTAGAAGGACTATCTGAGCATATTCTTTGCTATTTATCAAATACTTAGAAAATAAATATTCTAAAATCAAATTACTTCCGAAGTGTAGATGTCATTGTTGTCATTAGAAACTCTGGAAATGCCTAGGAGGTTTTGTGGAACTTAGGGAGTTTCAGAAACAGAAGTTTCAGTATTTCACTAGGATAAGTCACACTTAAATTTTTTTACAGGAGGAGCTTGCCATGTTAGACCAAATAAATATGAAATTATGCTCAAAAAATCCATCTGTATATTGCAATGCTATCAGAAAATACATGCTGCTGCATATCACTTAAAAAATACAACTTCTCAGGCCACATTTTTTCAGCAATGTCCAAGCAAGTTGTCCTATATTATGCTGTTTTGACTGTGTGATATATAATAGACTTGTTTGACAATATCAGTATGCTTAGCAACAGTATGTTTAATTATCTGCTTAGTTCATAACGCAATTGCATTCTTCATTTGAAATAATACTTAATGGCCTTGCTTCCACACTGCTCTTTAAGTTCACTTTGTGATGATTTCCAATAAAGAGAAATCCATCTCTATTACTGTTACTTTGTGAAATACCGTTAGATCAATAATTTTCTCTGGAAATAATTTCTGTGAGTTCAAATACTTTCATTATAAATTGGATTCCTAGGTTTAGTCTCCATTGTTGCAGATAACTTTGTCAGATTTTCTTTTTCCAGAGATGCAGAACTTCCTATAAACAACCTTATGCTAGGAACAAACATATTCACTTGAAAACTAGTTTTTTTTTCTCTTGTTTTCCCCCTTTATTTTGGATAGGTTTCCCCCTTTATTTTTGTGTAGTCACTTAATCTTCACATGTGTTGGTGGATTTTTTCTTTTTTCAGAGGACTGTATTTAAGTGAAGTAAACAGGAACATCCATGAAAATACACTAAAAATTACTCTAGTAGAATAGATGCTATTAGTCTGTGTTTTTCTTGCAAAATATTTATATAACCATTGTAAACAACATTATCCTCACCTGCATTTGTAACTTGCTTTCCCTCATATTTTGTAGATTAAAACTACTTCTTTAGCTGTCAGTGTCACTAAGTGTTCAAAGCATCGTGTTAAACCATAAATATTTGTGTTCCTTTGTCAAAATATGAACAAAATGTTGTATGCATGTAAGAGCGTCTTAAAAGATGCCCTTAACTATGTAAAACTTAGAGGCTATAACATTTTACTTATAGCTGTCTGGTGTGAGACTGAGAACTCTTTGATGCTTAGAGTTGGCATACATAGAGTGAAATGCTTGGAAGTTAAGACGACATGACAATCCATGCACCCAGCAAGGATTGCTAACCTGAATTACGTGAAAATTCTGTCATGATATGCTATAAATTATGCATCTCTTCAGGTTCTAATGAGCATTCTTGGAACTGAAAGGGGTCAAGATTATCTATTTCAGACTCCCAATTTATAGGTCTTCTGCTGACAGAGTAAGCATTAACTGCAAGAAGAAAAATGGAGAGTGAAAGCTCAAGGTATTAAAATAATTTGCAGTAGAGCTTGAGACTTCTCTTTAAAGAATCTGTTAATCGGATAGTGGTTTGCTTCCTCAAGTGGCCGTGATTTTATTCAGAGGGTCAAATTCCATTCTGGAGTTAATTAGTAATATTCCTTCTACCTCAGTGAGACAGTTATGGCTCAAACTCCTGCCTGTTAAGAATTGGCGTTGTGGGTTTTCTATTAATGATATTCCACAGAAGGAAATGCTACGTTTATGCATTAAGGAAAAAAAGTTACTTTTTGCACACGTGTGTGAAGCAGTAGGAATAGTGCTTCCAGTTTTAAAAAACAAAAAAACGCACCCAAGCCTCTTATTTACAAAGTGGTGTTTTTACAAATAAAGAATAAATTCTAACAGAAATATTTCATCATGCTTAATATGTTCACCTGTGTTGCATATCTACTCTCCTTGACAACTCATGGTAATTGGTATTTTAGGTTGAGATTTAGTAAATACTAGTCAGTGTTGTGAGGTACTCCTTTGAAACATCAAAATCTAGGGTAAATAGGTTTATTTAGTTATTCATATTCAGAAGAATATCAAGGCTGAGAGATTCTGATCTAAATGGTTTAATTAGGTGCCATTTTACTTTGTATTCTCTCCCCCTGAGCCTTGAAGACACACCTTGTTAACATTCTTTCTATACAGATTAAAATAGCATATAGTTGGTTTCATTACCAGGTCTGTGAATCCTGTACCTCTTAGAAGAGTCACTTCCTCAGATCTTAGAGTAGCTCTGACTCAAAGCTTCTTTTTATACATAATACAGAGTTTGAGCTTTATTTAAATAACTCATAGACTTTGTATTCATCTCTGTATGATGATTAATTTGACAGTTCTTACCATATATTCTTAATCAACATTCACTCTATATATTTAATAATTTTGTGATTATAAAATTAACTTCGAATAATTAAAGCTGGTAATAAAACTACAGGATTATTGTGAGGTTACTCTCAAATTCAGGTTCAGTTTTAAATAATATAGTTTATGCTGCCTGTCTCTTCATTTGCTTAATATTAAAGTGAAATAAAAGGGTAAAAAAGTGTTTTCAATCTCTTAATCTTAAAATTCTTACAGGGTTTCAGTCTGTATTATGAGAACATAGAAATCCAATATAAATAGGCATCAAGCAACAATAATGGTAAAGCTCGCTGAGTACCTAAAAAATGTAGATGTTTGAGTTACTTTAGGGGAAAGAGTGTAGTTCTTGAAATTGTGCATATCTTCCAGAAATTGCACTTCTTCAATAAGCCTTACCCATCATCTTTTTTAGTTATTGTGGTAGATACACTTATGTGTACAGTGTCAGCTTTCGAAAAATGTATCTTGCATATGCAGCTCAAAGCATGTGCTATAAATTCATTTACTTACTCTGTCTTCCATTCTAGCTCTTCCTTCTGAATGTGGAACTTGCCCTTCAGTGACTTTGAGAGTTCATAACTTAGGATCTATGAGTTCCAAATAAATTAACACATTCACCTGGGTTGGGTGGGGAGAGGAATGAAAGATTATTAATGCATTTCCTGCTAAGGAGAACCCAGGTACCAAATTATTGAGTCTCTCCTCTCTATTCCTCTCACCCTTCCCTGCAATAAGGTCACTTGCCCTGGTTTGAGGTTTTTAATGTTTTGTTCCGGAAAAGTAATTCTGATAGTTTGCCAGTTTCATTCTTGTTTAATACAGAAGCTACTGCCTGAATGATGGGACAGAGAAGAGCACTTTTTATAAAAAACATGACTACTTGAAGGTATTGTGTTTAAATGAACTCCATTTGTAACTGTAAAGGATTACTACTTATTTTGGACAAATATGGTGAGAGGAAGAGAAATAGTCATGAGACTGACTTTCTACATGGATACAATTGTAATTATAAGGCTATTCTCAACTGGTTTTAATCTGAACAGTTCTATCGCAATCCATGAAACTGCATGCTTTTACTTGTTGAGAATCTCTCTTGCGGTGTTTGTCTCTTGATATTTTCTTGATGCTACCTTACTATCTTCTTCCCTTCCAACTTTCTCTACCTGTTCTAATTCAAAAGTGAAGGAACGAGAGTGTTTTGAGATGTGCAGATGAGATTGAAGTGTCAATAAGCTGACAGACCTTTTACTAACCAACTTGTTGATTAACTATCAGGAAAGGCAAATAGCTTGGGCTAGTAGTACGCCAGAAGAAAGGACAACACCATGCCTAAAGTTCAACAGTTAAAGGCAATACTAATTTCTCTTGTGGAGGTGCCACTCTTGAAAGAGGTTGGAGCTGCAGTAGCAATAACTGTATTCTTAAAATTTCCTGAATGAGAGCTTTCTGGATAAAGGACAATTAGAAGAAATTGAGGCTTTCCTGGTAGGCTTCTGAGATCTAGCCCAGAAAGATGTACAGTTGTTTAACGGGCAAAACCATGGTGAGTTTAGAAAAAGATTGAGAGACCTGATCTGACTCTTTCAGGTCTACACTCTTTCCATTTCAGCTGGCTAGATTCCTTCTGGCCCTGAGATTCAAAGGAAGGGCGATGTATATCAGAGGCAAAATTTGTGGAAAACACTTCTCTAGTTAGATGCAATTCACCTTCATGTGTGTGAGTTTCATCTAGTAATGCATTTGTTCCTGTGAACAGGCAGTAAAGTAATAGGATTTAAAAGAAGTCATTGCTTGATGATGGGAGAATATAATTCATCTGTTGTCAGAAATAATGAAGTATCCTCCATGCCTGGTTTATATTATTCAGGCACTGAAATCTGTTAAATCAGTAGGTACACAAGAGTAAAAAATGAAAGGGAAATGTTCGTTTTCTTACAGTTAATTCACGTGTTCATTTGAAATGTATAAACATTGCTGTTCAAACTGTACTTCAACTTCTCTTTAACTGCCACAACTGCTTTTTACTCCATTATTTAATATATCCAAATGTAATAATCAGTTAACAACTTCCATCCTGCCTCATTTAATTATGTTTAACAAATAATCAATCTGAATTAGCAGCAGGAGACTTCATACCATTCATACATTTTTAATAGATGTGTTCCTATAATTCTGTGAATATATTTGGCAACGAGGGGAATCTGCTGTGATTTGCCAGTTTCCTGGGAGAAGACTCGGGGCACACATCATCTTAATTAAGCATTGTTGTTTTAGGCCTCTGACACTTGTGATGAAGTAAAAAAATATTTCATTAATTTCTGTTTATCAAATACTTGTGCTGATAGAGATTTTTAATTTCATTTGTAAGCTGGACCTTTTAAATTAATTCTTGAAAATTTTGCTACTGTATCTTTGGGGGATAGAATGCAAAACACTTAAAAATGCATGGTAAATAAATCATATTGCTTTCAAAGTTCAAACACCACAGATCAGTTCGTATTCAATTTTGGTTAATATGCTCAATAAATATAACAGGGGAATTAGTTACATGAGAGAATATTTGGCTTGCTATGGGCTGTATTGCAACCTTTATTTTAGTTTTTATATACTGTTTTAATTTATCTGGATTTTTAGTCAATTAGAATGTTGCACGTACTGTCAACCCATTATTTAATTCACTATTTTGTGTTTCACTAAAACTGGGCACTCCCAGTTTGCTTTATTTGAAAGAGTTGTATCTAGGGTAGCAAACATTGTGCTTTGTTTACATGGAAGATCTGAATCCCTAAACATGGTAGAGCCCTGTAGAAGATTACCTCTAGTTCTAGATTTAGAAATGTGGGCTGAATGAGTTTTGTAACTTGCAAACAAATCTAATATTAAATTAATGTTGTAAGCTCTATGATTTGCTCGTTTGTAAATAACATAAACAGTGGCAACATTTGCTCACTAGCTGGTTGAGTGTTGCAGATACTGGTGCTATAAAAGCCTTGCCAGTTGACAGTTAAATGAGCCTCCTAGAAAAAGTAGATAAATTCCTCAAATAACTTGACAATGACTTATCCATGGCATATAATCTATATGCCACCTGGTAAGACACAGGTGCAAACCGAAATGAGGTAAGAAACATCTGGAGCAGGGGGTTGTGGTGTTTGTAATTACAGAGTTCACTATTTAGTTCTTTTTGTTTTCCAATAAGCTGAATTGCAGGAGAAGATAGCAAAACTTCTTTAAAAATGTACTTCTGATTGTCATATAGAGAGCAGATAGGAGAACTCTGTGAAATTTACGTGATGAACAGTTTTCTTGATGGTGATGTGCCTGGATCTGACATAGCTGTTATGAGTAATTCAGCTTAATTAGAAGATCATTTGTTTTCATTTTTTTTTCACTATTTCAGAATGGAGGTGCTTTCAAAATCACGATTTAATGAAAATGAGATTAGACAATTTTGGGCCTGTTTTATTCCCTAATTTTTACTCAAATTGGCAGACTTCATTTCTAGAGGATCTGCTTGCTTTCTTAAAAGTCCAGAAGAGGCCAACAAAAACAAAACCCCCAAACACCCTTGTGTTTTCCTCTTTGAGGAAAACAGGGTTTTAGAAAAGTCCCCTCTTATCATGTTTGTCTTAGTCTTGGAAAACACATCCTAATCCTTAATTTTGAGAAGAGGAATGACACTGCCTTTGAGGTGACACCATGTTCTTTCTAAATGGTGCAAATGCAGCAAATTCTGGAATGTGGTTGTGCTGAGTCAGTTAAGTTTCTTTTCCAGTCTTGAAAAGGCTCTACTGTCAGTTAAATCTAATTATGTTATAGAGAAAAGAATTGGAGTAATGTATAACTCCAAAATAGTGTCCAGTCTTCTGTATGAGTAGAAGTTGTACTTCACATGCAATGGTTAATTTTAAAGTGTTCATTGATGTACTTGAGCGAGATGACTGCTAGTTCAGGTTGTGGCAATGTTTCAGGTTGTAGGAAAGGTTATGCCGTTTTGCCAGAAGCAAATGTTCTAATAGTTGTCTCTAACAGAGGCAGCCATTCAGTGTCTTATTGCCAGGAATAAGTAAATGCTGCAAAATATGAAACAACTCCAAACTTAAGTGAAACTCAAATTTAGGATTTTATTAATATTCCAATTCGGTTAAAAGATGCACATGAGCTGCAAAATCCAAATCCCAAATCATGTTCCAAACTCTCTTTGAAAGTTAAGATTATTCTATTGAAGTTGAAATTGGACTGTTAGAATGCTCTTTGGTTTTGAAATCTACAGTTGAGTTGAATGTGCTTAAGTCCTAGGCTTATAGTGCTTTGCGTTTGCTTTTTTAGAAAAAATTAAATTTCCATTTCCTTCCTGTGTTTTCTTTTTCTATATGCTTTTTTCTTTTTTTTTTTTTTTTTGTAGCTGTTTTGGTAGCTCTGCTTTGCTCATGGTATCTAAAAACTGAGTTTGGGTAAAAAAACTGGCAGATGGCTGTGCCCAAAGAGTGGTGGTGAATGGAGTTAAACCCAGTCACGGGTGGTGTTCCCCAGGGCTCAGTATTAGCTCCAGCTTAGTTTAATCTCTTAATTAGTGATCAGGACAAGGGGATCAAGTGCACCCTCAGTAAGTTTGCAGATGACATCAAGTTGGGTGGAAGTGCTGATAATGCTTGAGGTTAGAAAGGCTCTACAGAGGGATCTGAACAGGCTGGATCCTTGGATTGTATGAGGTTTAACAAGGCCAAGTGCTGGGTCCTACACTTGGGTCACAACAACCCCACACAGTGTTACGGGCTCAGGAAAGAGTGGCTGGAAGGTGCCTGGCAGAGAGGGATTTGGCCAAGAAGGCCACCAGCATCCTGGCTTGTATCAGGAATAGTGTGGCCAGAAGGACTGGATAAGTGCTTCTCCCCCTATACTCGGTGCTGGTGACGCTGCACCTCGAATATTCAGTTTTGGGCTCCTCGCTACATGAAAGACACTGAGGTGCTGGAGAGAGTTCAGGGAAGAGCTGGTAAGGGGTCTGGAGCACAAGTCTGAGGAGCGGTTGAGGGAAATGGGGCTGTTCGAGCTGGAGAACAGGAGGCTGAGAGGAGACCTTATCTCTGTCTGCAACTGCCTGAAAGAAGGTTGGAGCATGGAGGGGTTTGGTATCATCTCCCAAGTAACAAGTGATAGGATGGGAGCAAACGGCCTCAAGTTGCACCAGGGGAGGTTTAGATTGGGTATTAGGAGAAATTTTTTCATGGAAAGGGTCATCCAGCATTGGAACAGGCTGCCCAGGGGAGCGGTTGGGTCACTGTTGCTGGAAGTATTTAAAAAAACATGTAGGTGTTGTGCCTGGGGGTGTGGTTTAGTGGTGGAGTTGGCAGTGCTAGGTTAACAGTTAGATTCAATGATCTTAAAGTTGTTTTCCAACCTAATCAATTCTACAATTCTGTGATTATCTTTCTTCATAGGCTAGGCAGTCAAGTCTTACTATGTTCATCACACTGAATTTCTTTTTCTCAGCATCAGCTGCATATAATCACTCCCCTAAGCAGAGATGGAAATGGAATTTGCCTCCAGCACACTTCAACTCAGTAAATACTGGTGTGATAGGAGTGAGAAAATGAAAAAGACTGCAAAACCCACTGCACGTAATCCCTTAATCCAATATTAAGGATCCTGGTTTGTCTGTACAAATATTGTCCAAGAACATAAAAGAAACAGTTCAGCACTAAAAGAGATATGAGCACTGTTCTTTCTGGAGAGAGTATTTGGAAAGAAAAAAATTTTCTTCCGTAAATCTTAGAGGTGTGGGTGGCCAGATGGCATTTATTTGTACCATTATGATATGAAAATTTATTTGATTCCATCCTAGTCTTCCTTTCTTTGTCACACAGCTGTCCTCTGATTAGATAAGATCTACCTTCTAACACAATTGCTTTGAGTTTTGAGTTTGATCTGATTATTTCATGTTCTTACCCATGTTGACTATAGTCTCTCAGCATAAGTGAAAGCCTTAGTTCTCCACAGGAGCTGAGGCTGAGAGAAAAAGGGACAAGGAGAGAAATTTTTTGAGGTTGAAAGATTGGCTGTCAGCAGATATTTCACATTTTTATCCTAATATAAACTCAGGTTCTCTGCTCTGCTTATGTCAGAAGAAATGATGAGAGAATTTGAAGGTGTGTTAGGTAAAATTATGAAATGAGAACAAAGCTGATTCAGTAAGCCAAGCAAGTATTTCTGAAAGTACTGAGACTCCCTGTAATTTCATAACTGAACATTCATGTTCCTGAGGATGAGTTGGGAGCAGCTTTTGTCAGCTGTATAATGACATTAAAGTCCAATTCTAGTCATTTGCCCAGATACTAATCTAGAATAATTCTGCTGAAATAAGTCCAGTCATTGGAGTGGCACAAATATGGAAGCAGTGCAAGACAGACAACTGGCTAAATGTTAGAGATACTACTATTTTTCCTCTTACATCAGTGTACTCATAGTGGAGGGCAGTCCTTTACCCTGAGAGGGGTTTAGGTATGCAAGATATGTTTCCACTGCAAAGTTAACCTGTGTATATGGCTGGGATGTAACCTGTAATTCTTTTTCTAGGTACTTCAAAGGAGATTTTTTTTTTTTCCCCTTCTGTCAAATTCTGGAGAAAATTTGTTCATGTTTTCCCATATTTTTCCATGGTGGAGTATTTGATGATTATGCAGGGGTTTCTGAGCAGTGGGCTGTTTCATTCACGAATGACGATTCTGACCACACATCAAGTTAATTCATGAAGTTAAAAACATATTCTGACCTGCAGGTCACATGAAATTAAGATTAAAAGTACTTCCCCAGAGTTTTTATTTATCTTTTATATGTGTTTGGGATGTAAGCTGAAGTTGAAGCCTGTCCCAGAGCCTTTGTGCTTGAAGAGACTTACTTTTTTTTTTTTTTGCTGCTTAAATGTATCCTGAATTTCCTAATCAGCAGAAAATTTGGATCTGATTTTGGCTAGACCTTAGGCATAAATAAAACTTTAAGTAACATGCCTATCACTCATTCATTTTTCTTTCTTTTTTCGTCCCTCCTTCCCCTTAAAATACTCTGAAAAGTAATGTTTTATTTTCCAGGATGAGTCTCCTGAAGAGACCTGATGCATTTTAGTAGTTTGCAGGCTCAGAATAAGATGGGATGTTACTGAGAGCCAAGGAAAGATACAAAATGAGTTTTATCAATAGCATGGTAAAATGCCAAATAATGCTAATGTGCTTTTGTCTGCTGTCAGCTTTCAGGTGGTCTGTACTTGCCAAATAGCATTATGGAACCCTGGCAGGGTGTTTGATTAAATCTGCACATGTAGATATGCAATTTATCAAAAGAGCACACACAAACCCAACAGGTCTTTTTGTTGTTGTTGTTTGTAGACTAGAGTCTTTTAAATTTGGTAGTACTTTGTATTACTTCTGTTTATACATATAGCTGAGTCAAAAACTGTGTTCCATTGTTTGCTACTTTTACATAGCTGTGTGGTTTTGGACTCCACACAAGGTACAAGGTGTTACTGAGTTGTATTAGTGGTGTCAGGTCACTTAGAAACTTGGTAGTGTTGCAAGATACAGTGCTGGTGATTCCATATTAGCTGCTTTCTGATACCTCCTATTAATGAACTCATGTCCAATGACAGTGTTAAGCATATAGCTCTCAATGAGACCTACAAGTGGAGATGGTAGCTATGGTGATTCTTTAAAATAGCAATAACAAGCTGAAAACGATAGTATAGAAGAGCCTGAGAGAAAGGGTCTTTGGAATCTTGGGCATCTTGCGCTAAGTCTGTAGAAAAAAAAGCTATGAACACATGCCAAAATGTGATTGGTATGGCAGCATTTTGCCATCATCTCTAGTTCTGGTTCTTAAAAATGTTGTTTCATGACACTGAAAGTAAAGAGTTGGGGGTAAGGGAGTAGCTGTGTTAAACTGACTCAGGTGTTTCTCCCCATCCACTGAGCCTGATTTTACTGCTCTCTCTGTTCCTCCAGCACTGCTGTACTTGAATACTAGGGACTTAGGAAAACTGTTTTATCACTGTATCGTGGCTTTCTCGACATACCTGTGTGGAGTCTGTTCCAAGATATTGTGACCATTTTGTTAGCTTTGATCCAGACTCATGAAAAGTTAGAAATCTTCTTTTACTGCATGTTGCCTTCGTGGAGTTACATGGGTACAGAGGGATAGGAGAGCAGAACATGGTTTTCCAGCAGCTGAAATGCCACCTAAAATTAAGTTATTAGGAGCATGAAGGTATGTAACACGTTTTGAAAAATCAATATACTGACTTATCTTTGTGTTCCCCTTGACAAATCCAAAGTATGTCAGATAAGCACTGTCAGCTTCAAGATTGTATAGTGCTTTAAAATATGAACATAAAGTTAATACACAAATTTGACTTCTGATTTTTCTAATCTAGTTTTACGTTGTGTTGAACATGGAAATTGCATCATCTATTTATCAGACTTATTATTTGAACTAAATAAAAGCAAAATATGTTTCTTAGTAAGATGCTCCTAAGCCAGAGCCAGCTGCTTGACTCTTGGTGTGTCAAAGCAGAGTGCACCTATGCTGCTGCTCATGTCTTTTTGCATATTTCATTTGCATGTTTGAGTGGCTACCTAGCACATCCTGACTTCAATAAATATGCAAAGAAACTGAAGTGTTTGAAAACTAGCAGTTAGGTTTCCCCCTCACATTTTAAACCCCTAGTTCACCTTGATCAACATAGCAATCAAATTATGCCGGATACTGGTTGGAAATTCCTGTTGTTTGTTCGAGTATGCTGAATGTCATGCATAGTGGTATATTAGTGACTATGGTGTACAAGCAGGCAGGTATATGGCTATGTATTTGGTGTATTTATTTATATCTGTTCATGGACAAGATGATTAATTAGCAATGATTGTACTGAAGTATATTTCAGTTACAGTCTTTGTGGCTTTGTATAATCTCTCACTAAGTTGGTGAGAACTGATAATTCTAAATGTTTCTGTATGCTTATGCTAGGAGAGGTCAGATAGCAGGCAAAAACTGGAGCTGACTATATGGTTTGACTTTACTGGCAGGTAAAGTATTTTAAGCTGAGTTGCAAGGAGTTAATTTTAAGTGCAGCAAGATCATAAAAATGTAACTAATTACCACAGCCTTTTCTGTCCACTTGGAAGAGGGAGAGGTATCTTCAGAATTTAACATTTCCAGAAAATGTGTGTTTTGCTGAGATTTTTGGATGGAGTAATTACTCGGAAGTGGAAACAATCAGAACTGGTAGTGGTTTCTGTTTCCCTACTAGAAAACTCAGAAAACTGATTAGAATTGTGAAAGAAATTAATGAGATACCAGTAGCTCTATTTGGTAAAACTTAATGGCATTCACACAGCCTTACTTTGCTAGTCCTCTAAAGCCCTACTGCTCTGTTTTGCTTTCTGACACTTCTTATCCGTAAACATATTTATTTCACGAAGCTTTCAAGAATGTTCTTTGGAAAAACTACTGCAAATATTTTTGAGGTGGTAAAATTTCACTGTATTATCAGTAGACTATACTTCTGGTGCTTTTGGCTGTAATTATTTTAATGTAGTGCATGTTCTGTTTTTTCTTTCCTTCTTCCTCTGTGTAACTTGCCATGTTCTTTTCTACCTTGAGACAAAGACATTGTAGCTACTTAAATGCACAAAGATTATTTTCACTTGAAGCTGGAAAGTGTAGGAGAATGGTCTCTCCATGACTTCCTAGGCTTCTATCCTTAGCTGCAGAGTTTTCCACACTCTAAATTTTTTTGGATCCGTAGAGCCTCATTCCTAACTGCACTCCTTCTGCTAGGCTGACCGCCCTAAAATTTCCTGCTCTTTGTATGTCGGTTGTTTCCTCGATTTAATTGCAGCTGGCATGCTGCTGGTAGAACTGGGGGCTGTTAACTACAGGCACTCAAAGATCTCAGCCCTATGTCTGAGATAGATAAGAAAACAAGCATGTCAGCCTGCACAAGGTTTGGATAAGCACACAATTGTGCTTAATGAACTTCCCAGTAATGCATGTAAATCATGATGCAGGACAAGCCATGAGAAGACAAAGCTCTTTGGAGTTGAGAAGCATCTCAGTCATTGAGTGAAGTTGTGGCTCTGGGATCTGCTTTAATGACCACACAGCCCATGGATGTATTCTCTAGCAGTCTGTAGATTAGAGCTGCTAAACAGGGAGCTGGACAACATAGCAAAAGGAAGACCTGGTGTGTTTGTGTTGTCAAGGCACTTAGCAAATATGAAGTAATCTATTTGCATTTAATTGTCCTCTCTTCCTTTGTACCAAAATATGCCCTTAAAATAGTATCTTCAGATGTATGATAATCCTCCATCTGTTTACATGGTTTGTTTAACCAAGGGAGGTCACACAGCAAATACTTCTATGCTTCCTGACAAGAACTTACACTAGTGAGTTAATTGTTTTCATAGACACCTGGCCAAAGAAGTTGGCAGCTTAAAGAGTACATTAAAAAAATGCAATACAAAAAGATCACCTCTGGAAACCCTCTGTCTTAAATACAAGATTTGATAGATTTTGATGTCAGAACATTTGTTATGGAGCATAAAGGTTATAGCAGTGGAAAGACTTGACTGGTGTCAACCAAGTGTCAGCAGACATGAAGCATCATGTCCTGAAAACCAGAGCTTGTGTTTGGATGAATAACTGGGGCTGCTCTGGTTCTCCTTTAATATTAATTGATGTAACAAATCATCTTTGTTCCTTTGTTGCTTGTGTGCAGACAGGTTCCAGTGAAATATGAATTAAGGAGAATTCCTGTTGACTAGAAGTAGCATAACTAAGAGCCACAATTAGTAATATTTTGGATAATTAGCTTCAACCATGCTAGAGAATTCTGTGATTGCATTTGGAAGAGTGCTAGCTAGTAGAATCCTTTTAAATCAAACTCTAGGTGGATAAATACTTCATAGCCCCTTGAGAAATAATCATTTTACTAACACACGTCAGAAATTATTCAGAAATTATTCTTCCCTGTCCAGGTGGTACATCCACTTGTCTTTCATCAAATAATTTGGGTTTGATTGCGGAAACACTTGTCGGAATCATAATTCAGTCAGTGGACTACTTATGTTCTTAGGGTTATGGCTGTGCATAAATAATTGCAGGATCAGCACCTAGCATTGTAAATTCTTTAATGCAGAACCTTATTGTTATTTGTATGTCTACAGTTTTTCACAGTAAGATTTCTATTTCCTGTGTTTGCATTGGAATGCGTATAAGACTCAGAATTCTATCTATATTATGCATATGACATATAAAAATAAAGTTATGTCTTCTCCATTTATAAGTAGGACCACTTTTCACTCCCTGAAATATTTATTCTCTCCCAGCACTGGTGAGGTAGGAGAATGCTTATGACAGACAAGGGAGCTGAGGAAGTGAGATATGCTCAGATTCTCATTGTCTTGTAAATATCTATCTTTCATTAATTTTCATTACTTAATTTTTTTGTCTGGTTACAGAAAGCCTCTGACTAAAGAGAGAGCTGTACCAAGATATTGTGAGTCCAAAAGGCATGCTTTAGTATTTGGAGGGCTATTCCTCCAACTAGCTGCATCGATCTTATTTCTGTAACACTTACTCAAAGAGGTAATTTCCTAAATTCTCTTCTGTTGAATGCTATCATTTCCGAACTTGCACATATATGAATGCTGAATTTTAGATATCTTAAAGGAAAACTTTCATTATTTTATACGTAACACCTGTCACTTCTTTCTCCCTAAAACGTTTGCTTTGTGGCCTTTTTCTTGAAGAAATTATTTCTTTTACAATGGTGTATAGGGTATTTAGAGGTATATTCCCTGTAATAATGATGGATGAAGATTTTAGTCCAATCAGGGAACACAGAATAAGATTCAGAGTATTTTTCTTCTCATTGATTTCTCATAGAAAACCCAAAACTAGGAGTAAGTGTGCTCTAAACAGAGTGCACCAAGCCAGGTAGTACTGGAAAAAAAAAAAAATGGACATTTGAGTTACACAGTAGGCAAATTCTGTGCTCCTCTGTCTACAAATGGCAGATATAACAGTGTCATTTGGGCACAGGCTGAGAAGTGTGGTTAGCAAGCATGTTAGCTAATGAGTTTGTGCAGGTGTTATTCTACAGGTCCAAAAGAGTAATATGTGAAACCCCTTCTAATTTTTTTTTATTCTATATTCTCATGTGGTAGCCATTGTATTTAGAAGTGAAAGGTAATAGTCTTCTTCCCATGCTCCTTCCTTATTCCCTCTGACCCTGCCATAACATACTGTACCAACGGTGTCAGCCCATGAGTTTTAGCAAACTGCTCTCTGTACCATCCTGGTTTTCCAACAAGGGTTCAAGAAGACAATAAAATCAGTGACAATATCTAATGAAATACTTCCCTAGGGACAAAGAAGTAGCTTTTAATCTTCTTTCAGAGTTACCTTCAGCTTGTAATTCTGCACTCTTTCTTTCAACACTAAACTGAGCCCTAGCTGGTACCATTGACTGGGAACCTCACACCATTTGCAGAGCCAGTAATCCACAGAGGAAAACTTTGCAGCCCAAGTCTTCATTGACAGCACTTTTCCAGAAATGCTCTAAATCTAGCTTAGTGCTTTCTATTTTTCTTTATTTGTAACTCTAACCCTGGGAGGCTGATCAGTAGATCAGGAGACCCTGGCCACAGCCTTAGTGTTTCTTACAGGAACATTCTTCAAACAGTCCTTACTTGTACTTGTCAGGCCCCACACTTCAGTTACAGTGCTGCACTTTCTCTGAACTCTGATCATTTGCCTGAACCTAGTCAGGGACCACCCTGCGTTGAGATACTTCATATTCTTCAAAGGAAAATAACTTTTGCAGCCTCTAAAAGT
Organism: Patagioenas fasciata; assembly: GCF_037038585.1. Lineage (NCBI taxonomy): Eukaryota > Metazoa > Chordata > Aves > Columbiformes > Columbidae > Patagioenas > Patagioenas fasciata. The sequence goes on along the minus strand of NC_092523.1, from coordinate 75,923,383 downwards.
TTAATCTTAATTAGCAAGTTCGTAAGAGGTAGAAAGGAGATGTTTACAAATATGCACAGTTAATAAGAGGTTTGCAAATCCCATGGTTGCTCAAGAGAATTTGATACTGAAATAAACTGCGAGAGGAGGAGGAATTTGATATGATACTGATTTATTTTTGAGAATGCGCCTATGAAGGTAGTTAGAAACTATTATGTGTTCTCCATGGATTACTATATCAGCACTAATAAGCTATGCCTTGGAGCTCATTTAAACTAGATTCTGAATGACAAGAGGGAGACACTTCCTCGTTGGATAAGGGTCATTCAGGACTCTGAGTATGGCACAAGGTTGAGGAGAAGGAGATGTGATTCTTTAATGATCACATAAAGCTGTCTTTCATAAATGGTAAGTTCTTCTGCTTACCTTGCGTGGATCCTTCTGTGCATGGGGTGAATGAAATTCAATGTGACAAAGATCAGGTTCTGTATGGAATGCTTTCTATTTGTCTCAGCTTGCTTTAGTTCTCAGAAGTGTTTGAATTTTAGCTTTTAAATATTGCAGTGTGAATGGGTAAAATCTGAAGTGACTTGCTCAAAGATGGAAAGCAAGTCTGAAGCAGTAGAAGTTCTTTAAATCAAAGACTTGGGTCCCACCTAGCCAGTGGATTAACTCTTCTTTCTCAAGGTCTTGTTATCTTCTGGGTACATTGCAGCCTGTCTTGATGTAAGGTCCACAAAATTATTGAAAGTTGAAGCTAACTGCTTATTAGATAATGATCAGAATCTTCTAAGGCTTTTGGTTTTTCTTTTGCTTTGGTTGGATCTGAATGAAATAATCTGGTTTGAATTAACTTCATACGTCTTTAGTCTCTTTTAACCTTTAGTAGATGCAAATTCTTATTGAAGAGTACACAGAAGCTGGCCAGTAGGCTGCAGGAGATTAAGTAAGCGAAAGATTAATTTGTCTTTTTCCCCTGCCTCCTTTTCACCACTTGACTAGTTGTTGGGAAACTATTTGTTCCCACAAGCCCTGCTGCCTTTGAATGAAACTATTTCTATCCCCTGCCTTTTTGCAGTAGGCTGAGCATTCCTTTGCAAATTCTTTTGCATATCATTTTACAGATATGGTGTCTGGTTTTAGAGTGAAGGGCTTGCTACTTCTTCAGCACTTAAAGTGTTGTCAGCTTTTTATATGTGCCTTACAGTTTACTGGGATGAAAATAGTCAGTTGAAAACCAACTGTGATATGAAGCAGCAAATGAAGATGAACAGTCAGAGTCCAACTGAAAAGTGTAGGAGAAACTTTTAAATCCTAGTTCAGGTAATTAGTTTTTTCTTCAGTGGCCAACATACTGGAAATGATAAATCTGAATTTATTGAAAGTGTTGTCAGCTGGATGCCAGAGTGAAAAAATACCTTACAGATGATATAATAGCTCCATTGCAGTGGTGTCAGCCTGGGTTTCAGAGAATGGATACTTGATGTCAGTAAGTGTAAAGTTGAACATGTCAGTTTCTGGAGTACCAACATGTTCATGTTCCTCAAAGACTTCCCGAATCGTTATGAGAAATGATTCTGAAGCATGGTGAGCTGCTGCTGCACGCTAATGATATAGTAGTGTTGTAAATGCTACAGGGCGTTGTATGACTTCATTTCAGTGAAGGTGTATTTTTTTTCTGTCTAGAGTTTGTTTCATGAACAGACCAACATAAAAAGCAGGTACAATTTAACACCATGAGCTAGTAACTCAAGGTAAAGAATGCTTCTCTTCTGCGTTGTAGAATATTATTTTGTGGGCAATATTGCAAGACAATTTCCTAACTCCAGTCCCAATCTATGTTAATGAACTTACTCTCTAAGAAAATTGTTGATGGAGTATAAACTAATTTTCCCTGTGGAAGTGTAGCAATTAATATTGACTGAGTTAAATTACAGACACAGATGTATTGGAAAGGAACTTTTAGCCAGAAGCCGTGAGGTCTGTGAACTAAACTGATGATTGAAGCAATCATGCTGTCAATGATGTGTTTTAGCAGCTTGGAGGGGGTCTATTTCTGCATGTTCAGTATAAGTAAATATCTCAATTGAAGTAATATTCTAATGAAATGCAATGAAGCAATATCTGGTATATTTTGTTTTAATCTTTTATAACAGTAGAGACATTGAGTTTGGTCTAATTGCAAGTTACTTAGTGGAAAGGATATTATGTTTTTGAGTTTTGTTTTAATGTAAAAGTGAGAACCCAGGTTTTACTCGTCAAATCAGCATGAACATTGCTCTGGAGAAGGAAGTAGACAAAAGACTCCAGTGCAACTTATGTTCTGTGTGAACTCAAACAGCACAATATTGCAATTTTTCCTGGTGCTTAAAGGCTGGAACCCTTAATTTTTTGGGGAACAGATAAGTTACTTGAAAGTAGTAGTGTAATAGGTAGCCTTGAAGCGCTTGTGTGATAGGATACCAATGCCTATTCAAAAGAAAGAGGGCAAATTAATTGATATAGAAGTATGATAATAGTCTACAAAAGAAATCTTCACTTAGCTGCCTAGAAATTTCAAAAGCATGATGTATAATGTTAGGTTACATGGCTTTTGGTTGCAACTGAGGTTTTCTTTTTTGGCTTTTTCTTCTCTTGAACTCTGCTGCCCATGTTTCTGTGCATGGTGAGCTAATTATCCATTTCAAGTAGTTGTACTTGCATACAGTGCAAAGTTCAGTTGTGATAAATTTCTAGACAACTTGTTTTCATAGTAAGACCTACTCATTATTTTCATCCCCTAAAGATGTCTTTGAAATACCATGTTGGTAATTAACACTGGAAAATAAGCAGCAGACTGAAGAGTAAATTTTATTTCTGTAGTGTTTATGAATGAGGGTAATAGTACCAGTACTCATAATAGAGGGGAAAATAACTGGAATGGGAGGTTAAATTAAGATAACAGAGGGAATGGCAAAATGGATATAATAATCCAGATTGGACATATTATAAGATTAATGGAACACAGTAGTGAAAACTGATCCTGATTTTGTGGAATGCCTGGGGATTCAGTAATTCAATTGGTAGTACCACAGGAATTACAACTTTGGGCAAACTATAAAGTTCTACCACCCAAGAAGTCCAGCTGGGTAATGGGGCAACTGAAGTCCTGGCAATTATGATCATACAAGGAACCTTGGTATCATACGCGAAGTTGGCAAAGCAGTGGTTTTTACAAGCGAAGCCCTGAAGCCCTTTATGAGAGTGAGTGCAAGAGGAATTTCTTTGAGTTATGTAATGTGTATTTTGAAAATCTGTCAGATGAATGCATGTATGACAAATGAAACAAAATGTTATTTTCATCTACACCTGTTCCTACTGTTGGTTTTTAAATAATGTGAACCTATGTCACCTTTTTTCTCATGTACTACATGTAACCTATAAAGAATTACATGTCCTAAAGACAGACAAACTGTAAATAGTGACCTAGTGAAACTCTTATAAACTCCAGTTGTGTGGTGTTCACTAAGCTGCTGTGTGGAGGGAACTGCTCAGTCTCCACAACAAGAAGTTATGGTTGAAGTTACATTACATTAATCTGTCATTTAAATATCCAGGTTCAGTCGTCAAAGTTTATATCAACACAGATAATACAGGTTGATAATTTTGATTTGAAGTTGAAATCTGGTTTTCTGCCATATAGATTCCTGATTTTGTATTCTATTCTTACTCAGTTTCTGCTTATGTTCAGCTGAACAGTCGTGTGCCTTGTGTGAGAGACATTTTAAATGATTCTGCTTTTTACCTCTTAGATGATTTTTTTTCTCATATACACATAGTAATGTGAAACAGTCATGAACTGATTTAAGAACAGATAAGTTAGTGATTTTTGGTTTGAAAAAAGGATTGATAATTCATAGAATTCTGATCTCTTCTCACAGAAGAGAATTGGATGTAATATCCATTTTTCAGCCCTTCTGTCATTCTGGAATTTCAAAGATAGAAATGCTGAGTTTTCTCACACCTGAGCATTCTGTGGTAGGAATTTTGCCTGAGTTCTGAATAAAGCCTTAGTCTTGATTTAATTCCAAACTATTAGTGTTTGCTTTAAAGTGGCAAAAACCCCCAAATGCCTAAAAAAGGCACCAGGATGGCATGAAGTACAAGCACGTTGATACTAACAAGCTGTTTATCTCTGCTGATTTGTCTTTCTGTATCTATTTGTCCATTCTTTCCTCTTTGTTCATGAAAAAAAAGCTTTAGCACATATATTCTCCTAGCATTAAAACTTGAAAGAATGCACTTCTGCTTATTACCCTTGAACTATTTTGAAGAAAGCAAGGGAAATGTGCACATTTTTACTTAACATTAATTTTTTTGTTGTTGGGGTTAGAAGACCCTGAACTGTGGTCCACTTCTCTTTTTTTTTTTGTGGTGTGTGTGGTGTTTTGGTTTTTTTTGTTAAGCTTTTGGGGAATGATTAAATAACTTCTTGCTTCATCTCTACTGTTGCAAGAAAGGTTAAATTTCCTTTCTTTCACACAATTGTTGACACTGTAGGCATAAATTATTTCCTTTGAGGCAGCTTGAGTGACATCGTGTCTAGGAGAAATTTCATGCATGTCTATCAACGTGGTTTTCTGTTTTGAAGGCTGAAAGGAGGGCTGAAAACTTGGCCATATATTAAATATAGCATAGTTTTGTGCATTAAGAACAGTTGTCTATTCCAACTCAAGATGGAAAAGAGTGCTTGAATACTTTTTTTCTGGAGAAAGAAAAAAAAGACTATTATTGCTAAATGAAGTATTACATCTTATGGCACACATTATGAGTATAGTATTTATTTAAACAAATGTATGATCCTTGTGATTATACATAAATCTTCCAAATGCAAGTCACTAATATAACATGCTCTGTCTGAATCTGTAAATTATTAAATCATAGCTGCATGATAGCAGGTACTGACTTTTAGCCTCAGTGACGCATCAGACCTTTTAGTATCAGTACGACGATTGAATCGCTGCTAGTTTATAGGCAAGTAGAGGATGGATCATATTGCAGATTTACAAAATACCTAAGGAGTGTTTTCTTGCAGCACTCCAGATGAAGCCAAAGGGAATACCATTTCTTATTGCCACCTTTCATGATAAAGAGCTGGAGCTAAAGTACTTAAGTGAGAGAGGCTTATGAATACTTCACTATTCTTGAGAGCTTATAACAGATGAACGACTGTAAATAATTCTTAGTTTATGAACTCTGTTGATGAGATCTGGGGTTGTCATCCATTTATTGACCCTTGTCTGAAATACTTGTGAAGGCGTAGGCCTTTTGTTTGTGAAGTGGTCTACAAAGAGCAGATGCTGGAACACCTGGTGCTGGAACAAATGATTTCTCCATTGTTTGCAGCCCTCATAGTCAAATCCTTAGAAGCCAAGAAGCTTATTATTACTATTGAAATTTGAATGCCTGTTTAAAACAATGCTTTGTGTCTTAAGGACTATTTATTGGTATATGTGTAATCCTACCTCCGAAAATTCACTATGAGCTATTTTTTATTCTTCTAGCATTTTCATTAGGCAAGGACAGACCTTGGGCTAATGGAAACTACAGTGGTTTAGCTGAAATCCACAGCAGCACCAACTTTTACTGTAAATGTCAGTTTTTCCTACAAAGCTTAATAATTATGAATAGGATTATATTATGTGAATTATTTTTGCTGCCTACTGGGCAACAGGAGTGTTCTTTTTAATAGTATAGGAAGGAATGATTCCCACTGACAATAAATTCAATCTGTGAAAATAATTAATCTAACTTCCTCTGTAAATACAAGCAAACATTAGTAGATAAACTGTCTTTATAAGCAGAGCTTTGAATTAGTGCTGGTATGTGGATCTGAACAGAAGGCATGTGGTCTACAGAGTCTTTAAATTAATACAGAGCCTGCTCACATCTCAAAGGCATTGAGTAGGGTTTTATTCAAAAGTACCTTAATAGAAAAACTTCAAAATTGAAGTTCAGCCACTATGCTGAGAGACAACACAAAGCCTGAAAACTCCTGACAGTGTTAATAATCTAAAAATAATCTAAAGTTGCTACATTTCAAGTGTGACTTTCAAACATTATGTGAAAAGTGACTTTTTCTTCAGAAAAGTCAGATAATCATTATTTGAATCTCTGTAGAAAAAAGGGTGGAGACCTTTGAAAATATGAACAAAAAGAATGTCCAACTCATACCTGGTCCTTATATTTGCATCATTTGTTCTTAGAATACTTTGGAAACTCTAAATTTGGACTTCTGCCATTTTCCTTTAGAAGGGGAAGGGATGAGACCATCTTCCATAACAGTGGAGGATGAGATGTGCTACATCTTCTGATAAGTATGGAACATGTAGAGTAGCTCTGGTAGAGGGGGCAATGGTTTTAGTGCATAGTAGTGTGGTTCATACTCTCCAGGATGCCTCCTGAGTTGTTGCTTTTCTTACCTCCACCTTCCTTCCCTATTGCCAAGGTGGATTTGTTTTGCGGAGTTTGCTTTAGTGTGAGTAGGAGAGCTCTCAGTCTGGGAACTTAACAGGTGTGACTATTCAAATACTGTGTTTATGAAAAAGATTGAGCAAGTAAGAAAGTGGGAACATAGAAGCACTTCATAAAGCTAAGGGACAGGCTATAAATTTTGGATAGTGTAGTAGTAACAGTTTTATACTTGTTGGGGAATGAATTTTTGAATGCCTTTGAACACAAATGTATGAATTTAGCCTTTAGACACTAATTCATTAAAGCTAGAAACTTTTTTTGAATAATAAAACTCAACTTGACAATAGATGAATCATAAGGCTTAAAGTTAATATTTTTAAATGGTAAAATTTAAAATGATAGATTGGAGGTTACAACTAAATTGTTCATAGACAACTGTGCTGCATGTTTTTAAAAGACAATTTATGCAGGAAAAATTACAGATGTTCAAACAAAGTAATTCAGATCTTATCAGAATTAATCAAAAAGAAAACAGGAAGATAGCATCTTTAAATAACTCAGTTGCCAACTGATCTAAACAAAAAAATCTCCCCTGAGAAGGACAGGAGCTCATATTCCAGAAGACAGTGAAGTTTTCTATCTTTATTTAGCAATGACATGTTTAAGACCAGTTTTCCTTGCCCTTTTACTTACTAACATAAAATTATATCTACACAGAACTGTCTTCCAGGGAGAACAGAGTGAGATGGTAGCGTCTCTTTTGAAAGCATCTATTGATTGTGGAACAGTAAAATAAAATCCTTTTCATCTCTTTAATTAGAATCAATGGAATAGAAATAACAGTAGTGTGATTTCACTGTAATCTGTTCATAGTCTGTTACATAGACTGGTACAAGAATAAGTCGTGTACAATCAAATCGGGATACACCAGAAAACACAAGGAGTCAGTCCTTGCACCTTGAGTGTAAGATCATGTTGAGACATAATTCCCACACAAGTTCATTGAGTAGAAACTGAACTGACTAGCAAAAGGCAGCATCTCACTGTAGGACCAGAGTCATTTATTGACTGCCCCAAGCTTTTAATAGTTAAAAAAAAAAAAAAAAACAACCCAAACCCAAAACAATCTAGCTTTGAAACCTCAAAATTTTTAGCTCTCTGCCAGTTAGAGACTGGCACTCTGTACTGGTTTTGGCTGGGATGAGTTAATTTTCTGCACAGTAGTTGGTATAGTGCTGTTTTGAATCTGTGTTGAAAGCAGTTTTAATAACACCGGGATGTTTTAGCTATTGCTGTAGGGCTTTTCTGCTTTAATTATTGCAGAGTCAAGGCCTTTTCTGCTTCTCACACCACCCACCAGCGAGTGGGCTGGGGGTGCACCAGAAGCTGTGAGGGGGCACAGCCAGGATAGCTGATCCCAACGGACAAAAGGGATGTTCCACACTGTAGGATGTCATGCTCAGCAATAAAAGCCAGTGGAAGAAGGATGGAGTCACACTTTTGGAGTGGTGGCCCTTGTCTTTCCAAGTAACTTACATGTGATGGTGACCAGCTTTTCTGGAGATGGCTTAACACCTGTGCGCCCATGGAAAATGGTGAGGCAGTTCCTTCTTTTGCTTTGCTTGTGGGCAGCTTTTGCTTTACCTACTAAGCTGTCTTTATCTCAGCCCACGATTATTTGCCCTTTTACCCTTCTGATTTTCTCCCCCATCCCACTGTGGGAAGTGAGCAAGCAGCTTTGTGGTGCTCAGCACTCCACCAGGCTTAAACTACAACACACTCCCAGCAAACTTCATTTTTGAGGAAAATCTATTTAATTTGAAACAGACCCTGCATTTTAAATGAAATGTCGTAACATCCTACATAATCTAGTAGTATGAATGGATGTAAATTATGGGAATAATTTGTACTAATACAAACATGATCACAAACTCATGTTAGAGTCTGACTAGAGAGAGCAGCTTTTTGGGGGCTTTTCCAACTCCTCTGTGACTCAAACGTGGTGCATACTAATATGCCAGTAAGTTAGATGAGTTTATATTCTTCCAGGATTAAATGTTTGGTTAATTAATCAAATTGCAACTATTGGAAGACATGTCTTTCATAAAGACAGCCCTTGCCACTCTTCTTTGCTCCACTTCTGTACATGTGGATTCTGTCTTCTGTGGCCTTGAGATGGACAAAACTAAAAGTCACTGAGAATTTTTGTAGAAATGCTGGTGAGAAAGGCTTGCATCATGCTCCATGAAATCTCAAAACTGAGTACTTTTTCATTTCAAAGAATATATAGTTTTAGTGAGATATTTAATATACAATTATGATGACTGAGGTTATCGCACATAAGAGAAAAATAAGAGAAAATACTAAATATATCTTTAGAAAACATTAATCTGAAGGTTGCCTGGTTATGAAACACTTCGTGTTTCTAAAAGGTGAAGTTGCATGAAGAGAAAGCAATTTAAAGTAATTGTTTCCTGAAAGCTGTTTTTCAATAGCAAAGGTTGAGTGCTGGTAGTAATGTTCTCATAAATATTGACAAATGTTGTTCTGTCAATACAGATGTACAATCAATGCACAAATACAGATAGACATTGTTAAGCACAGCCATGTTTGGGAAGGTGGGGAAAGCTGTTGGAGAGATGCAGTCTCAATGTGAACAGAGGCGCTTACTAGGACCTATAAGCACTCCTACGTTGTGGCCATAAGAAAATTACTGATAATGCACTGTAACAACAGGGTTTTTTTTTTATTAAAAATTGATATTGTGTGTGGAAGAGGGCTCTTATTATATCAGTTTGGTTATATTGAAGTGGAAATTTCCTGGAGATTTAGTGTACTAAAAATGAGGTGGCACTACATTACTGTGCCAAACCTCAGACATATATGTTACTTTTGTGGCCACACCCTGAAAAGGGTGTGTCTACAGATCTGCTTCCTTATTATTTCTGAGGGTGATGCAACAATATTTTTATAGTAACAAGACAAGTTAATTGAAGATGGTCTCTATTTTAACAAGACTGAAGTATGGTTTCGTAACAGGGGGCACTTAGTCGGAAGGTTTAGGAGATCACGTGGCTGTGGAGGTCGATGTGTTTCCAACTGAACAGAGACAATGATGAACCTCCTGGCAGGAGCTGCTTTTGAGGGAAGCAAGTATTTCTTGCAACAGTGTCTTTTTAGTATGGTGCTTTTCAGGTATTATATACTGATGTATAGTGTGTGAGAACTCTCATATATTTTCACAGTTTAGAAATGTGAATGGAGAAAGTACCTAATGGAGATCAGATGTTTGACTTGGCAACCCTGTTTTATCACATAGCTATTAAAAGGTTTTGAGGGGACAAGAGCAGAAGCTGAATCCCAGTTTTAATTTCCTGTGACTTGTTAATATCCGTGTAAAATACCACTTGATGCTACAGATTTCCCGGAGGTGGGACATGTCTATCCTAAACCTGTCTTATGTACATTGTTAAGCTTGTTGTTCTCTTTATTTTCAGTATCCTGTAAGTACTATGGTGAGTCTGAGATTTGTCTGTCACCAGTTCAGTCTTTCACTGTAGATGAATGAAGGCTGAGACAATTTCACAGCTCAAGCAAGTCTGTAGCTGTGACAGCTATGAAATTCCACATGAATACTTTTTTAAAAAAAAACATCGGTTCTGTCTTCAGTTTTCACTAAAACCAATGAGTGTTGACAATGCTCTGCTCCTTATGGAGATACTGTGAGAGGAGCAAACACATTATCAGGAATATTCCTGCATGGATTACATGCATGAGTAGCTTAATATCTGCTGTTTTTAGACAGACAGGAATGAATTTTGTGAAATCCCAAAAGCTAGAATGAAGACCTGAGATATTGGTTAAAGAAAATTAATAATAATGTTGCCCATATAATTCTATTTTTCATCTTGTTTTAATAAATGCTTCTTCGGACCATGGGAGGCAGATTAAATTGTAAGGGAGAAAGTAGGGGTACCATGCTTCTTCCAGATCTTTTTCATGTTAGAAGAATTACGTCTGAGGGGATAGAATTCATCCCTGACTTCTGAAAACCAGCACTTAACACTTCCATAATGGACTGGGAAGCTCGTTACTTGTCATGCACTAAGATGATTTTTTGCTGTACCCTTTTTTTTTTTTTAGATATATTTTTCAGGAGGAGATCTTATGGCTTATGTGCCTGAACCCCTGGCATTATTTGTCTAATCTGAAATATTTTCAAGTACTCTACCTGTAGCCACTCTAAAGTATATTATACCTTTTCTTGAATAGATATCCACCTTAGCTATCTTTATCATTGCAACTTCTGCATGACCTTACTTGTCTGTAGAAATACAAATCCCTTCTGGCTTTCCACTGTAAAGCTGACTGTCAGGCTACAAATATCTTTATAATCCTGTCTGAATATACTTTGTCTCCCTGCATTCTAGATTTCATAAACATCACAAAGAAGCCTGTGTAAAACTGCAGTAAGATGTACATCCACAGTGCAGGAGTTCCCATGACTGGATGCAATGTTACACAGTCAGAAGGTTTAAAGGCTTGGTCAAGATTCCTTTTTCAGGAGTGTTATAACACAGTTCCACCTGAAATGTGCCTGGATTTATCACCAGTCTATCTGTAAGCTAAATTCACAGTGATTTTTTCAAGAATATTACCATTCTCCGGAAGTTGCTTATGTCTACATTAGCAAGGGCTTTGTAGGGCCCCATCACTGGCACTGAGGACCCGACATTCATGCTTTGTTTTTAAGGGGTAGGAGGCTACTTTAGAGTAGGTTTAATCTGCTACTGTTATGGAATGTCTGCTACTCTTGGGAGTGTGTCCTTGTGTTGCTCTTCTCTAGAAGATAAAACTGAGACTGCTTGGAGGTGTAATCCAAGTGTTGGCTGGTAGGAGTGGAGTGACTAAAAGATTTGTTTCAAAAGCACACTCCTAATTCAAATAAAAATGCTTATGTGGTGTGCACCTGTGCATCAACTGAAGCACCCACAGGTAACAACTTGGTGCAGTAATGTAAGATGCAAGTGTTCTGGGTATTGGGGTGTTGGAGAAGAGCAAAGGAGAGTGGGGAACCTAACAGCAGGTCCTTAACAGTCTGTCTTCTGTCACTAAATAGGAATAATTACCATTCTTGACATCACGTCTGTCTTAATGGCCTTCCATGAAGGTATTGAATCTCAGTTGTCTCTGGTAGAAAACAAAGAAGGTACATCAAACAGAAGAAAAAGTATTGGCTTATAATTAGAACAAGAAATGAATAAGAAAGCGGCTTCATGAATAGCCTCTAGTCTTTACTGGAGCTACTGTGATGAGTAAAATAGAATTAATTAGGTTTTCTCTTCTGAAAACTGCTAGGAAGGCTTGAACAATGGAATGCTTTTAATCTTCTCATTTAAAATATGTTGTAGGGATCACTCATGGAATGCTCTAATTTGAATTATTTTACTTTATGCTAAATAGATGCAGAGAGGCAGATAAATTCTAGATGGATCATCTGACACATGGCAGTTTTTCCTCTCATAACTTGTTTGTGTGTTTTATTACTTAGATTAGCCTAGAAGGGTATAATTTATATATTTTAAAGTTGTATTAATAATTACGATATAAATGTTAGTAACAGATTAAACAAAAGCCTGTAGGCTAACTTGGTAGTTTTCAAATGTTTTCCTGGAATTCACTTAGAATTCAAATGCTTTGAAGAAAGATAAAACCAGACATTTAAAACAAGAAGGAAAACAACACATTTGTGAAAATAATTCTGATCAGAAAGTCCATTCAATAGTATTCCTTTCAAAGTGTATTTTAAATTTGTTGTGCCCAATTTAAAAAAAGCACACAACAAAAGAAACCATTGTGTCACGTTCTGTGTTGAGAGAAATTGATGCCAAGAGGCAAACACAGACCTGAGGAGAAATAACAGTTGATGTACTATCACACTTTTTTTGAGTGTAACAATTGTGTGCTATGTGACTTTCTGCTGGTTATGAGACTTTTTCTGTTGTAGGGCATTATATGTTTCAGTACTCTCAAAGCCTTTAGGAGCTAGCTGGTTGCACTTCTACCTTCCTGTTCATTTTCAAGCTAGTCCTTATCTCCATCTCAGTGTTTTCAATATTTCAGGCAAATATATCTTTGATTTTTCAGTCATTTAGTGTATTTCTTCCCTTGTTCCTCAGCTGTGTACAGCTTTCACTAAGACAGACACTGGGCTATTCAGCTTTTTCTCAGCAGAGTGTGCTTAGCTGTTTTGTTAACTGTTTTGTTTCAATACATGTCTTGGCAACTATGTTTCTGAAGCTTAAGAGGTGGACAAAATAGATTTTGCTATACATTTGTGTGACAGTTTCGCAGACTAATTTTGATAACAGGTAAATGCATCATAGTCATCTTTATGTGATGCCAAATACCTTAATTGTGATACTGGAAAAATCATAAGTAAAAATAGAAATATTACAAGCCGCTAACTGAGCAATAGTATGCACGTGTGTGTATGACACCTGCAAATTATGACCTGCTAATATATCCAAATATTTATGCCTGCACATCTAAAACTGTAATATTAAACCATCTGTTTAATTTCTGTTTAAACAAATGCTGTATGTCTATACTGTGGAATTCTGTTCCAAACGTTCGGGCAGCTGACAGAGTATTTTGCAGCAAGGCTGAGGCAGATGGAGAAAGCAGGAGTTGCCACTGGTGGGTGGTGGTAAAAGAATGCTTGGAGAAAAGCCTGTGGGTCAGCTGATGGAAGCCAGGTCTTGTTCTTGGGTCTGTTGCAGTCACTGAAACAGGGAGAGAGAGAGAACAGACATACAGAGACTTCCCATAACTTTTTACCTGTCTCTATTTCCAGACTTTGAACGATAATATTGTTCAAAGTGAGAAGGCTAAAATCACCCTGACAGTAAAGCAGTTACAGCCCTTCTAAATTAATAAGTCAATTGGTCATAAACACCAGAAAAAGCTTTGGGCAAAGAAATCTGTTCTAAAATGTTCTTACGTGAATATGGGTGGAGGCTGAAGCAGAGTTATGGCTGATGGGAGTTAGTTAATGAAGAGCCCTCACCAGGGAGCCTCTCACAGTGCTGGAGGCTGGTTGAGAGTTCCTGCACTTGCCACAACAGCTCTAGAGAAGAAGCTGCAATATTAAATTTGATTTCTGTTGTGGCAGTGGTATGATATTTACCCTCCTTGGGTGGTGTACAAAGACATAAAATGACTTCTAGGTTTGACAGGTGTGAAACTTTCTTCCTGTGACAGTGCCCTGTTGTTATTGTTATGGGTTTTTCATCTATCATCAAAATGACGGGAGTCCTTCCAACCAGAACTGATGAAATTGTTAGTTATTGAAACATAATTCACTGCAAGGATTTCAGAGTATAGTTTTTTGAGAGTTTTTATATTCTGAATAGAAAAAATTAGTGGCTTAAATTAGTAATTTTATAATATTAGCTATAAAAGAACAGACAGAAGCCTGTGGATTAAAACATGAAATGATTTAAGTGTACAGAAAGCAGAATTAAAGCAAACTAAACTGGGATGTCAGTTTAACTGATATTAGAAAACTGATTGTGTATGGGATGACATCTATACGGTTTTTAATTGAGCCCTAAACTTTGAGACTTGAACTGTGGAGCACTTATGTGTATACCATTATGAAGAAATGGTCAACTTTATATATAGTAGACTAATTGAAAGATGAAAGTCCTGAGGGGGTTAAAAGCCCTGCTAAAGTACATGCAACATCAAGGCAAACTCGTTACATTTCTAGATCCGTTATTCAGCTTGAAAGAATAGTAAAATTGGGAAAAAAAAAAAAAAAAACACAAAAACCAGCCAAACAAACAAAAAAACTCAAACCCAAAACACAAAAAACCCCAAACAAAAACACATAGAGAAAGCACTGAGGAGAACACTGCTGTTGTACTGCTGCAGATACTCATATGTTGTCAAACTACGGTCTCCCGCTACCTCAGATTCCAACAAGTCTTACAACAGGTCAGTTCTTCAACTCCTCTGAAATAGAGTCAATTAACAGTATGGACTTGTGTACCAGATCCAGGACTACCTTAGACATTTTCTGGATCTGAACATAACATCTACTTGTAGTGATGAATCGGCCTAAAATTAGTGGGGGAATTTTCAGACACGTATAATGTAGTTGTCTTAGATTTTTGTAACTAAAAGAACTGCATATAATATTCTTAATGCATCTTTATGAAAAGTCCCCAGAAACTATTTTTTCACAGGCTTTGACATCTATAGCTCAGTGGGAAAGCCTTTGCTAGCAATGATTCTTACACACTTTAGTAAAGCATTTGTACAAACACTGAAGTGCGATTATGTTAAAACAAAAACCCAAGTGAAGATTTTTGGTCTGCTTTTAGTCCTGCAAAAAGGACGGTTTTAGTTTGGGATCTATTTTAATAATTGATATTCCAATTACAAAATAAATGTCTGATAAATATATTGCCTGAACATTCTTAAATTGCTTCAGGTATCTTGGAGTCCACTCCCCTCTAACACACAGTGTGTCCCATCCTCAGACTGTATTTACTAATAGCCCTAAGAAAGCAAGAAGTATTAGACAATATGTAGTCTTAACCTTGACTTCAGAAAATCTGAACCCTTTTTACTACAGAAGGTATCCATACTTAAGCATCTACAGCATTTTCAGGAAACAATCTCAATTGTTTATTTCTCAAAAATATGTGTCTAGATAATAAATTTGGATTATTTTAGTTATTTTAATAATTCAGTATTATCATTTCTAAGGACAAGGAAAGTCTCCACTCCAAGATGGCTTTATTTTTATATTGCTATAATATAAATGAGCCCAAGCAATGTGACAGCCTGGAAAGGATGTCAGACTTTGCTCTGTTTATTGAATTTTTTTGCTTTAAAGAACTTAGTGCAGAAGTTGTTTTCTATCTGACATTTTGTTACACTTCCAAACCTGATTATGAAAGACTGGAAAATATATTGATCATATATACTAGATTTTTGCTCTCGGTATCCTTAACCTTTCTTTGATCTACTGATGAAAAGAAGTAAACAGCATGTTAAAAGCATCAGTCCCAGGAGGACTTTTTAATATTGCAGCATTCAGACAGGGACTAATCTCACTAACCGTATATACTACTATGGGTCATCTCACTCAAGGTGCATCTTTCTTTTCAATTAATTATTTTTGCCATATTCAATTATTCAATGTGAAATTTTGACAAATTCACTGCCAGTAGCTTTTCTATAGTCCAAAGGGAAGAGGATTGTGTGGGTTTTCTTTTTGTAATTGCCCTTTATTCCCTTGTCTGAAACACTTGATGTAGCAACTGGTAAAAGCACAACATTATTTTGTTAGTGAAGTTTTTGTATATGCAGATTTTTGTGAAAATCCTCCAGCCCTTGTTCTGTGCTATAAAGGCAAACTTCATTTCTGACTTCATTTTGACTTAAAGCTTTGTCTTCCAAGTCTGGTGGAGGTTCTGATTTATTAATCTTTTAAACGATAAAGCATTGCAACTGAATTCTACCTTTTTACTGCTGTGTTTGGAGGACAGCGTATCCTAGAGAAACTTTTGTCGAGTTTATGTATTTCTTTGGCCTTTTAGGCTGTTAATTGCCTGGAAATTCTGGAACAAGAGCAAGAAAGAACTTGCTACTCTTTTAGTCAATAAAAACGTGTTTTTGCAGAAAGCTGGCCTTAAAGTTATAGAAATAATTTATTGTCGTGGAGATGCTTTAATGACATTTCCTGCTTTGCATTATGCAGGAGGCATCTAAACGAATTTCTATGCTTTTTTCTGAGAATCTTCTCCCAGACAAATTGCTGAACAGCTGTCTTTGCTGTGGGTATCTGTATTCATTCAGAATAGTAATGTACCAATATCGACTCTTTGAGCTTGCATTTGTCTGCAGTGTAATTACTTCTAACAGGTTATAGGAGGTAAGAAAACTTTGTTTTCTGGGAACTCAAATCCAGAAACTAAGCTGTGAGGCAGAAGAAAAACATATGAAGAATGTGCTATGACATGGAACAGGCCAAGTCTAATAGTTGCTGAAATTGGGTAAAGGAACAAAAGTGTAAGATGAGGGCACAGGCCCAATTCAGTGCTCAAATACATCAAGCATGCTTGTTCAGAGTAAGTTAGGAATGTCACCAGCTTCCAAACTGCTTTTTGAGGAAAAGTAAATAGGGTAGAATTTGATAAGCCAAGTGACTTGTGGAAATGTTACCTATATTTAAGTTATGTTATAGTTTTTAATCTGTCCACCGCTATCATGTAAGTGCAGTCCATGATCAGCACCGCAATGTCAGCCTGATTTGATGCCAGAATGAAACAGTTATTCATCTGCTTTGTGTGGTTTGTGGTGACAGAAGTGGATTACCACATTAACTCAAGGCGGTGCAAAGCTTCAGTGTTTGTCAACACATATTTTAGCTTGCATTGATGAGTAAGAGCTCAAAGGACTTTTGCCATATGTATCTTAACAGTGTTCAACTACTCTACCTGTCCCTGCCAACACCTCCTGTAGTTTTGAAGATGTATTATTTCTGAGACTCTGCACTGATTTGGTACCATTCACCAACAACTCCATTCCAGTCCCATTTCCCAGTCTGTTTTACCCATTTCTACACTGGCAGCTCCTGGCCTGTAGCTCTTGATCTCAGTCCTGCCTATGCTCTGAAGCTGTTATCCTTTCGTTATTGCAGCTGTGGAGGCTAATGCTGAACTGAAAGTTATTAATTGTACCTGGTAATAAACCAAACAGGGCTTTACGTATGCAGGGTTGCCTTTAGGGCTGGCAAAGCAGCAGGATTTTCTAGCAGAAAACAAATTTGCTTTAAAAAAATACTCCAGCTTTTGGTTTCCAAAAGCAAGCAGCAGAATAAACATGTAGCCAGTGAGGCAGAAACTGACCCTCATAGTTGTGGTAACCATTCAATGAATTAAGTGACTTATCAGTATTATTTTTGTCTTTGTAAACTTTGTCACTGATTCATGTATAAAAGCCTGCCAAGTTGAAGAAAGCAGCCTCTGAAGTAGGAAGACATGTTTAAAGAAGGTACAAGAAACATGCAGAAGGGACAGTTTTAATAACTTACCTATGCCGGAGAAAAAACTGGACTCAGCTGACTGATTACAGCAAACACCAGATTTAGTTTAAAAAGTTGTTTTTCTGTCCTTCATATCTCTAAGATGTTTTTTATCTGGTGAAAAGTCTGGAAGAAGACTATCCTTGGGATTTAATGGAAGCATATTATGTAACTATGAGAAGATTCAGACAGCAACTATCTCAGGTTGACTGCTAGGAACAGTGACTTGGGGACTGATATCCGAGTTTTGACAACTCTACTACTTAAGCTGTCTTAACCCTGTGTCTGCTGCTCCATGCCTTCTGTTCTTGCTTTGGTTCCATCACCTGATCACTAGTGATCTTTCTGCAGTGACTCAATCTTTTCTTTGGGAAACAAATCCTGCTGATTTTTTTATTTTTATTGTTATTCCCCCCCATCTCAATATGATCAGTTCTCTAGTACTGCTTGTTTGGAAGGTGCCTGTAGAAATACCCCTGCCAGCAGAAGCGGTATCTAGAGGTAGGAGCCACTTTTGTAATAGTGGTAGCTCAACTGCATGTGAAGCATTCAGTGTGAATGACACAAGTTATATCTTGATTGGGACTTGAGCTTTGACTCAGTGAAACAAAAGGATGGTCAGATTTTTTTTGTAGTTAGACACGGGAAATATAATCCACTTTCTCTTAAATTTTAGTATTTCCCCACACTACACAGTGAAACAGGATAAATGTAGAGTTCTGTTAAATCATTACCATATAACCACAGAAGTATAAATTGCAACAGTAAATTAATTAATTCAGATTTGTAGTCTAGGATGAAATAATAATAAAAAAGTCATCATTCCTTGATTTGAACTAGGATTTAGAGTCTGAAGCCTTTGAATGCTTCCAAGTTTTCTGTTGGTTTAGGCTGAATATCAGTCGATGTCAGAGTCCAAGTTTACTGTGGTCTTGGTGAGTTGGCCTGTGAAGTGCAGTATGTAATTTCTGTGAGGGAAATAATTGTGATAATTTGTAAATAATATAAACATTTTTAGCAAAATAGTTTGTTTTTTGTATAAAATGCCCTCTTCCCAAAAGCTCAGACTTTGAAAAAAGTGCATTGAGAGACTTGAAGCTGAGGACAATGCATTACAGAAAGAAATATTGCAGATTTACTTGTATTTATTAACAGTGGTGAGTTCCAAGTCCTCATTTACATGGATAACCCTTACTGTCTTGAGGAACTGCACTGACATCAATTTATCCTTGTTAATTGAAACTTCTTGTAAGACTGACTGGGCCCTTAGGTATATCCTTAAGGCTATATTAACATGGTTTTACTATTGATTTCAGATGTCAGCTAGGCTCAGCAATGACACCATGATACAAAGAAACAAAACAAGAAAAGAGAAAGGGTTGCTTTCACAGATTGCAAAGATAAAAAGCTTACAAATAGTAACATTATTTTTCTATATAATTAAGTTCCATTGACTTAACTTCAGGTTTATTGTCAGAACACACCTGTAATTATATGACAATCAATACACAGTAAATAAAATTTGTTCAGCAGTCCATTAACTTAGATTGTATTCTTGACTAAGGCTTGCCTCGAGTGCTTACTGGACTTTGTGTGCCAAAATGCACTAAATAAGACATTTCTGGGGGGAAGCCAATGGTGGTGGTTGCTGAGATATAAAGAAATCTTCCAAGTACTGTTCTTCACCTTTGAGATAAAACCGAAGTTGGAAGTAGTCTCAGCTCTGTGTGAAATGTTTCCTGATTGAAGAAGTTTATATATGTTCTCCAGCAATTAAAGTTAACTTATTTTCCTCAGCATAAGCTATTTAGTGACAACTTTAATCAATGTCTTTGTCTGAGTTTAGAAAATATGGTTTGAAGGTATAAGAGCCGTTTGGAGTCTGAAATTCACTCTTAGAGGCAACATATTGAGGACAATACTGTTCACGCACGTTCAAACTTGAAAAACATGTACCAGATAGGAAGAGGCTATTTGAAAGTTTCTTTGGCCTGTAAGAGACAACACCTCATCATTGGTCTGCTGCAGATTTTCTTTGGTTTTACAGTAACACACAAAGGATAATTTGAGAAGCTCTTTTTATGTATCAAGTCTTTGAAAAGAGGCACTCTACTGACTAGATGAAGAGCAAATACTGCTAGCAAAAAAGTGAATACATACTGATGGCAAGGTGCAGTTCACCTGGAGTTCTTATTCTGTGCATCTGTAATATGGACTGAGGCAGTCAATGATTCTTTATTAACTAATGCCACATAAAGTCCCAAAAGAAAAAAAAGTATGGAAATGGAAGTAGTGGCTGAAGTAGTGCCCTCCGTTAAGCCAGTGAAACTCAAGATAGTTTTTGTCTTGCTGTTTGCCAAAGCCAAACCAAAAGGTAAACCCCAGACCAAACATTTTATCCTGTGTATTCAACCAAAAACATAGACCACTAGACTGTTCCTTCTGGACAAGGCAAGACTTATCTTTAATTTCATAATGCACATTGTTTTATTGGAGCCATTAAACCTGAATGTCAAAATATTTGTGACACGAGTTCTTCCCCTTGCTACTCGAATACTGTGTTACCACAGGAGCCTCACTAATATGTGCACTGGAGAAGTGATGCGTGCATTGTACCAATTTCTTTTAGCCTCTCGATGGTGTGCTGTTTTACTTCATGTTTTTCCTGGTACAGCAGTACCTCTGCTTTGCTCTGTGTGGTCCAACAGATGATTTGTTTCAAGTTGCTTTATCACAGCAGAACGACAGTCCTGGACAGGTTTTAATTACTGCTTTTTACAATAGTACATGTTTACTGTAGCCTCTGTCTATGAATTAATGAGATTAGGGACACAAGCAAAACTTTCAGTTGCTGCAAGTTATGTTAAACTGATAGTAAGTTAAATATCTAAAATGAGAAGTTTTCCAGAGGTGGTAATCACTGAGCAGCAGGACTCACTTTGGAGTTCAGTGCCTGATGCTGATTTCTGAATTAATTTTAGCAACCATCGATGACAACTTGAAATCTATCACGTTAACAATTGAAGACATCTCAGTGAGTAAACCACTGTCAAATCTGCTAATGTTTGGTTCACCCATTGCAAAATAATGAGAACAGCTTGATGACATATCTAATCATCTGTGACATGTTTGATTATAAAAAACCCCATCACTGTGAACACAGTTTTTCTCAATTTGGAGAGGCATAGTTCTTGACTTCTTAAAAACCAACCAATTACGTGGGTATGCATTTTTTGTAGGAATTAAAACTAGAGATTTGTTAGAAACATAAGTAAATAACTGATATAATAAGTTTGCAAGACATCCTGACTTATATTCCACAAAAATTCTTAAACATTAAACAACACAGTTTTATTTCTTTCAAAAGAATCTATAAAAGAGTTCCCTGACAACGCTGCAAAACTGAATGTGCCACAAGCTATGGACACTTAAGGATAGAGAGGGGGCCCCAGTGTTTGTCTCACTGTCTTGGGGGTGCTACTCTGAGTTACTGTGATGATTTTTGTCACCCATTCCTGTCCATTTTAGAGACTGTGCTATGACTAGAGCTCTAGCCAGAGGGTCATGCCCCAGAAGAACACTGTGTAGAATTCTTTGTGTTCCATTACTCTTTTACTTCCTTTAACTTTGTAGACACAAACTTAAATACAGTGATTTACTGTTGGATATTTTTTTTTTAAAAGTGAAGCAATCCAAGCAGGTTGGATAGAACTGAATCCTAAATGATATTATTAAGGAATTTGATATTTTTCTGACTGTTTATTACCTGATTCAGACACTTTTCTGCAGTAGAAAACCAGCAGTGGTTGTCTGTAAGGCACTACAGATAGAACTACAGTACTTGTTGTAGCTAGGGAGCCCACCAATGTGTTCTTTCCTGTGGATTCTGACAGTATTGATTTGGCAGTGGGACAAATGAAGTGCAAGGGTGGACTTTTGCTCTCTGAATCAGTGTGTGTCAGGTATTCTGGGCTTTCATCTTGTATGCTTAAACTTACAGATGTCTGCGGAAGTAATGTGCGCTTCAGAGGAGTTCTTTGAGCTGCGATGTTCCCTGTGCTACTTTAATCAAATGCTATGGGAAGTAATGTACTTGCTGCAACAAAACTTTTAACAAAACTTTTAATGGGTGCCACTGACGTTTCTGGTTCAAAGCTGATGAAAGTTTTGCATTTGCCTGAGGTAGGTCGTTTGAATTAAAAACATTAAAGATGCATTATATCATACCAGTTAATAAGGGGAAAGGGATCAACTTTTGTAAATAGTTCTTAACTTTTGTCCCCCTTTTGAAGAGGCCAAAAAATGTTGGTTGCAATGGGAAGAAGGAAGCTGTTCTGCTAGTCAAGTACTGAGCTACTTGGTTGTGCCTCAGAGCACCTGGTTATGTTCCCTACACAGGCACATGCACTTAGCTGGTGGATGTGTTGAAGCTTTCTTAAAAACATGGAAAAGTCTGTCTCTGATTGCTTGGGGATATTTTGTGCTTCTCTAAGCTGGTTTGTGATTTGATCCTTATGTGTTTTTTATGTTCTTTTAGTTGCATTGTAATTGTAAGGTGCTCTGCTACATAATATTCTGTAATGATGACTTCTTCAGCTTTTGTTTAGTTGTGAAATGATGCCCTGGCCTAAATGGTGAACACCAGCAATCACGAGGGAATAGCTGAGGCTGAATAAGTGCTTTTCTGATGCTCATTAGATGGAGAAATATGTCCCAGACATACAGATGTTAACTAATAACTCTTGATGCATAGGGGAAGTGAGTGATTGCTGTACTTTTTGTTCTTGTAATGATGATGTGTGTGCATTTTGTAAGATACCTGTCCAAGAATAATTTTCAGTGATACTTTTGTTAGGGAGCTTTTTTCTTTTGTGCTTGTGATTCATCCTTTTCAGTACCTGAGTTGCTCAGAGAACGTGTTCAGCTTACTTAAGTTTCACATTTAGGTTAAGATAGCTTTCTGTCTTGTTCTGTGTAATATTATATTTTCCATTATGTGTGCCTACAAGTTTCTGATCTTTAAAGGTGGCATTGTTTGGTGCATTTCTCAAACACTTTTAGTTACAGACACAGATATGGGATGTCTTGTTTTTTTCTGTGGTCTAGTGAGAGAAAGCTGGTATGAAATCTTGATTAAAAAAAAACAACCCTAAAATGCAGATTATGAATGTATTCTTACACTGTGTTCAGCAGGTTTATATCTGATAGAAATATTCATCTGTTAAGTTACTCATAAGCATTGTCTAGTCTAAAGAGCAGAACTGTTAAAACTTCTTGAACTATTTGTTACCAGATACATAGTTACTGTATTAAAATATTGTGAAGTATAAAGGGACATGGCAAACGAAATACGTGTATGATAGAAAAGTGAGTGGATAAGGGAGAACGCTTTCTCCATTAGTGAAAAACATTATAAGCATATATGTGATTTTTTTTTTTGTTACCTTGTTATGCAAAACATAATGTGATCTTTTTTCAATGTAGTCAATTCCCTTCCTGTGCTTCCTGATGCAGGCTTTCTAGATGTTCATAGTTTTCCTGTGTGAAAAAGAAGGGTTCCTTTCAAAGGTTTTTCCAGTTCTCTGTCTACTAATGAAATTCACAACTCTATGCTTCCATCTTATATAGATAAAGTGCTTCTTGAGGAATAATAATTTTTAGTCAGGGGAAGCTTCAAGCAGTTAAAGAGATTAAGAAGCTGAATTTATGCCATCAGTTGAAATTTCAGATTAATTTTTTTCTTTCATCTTTTGGTTAGAGAAGTTCAGAAGTTACATAGTAAAAATATTTTTAGAATACAATTCCTTATAAACATTCAAATTTTAAAATGTTGAAAACAAGTTGCAAAATGTGTAAACCAGGTATTTATGTTAGTAAAATGTAATATTTTTTTGGCTCAAAGTTACTTTTGTTTCAGAAATATTAATACCTGATAAGAAATACTGAAAAATGTTCAAAGGTATCAAGCGATGCTTTTCTTATTGTTGAAACACCGTTAAAATACTTTTGGGAAGGAAGAGATTTTCATCTTGCCAAGATTTTTGATTGGCAACTTAGATCAATGGGAACTGGAATTAAAATCCCAAAGGTTTTCAGTAGTGTTACTTACGTTTCTCTTCTGACCTTCTCATACTTTGTTTGACATAAGTGGTTTCCCCACTGTTAAAATTACTCATTTTCTTAATGGCTCAGAAGTGTTGCTTTCAAAATAATTATCCTGTGTTTCTGAAGTTCATCCTTTCCCCTCCAGAAACACCAGCAACATTAATCTTCATGAAGAATCGGAGCCCTGGGTTTCAATGGGTATTTAATGTTAAATCAATTTCTATTGGTGTCTCTAAATGGATGTACTTTATTTTCATGAGGCTTTTGTGGCTATTTGGTAACACAAACGGAAAAGACTCCCATCTTTCAGACAGGAGTACTTTTCTGCTTTGTAGCAGTAGATAAGTTGTTTCTCCCTGTTTCTTGCTGGGGTGCTGGTGGCTTTATCACATATAACAGTGTGTTTTTTCTTTCTCTGAAACAGAATATTCCAGTTACAGGATAGTCATTCAGGAAAACCATTTTTTAGGCTTTAATACATATTTAAAGAAAACCTCTCAGTCCCCCTTCTTTTTAGATACTTTTGCAGAGGGACAATTGTGTGGTTAAGCCATTGAGGTAATAGCTAGCTTTCTGTGCATTTGCCTCATGTTTTAAAAAATATATCCATGGGCAAAAAACTGATTGATCTGAAATGTTTTCCTTTTCATTTCTATTTCATAATGTCACAACTTATACTACTTTAAGATTTAGGATGTGTAGTGTCAAATACCTTTGGCAAGATGCTGAGCTGTTTTACAGGCATCTCCTTTGACTTTGTCAGGAATCAAAGCTTCTCAGTACTTCAGAGAACAAAGCTGCTGCGTGAAAAGACCTTCCTTAGTGTGAACTAAATGACTCAAACACAGAAGAGAAACAGTGTGCAATGGTTTAGACCCTTGTTGTCAGCCTTGGGTTTCTCAGCTGACGAGGGGCTAGTGACTTCCAACTGTAACGGTGAGGATTTCTGGTTAAGTTCAGCTGTAGCAAGTCCATCTCACCCAACACACTAAACCAACCTCCCATGTCAGATGTGTTATCAGGGTTACTTCAAAACACTGTAGGCAGAATAATGCTCATTAATAGCTTTTAGAATACGTGCAAAAGCAGATCTCTTGCTTGTTAATACATTAAACTTTAAAAATTTGTCTATTTAAGTAATTTAGCCTATTACAAGTTCTAGCCTTTATGCAGCTAGGGAGCAATGTCTGTGGTTTTGAAATATTAGGACTGTTGCTGTGTTGCTCACAGTCAAGATTTCCATATGTGATGCTATCATTAGTATGTACTGAAGGATAAATATCAGATAGTTGTAGAACAAAAATCACTTAACGATCATAAAACCTCTGTCAATAAGGTTAATAAGTGCACTAAAACCTAGTAGTTCCAAGGGCGGAACTTAGGCAGGGTGAAACAAAGACAAAATAGTTCTAGCAGAAGCCAGACTGCTGTGCCAGCTGCTGCCTCTGTTGGCCGTGCTCCATGTCCATAGGTAAGGATTCGACCACCTGTGAAGCACATTGTGTTTTCAAAATGTCACAAGGTTTTGCGAACAGACTCTTGCTGTTACATTTCCGATTATTCTCAGATTTCTCTAAAGCACCCGCTGTTGCACATTGGGAAAAGCCTTTTCTCTTCCATTCAGTAAATTAAATCATTTGAACAGCTTAGCGGAAATACCTAAACTCTCATTCATGATTGAATGCTAACGGTGTTCTCTTTTTTCATCTCTTTCAAAAAATCTTTTCATTTATAGCTATATAATTTTAAAAAAATTCTCAATTTCTGCGTAAATGGGTGCCTTGGAGCAAAACTAAGAAAAATAATGCTTTATGCTTTCATCTTTATACCTGAATGAATATAAATGAAACTATATAGTGAAAATATCTTGGTGGATTTTGCTCAGTTATATCAGAGTGAACCCTGTGTAATTTAATTAAGGTTGTTGCATGGAGTTGAAAGGAATAGAGTGTTTGGTCCCAGATACTCTTTCACAGATCATGTGGAGGTCTTGCGAGGGGGAGACAGGCATTGTATTTTTCCACAGGGAGAACCAGGAGACATTTTGAAAGCCTTTTTAATCAAGTTGATTAATACTATTAGGTAACCTATTTTCATCTGCTAGTCACTCCTTGTGTTACATTCAAATTGTAAGCTCATTGAAGCAGATGGTTTTGTTTTCTGTTGTGTGAGCTGTGCATCTCAGTGAATCTTGCTCCATGAGAAGATCTTTGGCAGTATTATTTACTAAGAGAAACAAGTACAATGCTTATATATTTTGAT
The DNA here is from genome assembly GCF_037038585.1 of Patagioenas fasciata. Classification (NCBI taxonomy): domain Eukaryota; kingdom Metazoa; phylum Chordata; class Aves; order Columbiformes; family Columbidae; genus Patagioenas; species Patagioenas fasciata. Next base: position 75,897,483 of record NC_092523.1, on the reverse strand, counting down.
TGTAAAATAGTAATTATTTCTTTTATCTTTCTACCATCTATTAGATGAGGCATCAATTCCTTATCACAGTTTTCAGTGTCGTGTTATCCTCCTGCAGGCACAGTTTAACATATAAAAAGATGATTGATAACCTTTTTTCTACTTTTTTATTTTCTGCCTTTTTTTTTTTAATTTAAAGGTCTTTGAAACAAAATGAATGATCAAGTACTTACTTGAGTCTTATTTAAAAGCTTTTGTATTAATCATTCCAGGACACGCAATGGGAGAAACATAATACAGATACATAACTGTCATCATCAGCTGGTGTTTGCTGCTTTGAGTCTGTATTGGCCAATAACTTCTTTTTCTTGTTCAATACCAAAGCATCTTCTGTAATTCTCATCTCTAGTTTATGAACAAATTGAGTTAATCCCTTCCCATCTATGGAGTTTGAGACAAGCCTTCTCACCAAAGAAGAGGAGCTGTAAACTAATATTTCTCAACTATAGCGACCTAACTGTAACACACCCTTCTTATAGAGGTAACTGTAATTCAGTAAAACTCCTTCCAGGCTACCTTACCAATAGAGTATACACGTAACCAACAAGAGGAGCAAGACAAAAGAGATAATTTACATATACAGACAAATAGAAAACCGATGGCTCTAACACTATTTTATCTATTGGAGAAAAATAGGAAACTTCAGATATTTGCAAGGGACTGAATTTCATCCACTTCTTACACTGTAGTAGTGTGAGTTTGTGATGCACTCAGCCAAACTGGACGGAGAAGAGAGCAAAGTACAGTTTTGATTATTAATAAATGGTAAAGTCTGGCCCTGTACATCGATGATTTTGTGATATTAATTGTGATGTTAATTACATATGCTAACTTAATTTGTGTGCACAGTCTTGGATTTTTAAAAGCATCCAGCTGATGCTCAGCTGTCCCAAGTGTCAGATGATCTCAGGATAGTTCTGCTGCTTTTTTGGGGACTGGCTGGCTCATAAGAGCTGACCCCAGCGTAGGCAACAAAATTCTCTGCCTTTTCAGTCTGATTAAATATCCCCCCTGTAAAGGCAGCAGATGAAGTTTCCTGTTAGTTTGGGAATGATCTATATCACACCCAAAGAAAAAGGCGTTGTACAGACTGGGAGAAGGTCTTGAGAGTTGGCAGTGCTATTACAGCTGTGAGCACCAGCTAGAGCTGCATGATTGCAGGGGCTGTGAGCACCAGCAAGAGCTGCATGATTGCAGGGGCTGTGAGCACCAGCAAGAGCTGTGTGATTGCTGGGTATCTGCCAGGGACACACAAGTAGCTCCAGCTGAGGTTCAAGCATGGTGCAGAATCTGGTTCCTCACCTCATGATTTAGCACTCTGCAGCATGTTGGTGTGCAGGCTCCTCCTTCTGTGGCCCACAGGGTATGTTGGAATTGCTACCTTTGGAGTTCCTCAACACCAGTGTACATTTCTCCAGTGGTAACACTTCCCAAAATTTCAAATTCATAGCTGGCAGGCAAAAAGTACCTTCTTATTCCAGTCTATTTCATTTTTTTTCTCTCCTCACCTTCAGGCAGGAGCTGTGGTCCTCGCAGAGTTCAAGGCCCTGGCATGTACTTTGCCTCCTCAGCAAAGTTAATTTAGTGTTTGACTGTAATTTCTATTAGCTCTGGTAGTGTTTGGAAAGACAAATGTAATGTTAACAATGCTTTGTCAATTAAAACATCAAGGCCTGTCCTAATATATGCAGAAACACATGGTGACCTGTGTTAGAGGAATTTAATTTTGTTTCTGTTTTCAATTACCTTTAAAATAAAGGTCTCCTGTGTATTTTGCTACATGATCTGGAAGGTCCTTTATTACCTCAGAGGCCTCAAAAGAATCAAGGCCCTTCTGCAATTATTGGTCCCCAAGCCAAATTTATTCAGTAGAATAGGGTCATGGATTTTGGGCTGAAGATCGTATTACATTGATTAGGAAAATGATGACCTAGATCCCTTCAAAGCTGTACCTCAAAATAATGCATGCTTTCCTCTATCATATCAACCTCTGACACATCCCTGTGGGTTTCTGTTGAAATACTCATCTGCCAATGGGAGAGGGGGCTGGATTATTAGCATCCAATTATTTGGTTGTCCCGGCATCCCATTTCTGAATTCCTGTTGGGTGTTTATTATATCGCTTGGAAATTCTTGCAAGGATCTGAGCTCTGTGAATGGCCACAGAGCTACCACAGAAAGGGCAAGGTGCATCAGGAAATTGCATAGTTCTTTTCTATGGATGAAACTCAAAGATTTCATTCAATGTCTTTTTCCTTCCCTGGAACTTGTGTGCATTATTTGTTCTATTTCAAAGAATTTGTGTAATGCCCACATTAGTATGTTAATGTGGTGGGCAAGACAAATGGAATTGCTTGATAGAAAGCAATTAGAATTAGGACCTATTGCTCCTGCTTCATTTGGATTTCTAGGTCTACATCGAGATGAGTTGTAGAGTTGTCTGTCAGAGCGTGGGGAGATGCGGCCGTGCTGGGAAACCTGTCGGGTTGCATTGCGACTCCTCCACAGGCTCAGGGTCAGGCTTCTGAGTTGAAACAAGGAGAGGTTTCCCAAAGATCTAGTTATGGCAGGAAGATGGGAAGTAAGTAGGGTGTGTCAAGAGTTTTACTGTCACCTTTGGAACTGGCAGGGCCAAAGGTTCTAAAATGTAAATGTTAAATGTAATAGTTTAATAGTAACTTATGTTTCTGTGGACTGTAACTGCCCTTTCATTTGCTGAGTTTCATTATACTGCCATTCAGAACTCAACCTTTTCATTCATGCCTATGGGCATATCATCAGAAAGAGGAATAAATTGTAACATTTTAGTATTTCCACTGGCTTCTATATAGCCTCTAACAGTAGAGTAAATGCTACTCTAAGGCTCATCATTTTTGGAATGTACTTACACCAAGATTTTAAAAGGAAAAAACATAACTGAGCACATATATCCTGGTTCTGTAGCAAATTGTTTAAATCCTCCTGAGCTGACATGTGAGCTTTTTTCTTATATAGAGCTGTAACAAGCAGGCTTCTGGTTGATCCTGCTGTTGTATTGGGTGACTTAGTGTCACTTGGGGGTGGGAGCTGACTGGGTGTAACACGAGCCACATCTCTTCCTTGCATGCTGCTGACTACAGAAACTGCCCTAATTTAGTTACCTTAGCCTAGTAGGACAGACAGCTTTGCTACAGATAATTAAAGATAATTTCCTAATTAGCCAGCCTAGTACTTGGGAATACAGGGCACTGGCACTTAAACTGTTTGAATAGGAGATAACTTTAAAAAGAAATAATAGAAATACATTAGAAGCTCTTTTTTTAAAGCTTTTGGATTTGTTTGGTAATTCCTGTTTTCTTCAGTTGTTCATGTTATTTGTAAAAAGCATTTTAAAAGTTTTCTGTATGATGATGTACTTGAAGACTGTTGTTTTTAAGCTGATTCAATGATTGGTATTCATCATGGATGGTTTGTTGCACAATATGGGTGTGGAAACATGCTTCTGGTATCTTTCAGACATATAATATAACTTGTGCCAAAACTCAGAACAGTCTGGTTTGTGAATTCAGCATTCAGATAGCAAATAATACAACTTATAAGAGCTAGGATAATTATTTTTCTGGATTTGCAAATATGTTAGTATAACTGACAAGTTCTGTTTATCAATCTAATTCATTTAAACTTGGATAAATCTGGGCGATTTTGTCAGATATTTGCCTGTTCAAACCATTTACCTCGATAGTTGTTTTTGAACTTACACTTGCAGTCCCAGTGGGGGGATACTACTCTTCTTTGGGATGTAAAGCAATTAGGTCTTGTCTTTGGGCAGGATTATGTAGCTGTAAATGCCACAGCCACCTGTAGCCAAACTCATTGTGGGTATTGCCACCAGTTCTCCATTTTTAGATGCAGTCTGATAAGCTGCCATGATGACCAAGAAGTCAAATGCACAACTTCCTCTGACTCTGCTCGGTAGTTTCTTTGTTGAAAGCTTAATCCATCTTTCTGTGATGCCTGATCAGTGCTTCTGAGGAAGCGCTAAGAGGATGTTTGACCAGTGACACCAGGGTATTTAGAGGACTGATCTCTTTTGTGATGAGGGAACATCTACAGTCTTCTGAAACCATCCAATGTTGCCAGAAGGCAGAATGCTCTGTCCATACTATATGAGAGACTGGCATAGAGCAAGCTGGGCTAAATTTTGTGCTAAATGGAAGCTACCTCAGAGTCCCCTCAGTGCCTCCTGTGTTTTGCCTCAGGAGCAGACCAGAAGGAAGGGATTAGAAGCTGTGATCTTAAGTTAATATGGGAAAATTATTGAGGAACCACAGGAAAAAGAGAGGCATATAAATATTGGCTGTGAAGAGAAATATGTCTGTTTTCTGTGATACAAGTTCACAACAATCAGCTATAACTATACTCCAGGCTTTCCCCAATTATTCAACTGTTCAAACAAAGAGAAGATTTTTTTTTTTAACTGTGCTTGAAAAGGGGAGTTTGAGGGTTTTGCTTATTCATTTGGCTTGCCATGTTCACCTGAAGACCAGACTGTTCTTTGTATGAGCCTTCTTGGGCTCAGGATGACCTGAACACAGTGAAAAAGGAAGCAGTTGACTTGAGGAGAAGTTTGGGAGAAGGCATTGTGTGAGTGAATTGTTTGCTAAGACAGTACTAGGGAGAATCGTTGGCATTTTTTGAGAGCATGGCAGATGGTTACACTGATTTATTTTTTTCCCTAGTATACACTGTTTTGCAATATTGAGGTGGCTATGTGTATTATAATGAGACTTGTGTGTGATTCTGGATTTGCAAAATGGTCCAGCTTTGGCAGCATGGGTGAGTTTACCTGTGGTAACTTAGTAGTTCGGTAAATTTTAGCCCTCATAGAGCTTTATGTTGACATGTCTGTGCCATTTTTTTATACCTAAGCTTACCTGCTGCTATCTCCAAAATATCTTTAGATCATACTAGTTTTAGGGGAATTACATGCCTAACAAGCTATGAAAAGTAGTCTTTGACCCAGGGACAAGCCGTTTGCCTTGCTAGCTCTTTCCTTTGCCAATACTGGTCCTGCTGCCCCATACGTATTAGCTGGGTAGGTGACCGCAAAGGCATTTGTTAGTAGCCCTGAGGGTGCTGGAATGCATGGCACAGGAAGAGATCAGTTCCTTTCTGCCCTTTGGAAGTCACCAAGCCCCAGGAGAGCTGCTCCAGGTGGGTAGCCTCACCTGGCTCATCACTTCTTGGCGATATACTTGCCTAAATGTTTTTAAAGTTTCAGAGTTGAACAAAACGAATGAACACTGTGAACATATTAGAACACACTTCTGAATACAAACCTTCCTTTCTCTAGTGCAAGGCCAAAGCAGCACCTTTGAACTGTGAGGTGTTGCTGGCTGTTAGGTTTTTCCATTAACATCCAAGACGTAGTTTCAGGATTGCAGAGAGGACGGAGTGGCTGGCTGGGCTGCTCTGTGGAGTCCTTTGATGCTGGAACATTTTGACCTCATCTGGCAGGACCTGTACCAGTCTGGGAGATGCTCTGCAGAAAGTTTTCCTTTGCATTTGAGAAGCAGCTTGCTTGGAGGTTTGCTGTGTGTATAGTGTCTACAGACTCAATCTGTTAGTTCATTTGCATGTGAACTCGTGTGTGGGCACTGTTACAGAAGAGCTGCTGAGTATTTCAAGTGTTAACAGATTGATAGCATTCAGTTGGTGAATGCCTATTGATTAAATTATTAGTTTTTTTTAATATCTAAAGTGTGTAAATCCAAGCAAGCTGGAAAACATGGGTTTTCAAAGTGAGCGTGCTTTGGAAATACAGTTCTGACTGATGCTGGTGTCCCTTTTTGTTGGCATCACAAATATTGCAGCAGAAAACTTACTGCTGGGAAACTTGGAAAGAGGGATTCCAGAGCCTATGTTACAGAGTACTTATAACAGGCAAATTTGGTATTTGTAAATGTAACCATTTGCTTTGGGAGATCTGATTCCACTTGTAATCCAATGTGCATGTTTCTGTATTACAGACAGGAGAGAGGCAATTCAATTAACCAATAACAGCATACCATGTGATACATGAGCCCATCTGAAACTTGAATTTAAATACCCGCAGCAACTGCTCATGGACTGATAATTATCTTTGACTCTACCCAACAAATCATTTTGAATTATGAACATAGAACTACTTGAATCTGCTCATGAACAAGACGACTTAAATGGAGCTGAACACATTATTTGATACAATGAACTCACTCAACATTTGTAAACAGTGGTTTCTCCTAAGCAGGATCTCCTGCATCTTTTATAGCAATATATGGAGATATTCATTAACAAGCTGTACATAGTAATTTGGACTTTAAATGCAAAGCTCATTTTGAACTAGATGAAGCAGTACAGCAGATTTAAATTTCTACCTGAGCTGAGGAATCTTCAAAAGTCTTGAAATAAATGCAACAGGAACAAGGGTTTCTACAAACTCTGTAGTTTCTGCAAAGAACAGCCTGAAAGGTTCTGAAATTTATATCTGTGAAATAGAAGGTTCTTGTTCACTGCTGCGAAAGAAATTCACTAGTATTAAAGGGGAAACATCCACATCCAAAACATACCTGAATGTTTTTATCTATCTTAAAAAAAGATGACTTTTCAAACTTATGTTTTGCTCTCCTTTTCTATACTAGTTCCTGTTATATGTTATTTTTGAAAATATATATTAGTATTGGTGAATGATCTTCCTCAATGGACACATTAAGTTACCAGATGTAACCATGCTGCAAATAGCTCATGGCTATGTGCCTCCTAACCTTGACAATAAGATGTAAGTGGACTGGAAGGGAGATGATCAGGGGATTCCCATCAAACAAGTGCAGACTACAATCTACCACATGCATCTTGTATGAGTACCCCGAGCATACTTGGAGTTCAATTTTATTTTCAATGCCATGCTTTTATGTGGAAGACTTGAGACAAAGGTATTCTAAATCTCTCTTGAATGATTTTCAAAGATTTGTGTTGGAATGTAGTCAAGTTTAGCTTTTTGTCATTCTGTTTTAAGTTTTTTTACAAGTTTAGCCAATGTCAAGGGAATGATGGAGAAAACTGATGCTGAACATGATTCTCTCAAGATATGGAAGTTAAACCTGTCTTATACCAAGGGAATCTCACTGCAAAATGGTGGTTCAGAGAGTACTGAAGTCTTTTTATCAGATAAACATTTTAGAGGCAAACCCCAGTACCAGCCTGGGCTGAAGTATTAGGAACTCTTACACATGTGGAGGACTCACATTTCAGATCATCTTTCCTGATGCTGTTGGATTGTAGCTGTTTGAGAGTATTGTTATGCCCCTCTCAGTCAGAACCTAACTCTGTATGTCTGTCCTCCTTAACTCACCTCTCAGCTTGTTGCCACAAACTGAGGATGACTTGATTTCCTCTGCCTTCAGTGAGGTGTGTCAGGAGGCCTATAATGAACTTTATAGTGACTAGGACACTTACCCAAAATGTTTGTTCAGAAACAGTCCTTCAAATGCAACCTGCTGTCAGTCACAGCTTTTGCTGTGCTACTTGTTTTAACTGTGTAACCCTCCATGCTTTTTGAGGCTGAGCCAGAGATGGATTTGTACCATGCATCATTGTAATGTTTTGTTAAGGCAACGCTGTGATAAAGAGCACAGATTTTTTCATTTGTTGTACAGGAATAAACTGTAACTTCAGAGGAGAACTGCAGGAATGCTGAGGTGGTTTTGACACCTCTATCCCACCAAAATATAGTGAGATTATAAATGGATTACTTGTCCAAGAGCTCATATCCTAAAACACTTAGTAAAGTGAAATTGTTTCACTAATTAAAGACAGATGTGAGGAAGTCACCATTACTTCCTCAATACTTATCACCCAAGGATGGTAAAACTTATATGAGGATGTTTTCTACATTTGTGATGCTGTATTTTTATATACAGCTTTTTAAGATTTATACTATACATTTAAAAACAATAAATTAATCTCACTACAACCATATTGTTCAAACTTACATGAATGTATTGATGGTTATCAACACTGATTTTGTAATAGCCATAGTTAGAAGAGACAGTTTATTAAGTAGCTATATATTTTCTGTATGTATGTTCCTCGAAAGTTGTACATGAGCAGACAGAGGACGTTACAGAATGTGGTTCTAATATATCACCATCAGATTAATATGCCTAGGTTCATTTTTCATGTGTGTGGCTATCTTGAATCTTCTCAGGAGAGTTGTGAAACACCTGTGAAGATTTTAATTTCTTAAAAGAAAGAGTATTTCAGGGGAGGAACAGAAAAATATTTTATAGGCTTTGCATGACACTTTCTGGATTACTATGCACTTTGTTTTTTAAAGGAGAAGTGAGAGTACAACTATGACATGATGGAAAATAGAGCTGTTTTTTCAGAAATGCAGACTGTTGAGAAGCATGAATGGGCATTTAAACGGGAAGCCATCAATGAACAGAGCTCTTTGCTGCAGTGGGTAGGAAGAGCGTGAATCTGGAATTGTGATACGTTCTTATCAGAGCACAATGTCCTACAACCAGGTTCTTCAGCTATTCCACACATGGAAAGTTTAATATCGAATACCAGATTTACTTCTTTGAGGATATTTGACCTTACATGGGAGTGTGATTTAGCAGAGTGATACAGCAGTGCACTGAAATCACAATAAAAATACAAATTACACTTAGAATATAGCAATTGATTATACAGCTGAATCACAATACAAACATAATTCTTATTACCAGTCTCTTATGGCATATCATGGTGCTGGCATCCCCAGTTGCTAGGAAGGAATGTGGGCTAAAGCCTGCTCAAGCCTTTCTCTTTACACATTTTCATTTGTTAAGTGCTCAGCTTTGGTACTTGGTTGGGTTGCGCCGTGTACACACTTTCCTGTGCTGGTCTGGCTACCTTAGGAAGAGGTTCACATTCTTGCCTAAGTTTTGATTAACTCTTTGAGAACAAACATTCACACAACCAGGCTGCCCTCTGCACCCTTTTGCATTAAAGTCAGCTTTCTTTGCAACAGTGGTCGTCAGTGGATTTTGACTGAGTTGAGTGGGAAAGTGTCTCTGTAATAATTCCTAACATATTTTCAGATGCAGACAGAGGAGTATTTTTACATACATCTATGCATCTAGCTATGGAAAATTTAGGAAAACAGCCCAAATATATATATTTTTCTTCCTGGTGAAATTGTTTCATAGTGAAACATGTTACTGTATTTTCCACAGAGAAGGGTTCATTGCCACAGTAGTATTTGTCCTTACCTGTGAATCTCCAGTTTAAACTTTCTGACCTTTCTGAAGTCAATCACAAAGCTCCTGTTAGGAGCTTACTCTTAGCACTAAGATACAAAGCTATAGGACATTCATCTAAGCAATATATCCTCCTGAAAGTAAGTGTTCCATTGGAGTCTGATGCTCAGTAATATAGAAACTTCAGTATAATTTAACTTAGTCTTTTAGAGATTTTTCTCCTTTAAAAAAAACCAAAACAGCAAACATTTTTCATATGCGTTTGACAAAATGTACCATTGCAAGGAGAGCTGAACTTCATTCATGTGAACCTCATTTCGTCTGTCTGGGAGTAGGGCTAAATTGTAAACCAGTTGGATTGACTTGAGGCTCATTAGGTCTTCATTATAAAGAAATTTTTTAATTAGGTCTTATTTAACTTTGTTATTGTAGAATTAATACGTGTAATAGAAAACATGTGCAGTTCGCCTTCAATAAGTAAAGGAGCCTGTTACATTTCAGTAAGTGAAACATAGGTGCCACAGGTCAGACACAGCTAAAACAACATTTTTTATGGTATTGGCTTGTTTTAGGTAGTCCCTACAAACACTGCCATGTATAAGGTGTGACTGTGCTTTCGTACTGATTCATGCATATTTGTCACGTTCCTTTTTCTCTTCAACGCAAAGAAGCGATGTGTAAAAGTCTCACAGTATTTATAGCTAGGGTTTGGCAGTGGAATTACGTTTGCTATCTTGTGGTATGAATATCTAGTCCCAAAGTAGGAGAGCATTGTCCAGTGCTGCCTTTCTAGCAACTGTCACCGTCGAGCGCTTAGGAATAATCATCTACTGATGTGTGCAGTGAACTGATGAGACTTGAGGCTGTGGAGACAGTCTTGGAATTCCTCCGTGAACAGCCGTTGGAACTTGTCTCCCTCGGGGCTGCTCTTTTCTTACGACTGGCGTGGATGTTGTCTCCATCATTAGTGTCGAACACCACTGTCATGCTGGACTCCATTCTGGACACAGCATATAGGCTGCTTTGACGGGTGGGATGAAACCTGGCTGTCTGGAGCTCTAGCTCATCATAGCTGGACACCTCAATGAAGGGGCACCAGCGAAAAGCTCGCTTGAAGCCAGCTCGGAACCTGAGAGAAAGGATGTTTGGTTAAAGCTTGTGCTTGTGAGAGCCGGCCACAGGCCTTCGTCTGAAAACACACACCAGGGCTGTCAAACTTGCTTTCACCAGGACCCACGTCAGCCTCGTGGTTGCCTTCAAAGGACCAAAACTAATTTTAAGACTATAAATGCAACTGCTTCTACATTTACATAGTCCTAAAATTACATTTGGCCCTTTGGAGGCAACCGTGAGGCTGATGTGACCCCTGGTGAAAGCGAGTTTGACACCCCTGACACTATACCATGTTGACAGGACACTGACTTGGCTGATTATCTTGCACCTAATCCTGTTTGTGGTGAAGCCAGTGGGAGTTTGCTTGTCTGAAGTCTGAGTAGGGTAAGAAATGTAGTGCTAGCGGCTCGTTTCGGTTTCCGATTTTCTAGTTATTTGCCATGCATTTTATTATCGATATTTTCCTGACACTCAGTTTGCCCATGCCTAAATAAACAGACGTCAGCTTTCATAGTACTGTCTTCACAGAAGTTGTTTTGATTTCACATATGATGGAATCTGCACCTGTATTTTTATTTTCTTTCAGTGAGAAACTTTGTAGCATTCTTTTCTCCAAAATACTACTCCAGCTTCCACATTCCAATATCTCTTCTCTGTTTGACTGTCTAACAGAGATGCTTACATGGGAATGATGTAATGACTGATGTTCAGGTTACGTATCTGGGAAATAATGTGTAATAATTACAGAAGATGCTAGAAAGTTGAAAACTGAACGTGAACAATGTACAAATGGAAATTCAGAGGCTTTAGTGCATTAGTGCTTGTAATATTCACACAATGTTCTTTTATTTCAAATCAGAGGCAGAGACTTACTATAAAAACTATTAATTTTTTTTGTGTGTGCATTTACAGAATGGATGTTAAATATATTAGAAAAGCAATTATCTGTATATTTATGTGTAACCTGAAAAAGAACACCTTTTCTAGATCTAAAACTTACCAGACTCTCACATGTCTTGCTTCTCTTGTTTTTGTTTCAACAATCATGTGTGATGTTTGTGTCTGTAGGCTTTTTGGAGCAATGGTTCAGCTACCACAGTGATGACTACAAATAGAAATTTAGATTAAGTTTTCAGTGAAAGCTGACTGATCTTGCAGAAATATCTTTCTTTCCTTCTCAGTTTGCTTGCCACAGGGCTGTCCCATGCTGACATACCAGCAGGAAGCTTGCTATTCAGCTTTTCTCTCTTTAGTTGCAGGCCACATTATGAAAAAATACTGAAACTTTGGAAGTGGATTTAGTGAAGGAATCTGTAAAACCTAAACAACTTTAGACTGTATTATTTTTTTGTCTCACCTCTTTTTCATTCATCCTTTTTCATTTGTCTTGAAATAATGTTCTTTTTATCTAGGTACATAAGATCCTAATTAGCCTGGAAGATGAGGCTGGGGGTAAGTGCTATAGCTCTGATACAGATCTAGCAGGGCTGATATTACTGCATGAATTGATCTGACTCCCAGCAACATTCTGCGTTTTCATACTGCATGAGAAGGAAGCAGAAGTTTCAACTTCTTGATTGCAATATGGAACTTAATTTTACGCAAACATTGACCAATATTTCACTCTTGCATTAAATTCTGAACAAGGTGATCTTTAGTGTGGCTCAAAGTTACGAAGTTTTTGTTGATTTTTGTTCTTTAATCCAGATGTTTATTTTGTGGTGTATGAGCGTCAACATCAGCCACATCAGAGAGATAATTTTTTTATGAATAATATCTTTTGTAACTCTGCCATAAGAAGTTTTTGAAGAAAATGGCACAGTTTTGGGGGTTTTATGGTAGTAATTGAGAATATATGAGGCTCGGTTCTTCCTTGCCTTTGAATTTGCAGACACTGGAGAACCAGTGAAATCTGGTTTCTGTTGAAATTAATGGGAACTTTGTCATTTGAGTTAGGATTTAATTCTTGCTTACTAAAACTTTATCTCTTCTTTGAACAATCAAAAGGGGCAGGGGCTGTGTGAAGTCAGGCATTACCTTGACATTTTAAAAGAATTTGAGTGTTAAGTATCATAAGCTATCCTCATGAAAGAGGCAGACTCTAGTGTTTTTTATACCTGTAAAAACTCAGCAGGATTTGGTCACTTCATTAGACTCCATTCAAAATGTGTTGCACTGGGTTTTATAAATACTTAATAAAACTGGTAAGAATCTTGTCAGCAATTAAATTTGATACTGGCTGCTCATTCAAAAGTGATTTCAAATAATATTTACTGTTACTTATTCAGGACTGATTCATACTGAGTTTGTGAACTGATTGGTTGTTCTCGGTGGCCGTTATCCAGTAATTCTAGAAGGAATATTGAAAAATAGGATGGCCAGGATGATATTTGTTTAGATCCTGGTCCTACAAGCTGTAGTGAAAAAGCTGAGCTCATTCTGCAGTCCAGTGGTCTCAAATTGGGAAATATCTGTACAATCTCAGCAAACTCAGCAAGTGCAATGCCTTTGAAATTCAGAGCACAATGCGTTGCTATCAAACAGTACTGTAATTTAGTAGTGAGTAATGAGAATATAAATATTTGGTTTATAAGCCTGTTACAGACCTCAGAAGAAATCTAATGGTGAGGTATCAAATACACAGTAAATCACATTTTACATTATATCCTTTCAGTGCTGCGAAACAAATTTGTGGCTACAAATAGTGAACATACATATTGTGCTGTGAGTCACTAATGACCATCTTTACTACTTTATTTTAATAATTTGCAAGCCAAAAAATATTAAACTGCCACAGATTTTAAATTTTGCATATGGAAATGGGAAGTGTTGGTTTCTGAATACTGATTTTTTGCTCTGAAATTTTAAGTAGACTCAAGTATTTGATTCATTTCAACTACAAACTAAAGGAAGTTTGTTTCCCTCACCCCTCCTCCTCAACTGAAAACTATTCAAGTGAAAATTCTTTCTTTTATCCTATTTAAACAATTTATATTCTCATTGATGTCATGCATGCCAACAGTTTCATAACTCTTACCTCTTATTGAGACAGCAGTAGATAATGGGATTGTACATTGTAGAGCTCATGGCAAGCCAAAAGCTGGCCAGATAGATTTGCTGAATATATTTCCACCGATTTAATTGTTGATAGATCCCTGTAACTATGAAGTAAATGTGGTAGGGCAGCCAGCAGATGGCAAATGTAAGCACAACCACAATCATCATTTTTACCACCTGTAAGAGGAAAGTAATAATACCAGTTTATAATATACATTAGTATTTTTTTATTTGGACTAGCATTTCAACATCTGTTAATAATTTTCTTGCATTCAATTATTAAAGTTAGTCAAAGCAAAGATGAATATGTTTTTATATAATTTTCCTTTTGATCTGAAATTTTTCCGTATGCCTCATCGTGGAATAAGATTACAGGGTGTTTTATTTGGACATCTCATTTTGGCCTTTATTTGACACTGGGATCTTTTTCTGTTATGGTCTGCAAGTACATTCCTGGTCTCCAGCTATCAGATGTGATTTGAGTAAACACTAGGTTGAAGGAAATGAGCAAGGGCAGTATCCTGTTTAATTTCAGAGGCTGACAACTTCCTTGGCTGGTGATCATTATTTGTTGTTTTCTGTAGGCATCCTAATGTCTGTTAGCTACCACAGTTTCCATCGAGCACAAATGATGAGGAGCTCTGGTTTGTGCTGAAACTCAAGACAAAAGTTGTGAGTCATGTAAAATTGTCACTCCTGCCTTTTGCTCCTCAGCAATGCCAAACGGTAGCCCAGCTACCATTTTCAAGACAATATATCACAAGTTTATACAACGGATTTTTCTTTATGCAGGTGAAATGAAACCAGACATGATAGATCTGTGCTGGGAGATCTGCTGTTCATTTGTACTGTGAATATTGAGGAATCATAGGGATTGTGATCAAGTTGCATTTCCTACTGTCTGTAGTTTTGCCAGGAAAAAAAAAAAGCTAAGTTTTCCCATACCTATGTGTCTTAGGTTAGTATTTTCATAAATTTTCAGCTAATGTAATTAAATAATTGGACATATAAGTACTATGGTGTTGACCTTAACTCATATTACATTTTCTGTGGGAAACATAAAGCAAATTTTCATTTAATATCTGGTAGCAGTTTATAAACTTTCCTGCTGGCTGGGACTGCAATGTACAAGATTTTCTTAGGAGAATATTTACTGTTACTGATACATATACTGATCACCTCTTAAAGATACAACAGGGACATCTGTCCACACATACAACATTATTAGTATTTGGTTTTTCTAAAGCACTTTTCATCAGTTAACTGCAAACCAGTGCAGAAGGAAGATCAGTATTATAAGGGAAGACAACACACCAAAACATAGTATCACTTTCACCTTTGGTAAGTGTACATCTGTATGTCTATATCTGGGCATGTATATGGGACTGTATGAGAGATGATTTTTGGTGTGGGAAGAGATTGTGACTGTACGTGAACAGATATTTCTAGACTAAATTATCTATCTGAAATGATGCCATAGAAATACGTTATCAAATCATAGTTTATCATGAAACAGCATGTCTTTTGTACTCTTTTGGACATAACTTCCACCATTCCGCTGCTGGGCATTCACCCCTGTGCCTTGCACACCTTGTGCAGATAGAAGACTTCACAGTTTTACCAGAATACTCTGTCTGTTGACCTACAGGTGCACTTTGCTTGTTGCTTGTTGCTGTGTTTTCAGATCTGCCAGGAATAATAAGTATTACTTCAACACCATTCAGGATTTCTGTAATTTCAGAGTACTTGAGAATCTAATTACTTGCCATGATATTTAATTAGTAAGTCTTGCAGTAGCAGCTGTGCATATGAAATTATTCCTAGAATTATTTATCATTGGAATACCATAGGTACTAAATGAAAGGATTTGAGGTCTGATTTTTGTTTCCAGATTTTCAAAGCGTTATCTGGAAAATCCATATTTATACTGAACATTTCATCCGTACAGCACTTAAGAACTGAAACAGTGGAGATTTCGGTTGAACACTGTGTCGCTCGTGCCTCAGAGCTGCTAGAGATCACAGTAAGAATGCAGGTTGCCAGTTTGCCATACTTAATTGTGTTAACAGCACTTTTGAAAGAAAGTTGTTTGGTTTTTTTCTGACATCCAAGTTGTTCGGTTTTTTTCTGACATCCAAGTTGTTCTTGGCCAGTTGACTGTGTTCTATCAAAGGACAAGGCAAGCGGTGCTTCAAGAGTCTACTTCGAGGTCTCCTAAAGCAAATTAACCTTCACAGTCTGTACAAATAATGCCTTTTTAATTTCAACTCCTGCACTCATACGTTAACACAAAATTAATTAAGTTTAATCCCATATGTAATATTTCAGGTTTTATTCCCAAAATAACTATTTACACTATGACCCAAAGAAAATGCTCAACTAAAAAAACTTTATCAGTTCAGGCAACTGGATTCTTATTTCACAAACAAAACACTCATCTTTAAAAACAGCAAACTCAGCACAAAATTTTCTTCTTGCTGTTTCTGTCTGGAAACCCATGATTAAATAGCAAGTCATCATCATCATCATGATAGCAGAAATTTCTGAAATAAACAATTATACTAGACTAGCAAAAGATGATTTTACATAGCCATTAGTGTTCAATTTAATTTGTGAAGAAAAAAGTCACTGAAATGGCAGATTGAAGCACAATATGTTCTTAATCATTCAGGTTTGCAGCTGTTTTTAATAAATAGCAACAATTACCTGTTATAAAAATTGAAAGTATCATTTTCCTTTCAGGTAAGGCTGTATCAGTCTGAGCTTCGCTGAAGGCAATGGTAATACACTGATACATGCATGGTTAGGGGGAGACGTGAGTTTTCCTTATGAATGTGTAAAGTATTATTTCTGGAACAAAAATGTGCTAATTTTTCCAGCAAAAAGGGGTGTGTAAGAAAAGTCAGGTTGAGTTGTCATTCTTTTGAGTATTTAAGTAGTACAATCCACTCCTTGACGTTACCTAAGAAGACTAGTGAGATGTTGCAAGTCTGTGTGGCATAAAACTGTTTGAAATGCAGGACGGTTACTCTTGAATTTGAAGTCGGCCACAGAAGTTATAAGAGGAATTGAAGAGCACTGTCACGTCTTGTTTCGTCAGCTAAGAATGAGTATGTTTTCGCAGATGTGGAGGAAAAAAAGAATAAGCTGAAAAGGAAGGAGATAATTCCCAGTTTCCTTTCCTCTTTCAGAGGCAGGCACGCATGGTGTGCAAGGCCATCCCTTACAGTTTATGGCTGCAGTTCTTGTCCATTCCCTTGGTCTTTCCAGTGTTAAGTTTCATTTCTTATTGATATCAATAACTATGAACACAAACTGCCTTCAGGGTCTATAAACCCAGGGCACCTTGATTTTTACTTGGTATAAATCCTGATGGATGAATGCCAGTGAACTGTTAAACTCAATTAGGGCACAGGGAAAATAAGTGAAACCGGCCAAGTATGAATTTGCCACAAAAGTCCAATTGTGTTTTCCCAATACACTGTGATGTTTTACTGAAAAAATCTCTAATGACATTTTACAGGTACAACTGCAGAGTAGAAAAGAGAGTCTAGCTTGTTTTTAGTACTTTGTTTCTTTTTATTATGCCTGTTCTGGCTTTCTTTGGTGATATTACCATTTTTCAATTGCTTTCTTCTCTTTTCTGTGTTGGGTAGTATTAATTAATAAAGGTTTGCCCTTATGCATTAGGAAACATTTCTAAAGCAAGCAAACCAGAAATATACTGAATTCAGTTGTACTGGATGTCAAGCTCTGTTCCTGCTACCATCTCACTGTGGAGCTTTCCAAAATGCGTGACTGCATGAACATCACCAACCGGTGCCCAAGTGGTGTCATTTTCCCTTGGTGTTCTGCTGAGTGTCCCTTTGTGTTTTGGGGGCAGTATGGCCAGAGGAAATGGGTGTAATTTCTGTTCATTTGTTAAAATGAGTTTTACAGAGTCTCTGGGTTGTGCAACCTTTAGGCAAGTCTTGAGGCTACATTTGGGATATGATGGAAAATCTAAGTCAATGTGTTCTGCTGATATTGATGTACTTCTGCCTATGTCTAAGAAAAACGATGGCTATAAAAATAGTTAATTATATGCTTTTGAATCTTGCCTGTTCCTTTAAGTCCTTCCTCTCTGAGTATGAAATGTTCTTTCATTAATGAATGGTATATAATGAGAAAAAATGTATTTGAAAGACAAAAAGGACATAACCTCACTGGAATTGAAGTTGGCAAGTTTGCTTTTCTTGTGAAATATTTGAAGCAGTACAAGTGAAAAGGAACTAACAGATTCTGCTGCGCCTTCAAAGAGCAGCAAATATGGGGGTTTTGTTCTTTCTGTTTCTATTTTGCATGAAAAATAGCTAGAAAATGAGTCTGATGTAGATACAGCATTGAGAACAGCTCTTGAAAGATTAGGAATAAAATATACTTTTCTGCGAGACTCAGTTGATGCTAGGGGGCTATAGCAATTTGCATTGCAAAATATGGATTTGCCATCAATACCTAAGACTTAGGCTGGGGAATACTTTCCTTTTTAATCTGCTCTGCAACTCCTTATTGCCTTTCTAATTCATCTTTGATATTGATGCTTCAGCAAGGTCAGGAATTAGACATCTGATTCCATTTGCACCAATATGACACTTTATAACTTCATTAGTTTCAGAACTTTTACTCCTAGGTGTTATGCAGATGTAAATGAGAAACGGAGCAAATACTTTAAGAACCCATACAGTGTAAGAATGTTTTAGTTTACTCACTCATGGATGTTATTTGTCCATGTGAATACAACTTTAACGCAGTTCACAGATAATGTCTGAAGTCACAATGTGTTTTTCTGCTCTCTGCTCTTTTGGAAGAATGAAAATATCAAACTAACATTGCAAAAAGCATATAACCCGTTTTTGATGCAATCAGTAAAACCAGAAAATGAGTAATGACATAAAGGTGTTTACAGCAGGTTTAGAATGTTGTAGTACAGAAACTTTTAAAACCTGAAGTACTTAAGTTAAAGGATTAAATTTGTTATGTGATGGTATCAATAGACATAACACAGATATACCTCTGTGTGTAGGTGGTGATTTTCACCTGTTTCTAAAAAGCACATTTGGAATATTGTAGATTCTCTCCAGTTTGGCACAGGCACCTCTTTTCAGCAGGAGGTATAGAGTATTTATAACAAATTGAATTTCTGCACCTCATTACCCCATGATAGAATAGGTAGGTTGTTTCACTTACCACTCTGAGAAACATAAAATCAACCAAAGAGAAGGGGGATACCTTCCCAGGGGGTAAGTGCACGTGCCCCTTTGGGAGGGGGAACCTTGTCAGTATGTAAGTAAAATGCTCCTCCATCACCATGGAGTTGGTTTTGTCCATGAAGCACAAGCACAAATGAATCTATGAGGTGGAAACATTTGTGCCCCATGAATAATTAAGTGGTAGGAAAGAGAAAAGAACAACATAAGTCTCTTTCGCAGTCTGCTGTTACATGGCCAGTTTGGATCAGCTATTACACAGATGCCTTGTCCCTGTGCCTGTGTGCTCCAGGATTTGGTTCTCTTTGCATACAGAACATGGAGAAGTGAATATTTAGACATATGTGCAGGCTTTGTAGACCATTAACCTGAATAATGGCCAAAAGGTTCTGTAATTACTGCTGTCTGACTTCTAAAAAACATATATAGGTGATGATTCAGTATAGACTAGAGTGTCAGCTGTGGAGATTTGGAGATGCCTTGAAGTCTGTAGTACGAAGTTGTGTAGAGTAGTTGATTGCAGCTGGTGTTGAAATTTAGGTTAATCAAGTTATATTGACTTCCTGTTATATTAAACTGTTTGACTCCCTTATGCCATTTTGGAAATTGAATACAACATATAAGTTATTGGAGACTGGAGTGTTGCTCCTCATGCTGGGAAAAGCTAGGAGAAGATGGATTGCTTAAATAACTGGGAAGGTATTAAACTTGCAATGTCTTTGTGTTGTCCCCTGGGGCCGCACTTATGTTCCAACCTTGAAGAAGTCCGAACAAATGTCTAGGGATAAAAGTGGGGTTTCAAGATGGTGTTGGTAGGAAATAGTAAGTAACATGTAAGATGAAATCCTTGGACCCAGAGTGCCAAATATTTTTTCCTATGGCCGGATGCAAACTACCACATGAGGTTTTATGAATAGACCGGTTTCTGAGTAGTCTGTCTATCTAGTCTTAGTGATTGCTTGTTAATAAGAAAAAATCTTTGACTTCAGAATTCTTATGTGATATGTTAGTTCACAATGTAATATTCTCATAACGTATTTTTTGTGAATAAGCTTATTATTATCAGTATGGTCTTGTTTTTCCAAATCTGTGTCAACCTTTGTGGGTGCACATAATGAATTCAGTATTCCACAGGTTTTGATGCTACACTGTAATGCTTTGGGCTTTTACTCTATTGCCTTTTTTTTCTTAAAAAAAAAAAAAAAAAAACAAAATCTATCCCTTAATAAAGTACTCCATAGTGTAAAGATACTAAGTATGACTTTGTGTTGCCCAGCCTCTATTGCATACTGTGAAATTCTTTGATTCCTTTGTTGTTTGATGTTTCTTTCAGAAGGAATCATGGTGTATTGCACAGTCACACGTGTGAAGTGATGAGACTATTGAATTACTAACAACTTTCTCAAGCTTCAAATCTTCTCTTGATGAACAGTGTTTCTTTTAGATATCTTACATTTGCCGCTCACTACCTTCTTAACATTAAATACCATTTCACTGTATTATTGCATAATATGAAACATGCAGTCTGCTGGTTTGTATTTCTCCTTCAATATAAGTGCAGCCAGTACAGACTTTCCGTCTGTCTAGGTATCTGCATGCCAAGTAGCAAGAAAAACAGCTTGATTTCTTTGTTTGAATAAAGGAAAAGCAATGGCTCTGTTATCAGAGGCAAGCTGAGTGATAGCTTTATTTATATTCCAGTCTATCAGTTCATCTCCATGAATGACCAATTATTATTCATCTATCAAAATACCAGTTATTTCATAAATCCTGCTGGAGAGCATAGCAGTGGAACTGAAGAGCTGTCATGGAGCTCTGCCAATAAAGTCACCGATGCAGTTACAATATATCTGTGCATAATTTAATCCCCTTATTGCAGATGTTGAAGGCATGCATTCCAGTTCTCTCACATTTAAAATACTTTAATTAAGGATGATATGCGTTGTCTCTTGCATATATTCAGAGCTCTAGAGGTGCTGTTTTTAATGTATTCAGAGGGTTTAATTAGACCCTTCATAGTGTGTAGTAAGAGCCAGATTTTGTCTTCAGAGACCTTTACTTTTTATTATCCAAGGTATTTATTTTACTTAGTCATTATGATAACAGGTGCTGAAATTCTGGGATCTCCTGGTTCTTCAAGTTTTCTTTTAATAATTTTCTGGCCACACTTGCTTTCTCAAAGTGTATCTGTTACAGAAAGTGATTTCTCAGTTTGTCTTTACCATCAGACCCCAGGCACCCTCGACTGAGTATTTACTTCCTTCTTTTCACTGTCTGAAAGTGAAGTATTGGTAATAGCTCAGTTAACTGACCAGTGAAATAATCTTCTGCTTATGCTTTGTAGGAAAGGTAATTTCATAACTTTGAAAATACACTTCTGGGTAAGTCCCAACATGCATGGCAAAGACTGTAATGGTAATAGAGTGAAATGCTGATGTTTTGAAATGCTTTCAGCATTTGAAATAAGTCCAATAGTTTCACCCTGGGACAAACAGGCAAAACATACTGTTTAGTTTTCCATGATGATTTTTCAGCATTTTCTCTCCATTCACATTCCAAATACTTTTTGCACTGTTACCAGGCAATAGTAGTGATAATATTAGTCAAACTGCATTTTGCTTCCTTAAGAGAGGCTAACATTTTTGCCCTCTTAAAAAAAACTATGTACAAGCAAAAATAAAGAACACCTTTGGCTTCACAGGAGACATTACACATCATATTGTAAAACTGTCCAGGCACATCTATCATTCTGACAACTGAAACTTGCCATAGAAAGTTTTGCACTTGTTTCTTATGAGTCTGAAGAAGTATGAATGAGAAAATGATCCTAATCTTTCCTTTCATATATCCTCTGCCATAACAACTTTTTCCTGTGTAGTCTGTGGGGAAAAAAACACTTTCATATTCCCAGTGGTGGAAAAAGTGGAAACATCAGCGTTCTATTTGCAGAGGGTCTTCTATTGTCTCAGAACTGAATGTGCTGCACTCTGGTATTGCTATGGTGTGGTAGGATATACCACTGTTCAAACATACAGCACCAGGAAGCAAACTGAGCAACTAATTGTGAGCAATTCATCATTGCGAATTAGAAGTCCATGTTCAGGTACCATTTTTTTTCAAATCTGGAAGATTAAATGCATTTTAGTATGAAAGAAGTGTCAGAAATACAAAGCAGAAGGGCTGCCTTATCAAAGGAGAAAAGTTAGGTTAAGAAAAAGAATCTTACAAGAAAGAAACCTTCATGACACTGCAACATTATGAAAATTGAACTGGAAATAGTCAAATAGTTCATAAGCAACCCACAGCCTTGTTAGATTAGGTACTACTTACAGTGGAAAAGATTGAAAGAAAATAGCTGGGAAAAAATACTTTATATTTCTCACCAAAAGTTATTGATTTAAAACCTAGATTATTCAATATGAATAGGCCGATCAGCAATCTCAAAGATATATGGGCCTTAATCTACGGAAAAATACAGCAAGATGACCTTTTCTTTCAGTTGCATGAGAATTTGGCCTAAGAGGAGCTAGCCCATTGTTCAAAACTCAATATTTTAGCTCTGTAAAGACTAAACATTTGGGCTTAGTTCTACATATCGGACACAGTATGTGCTGCTACACGTGGACTAAGAAGTAGAAATTCAAATGGTCTGTTTAATGACAAAAAGTAAAGTTACAAAAAGAACAGCTAGTGAACACAGAAGACAACTTGTCAAACTTAATCATATTTTTTAGTGAAGTAGATCTCTCATTACTGTTATTTCAAGTGACCTGGTGTTTCTGGAGTAATATGCTGTAATACTTTGCAACACAATTGCAGATGTTTTTATCAGTATTCACTTAATGAGATTTAATGGGACAGTACCTTTCTCTTAGCTTTGAGCTGCTCGTGATATTTGTCGGATGTGTCGCCTGGTATTTCTCCTCCCCAGAGGGTAATTCCCACTATGGAATAAGTGATGCCCATGACAAGCAGTGGAAAGCAGTAGACCAGCACAATCACAATGACATGATACCTGCAATGAAAAAGCATTGAGCTGAGCAGTGCTTCTAGAGGAGCTATACCAACAGAATGAGTGGCTGGAAGCCAAGAGTGCTACTGTAGCACAAATAGCACACTTTATATTGACTGGCTTGTCCTTGGTGTTTTCACTGTCTTCTTGAAAGTTTTCAATTGCACTGCAAATTTGTTTATGCTTTAATGCACATGCTATATGGGGTTTCTAGTTCTGATTCTGAACTTGCAGTAGCATAAATTAAGAATGACTATATTTATAATGACTGGAGAATAAGGTATGTTTGTCCATAGCTACCTGAATTGATTTAATTGTTGCACAGCCAAGTATCCTAAGGGTGAGCTAGGTGTTTTAAGGTCTAGCCTGGACCATAAATGAAAGAGGAAAATAAGTATTTAAATGATATACAAAGGCCCTAATAAGTGTCCTGTGTTACGCAATGCACTTCATATGGCAGATCTGTTGCACATAGGCAACGTAAATCTGTTGTCTGTATGCAACATAGTCATTGCTGCTGACACAAGCACTGGAGAGAAAAAACATAACTTATTTTGTCTCCTGTTAGTTCCTGGATAAATACCATCTTGAGATCAAATCCCAGTGAATGATCAGTGAAGAATCCCCAGCTGTCCTAAGAGTTAACTTCATGCCCTAAAGAGACATATCTGTGAATGGCTTCTGAAGTGGTAAAAATTATATATAATCAGGGCCTCTTTCACCTGCCTGAAAGAGAGCAAAGGGTTACATTTGATGCTGGATGGTTACACAGGCTTTCAGCTTTGAACACAAAGTTCATCTTAAATGCCGATGAAGACATGAAAGGGCAGATAATGTTTCTATGGCTTGGTAACTACTTATTATTAATTCTGCCGGAGGGACAAATAGTAGACATCAAATTTAGTTTACTTTTATTCTACACTTTCAGAAACTGGAACCAGTTATAGGTTTTATAATTTCCTTATTGGAGCAGGTATCTGAGATGAGTAATTGTGATAGCGTAACACTATAAAGTGGGAAAATCCAGTACTTTCACTAAGAAATCCAGACAAAAAGTCTCATTAGGACAAATGAGGCTGGAAATACTTGTTTTCCTGGTTAGGGTGAAAAGGAAGCTTGCTTTGAATTACATGTTCTGTCTCCATTTCTGACCATCTCTGTGTGTATAGAAGTAGCCATCTTAAGTGAAGTGATTGTAAACGTGCCGCATGGGATGGAGAACGCTCATAGAAGTGGAAAAGAATAAAGGTGTTCACTTATCACTTAAAATGCTCTGTCTTCCTAGCTTAGAAAGCTTGCTCAATATTTCTCAAGGATAAATGCTATTAGTTATAGTGCATGTAGAATATCTGCATGATACTCTACAGCTTTTGCCAAGTCCATTGCAAGAGCAGACACCACCATGTACAAGTTTAAAAGAACAAAAGCTTACGTAAAGTGCTGTTTTGGACCACCCGGCCATGCTACATAGCAAAGAGTTCTCCCGGGCATCACCTTGGTTATGGAGTATAGGCACTGGGGGAAGGCCAACAGGAAAGCCAAAATCCATATGCTCCCAATGACCACCTTGGTAGCAGTTGCAGAGAGCCTTGGTTTCAAGGGATCAATAATGGCCATGTACCTATAAAAGAAACCAAAAACCTGTGCGTAAGAAACCTGCGGAGATTAAGGTGTATCTAGAATCAGCTGAATTTTAGGACTGGGAGAAGGATAAAAGCAGAATTGTCTTCCTGGAGTTCTGATGGCATCGTGCTCTTTGGGCGGTTCAGCCCCCATGCAAGCAGTGCTGGAAGAAAAAGAAGGTTCATTAAATATTGTTTTGAAGCTGGGAGACATGCAGTTAACCAGATGTATGCCAGTAGACCAACTATTTATCAAAGAATTAGTTAATCCTCTTACTACACAACCTGATTGAAAAGCAACAATACAGCTGGATTCCCTGTTTCTCTGCTACATAATACCAGGTTTATCTCTAATTAAAAAATTAACAGCCAAGCTGTCAAGATTATTAGTCATCTGTCCAAAAGCTACAGGAACCTGATAAATCCTCATGCATTTATTTCAGTAGACACAGACTGACGTTGGATCGTCTGCCAAAAAGCCCCAGACCTGCCACTGGTTCATACAGAGACTGGGAGAGGAGCCATATGAGCTTTTCCTCAGGCAATTTAGAGGCCATAGAAGCACCAAGAGAAATAGATGCATAAAGCACAAAAACGTCTCATTTGCTTTCTCAGATAGGACAGGATTCTTCGTGCTGCCCCTGTAATTGTGTTGGCAATCTCTGTATGCTGATAACTTTAGAAAACTTTAAAAAGCTTAAGTACTTACAATTCAAAATTTTAGGAAAAATTAACATTAGGAAGGCATTAAGACAGAGTAAAAGAAAATCGAGTATTGTTGTCTATCTTTTGATCTCTGTTACAGATGCAAGAAAAAAGAGAGACAGAAATGCTGTATTTTATATACTCCATATCACATACTTCATGTGTTTTTCCACATTTTTCTTAGCACAGCTGCTGCTTTTATTTCTGGGCTAAACCTTGAATTAATGCATTTTCCACCAACTTCCCTGATCACACTACTTTGTTTCATTTAACAATGACCACATAATGACTTGCAAAACCACTAATCACATTAATTAAAGAGGAACATTATTCAAAATGTCTTCTGTTGTTAGAGGGAATGCTGATAAGTATCAGCCAGAATCACATTTAAAGAAATTTTTGTACTTCCATAAAAGTAGGGAGATAAGGACTATATGTATGTCCATACTGTGTTACCAATGTAGCATACTGAATACATAACTGTGTGTTAGTCTGGCATCCTAACATTTTCCAAAACGACACAAGGAAATGGTTTTTCCGTTAATATTTTCGTTCAGATCCAGAGAGTTCCCAAAGTACATTAAAAATCCTTTTATTTGTGATTGAAACACAGTGCTGTTTGTGAGTTAATGTAGAAGTTAATGGATCAGCAATTTAAATCAAGACATTTCTATGTGAGTATTCAATGTATCTGTGTTTATTCAGGAAACCAAACATCTGCCCTTCTGGAGCCATTGGTAGCATTTCCCAAACCATGGCTTTTCTGAAATCAGAATTAGAATAGTCATGTTTTAGAGCCTCCTCAGGAATAACCTGGGCAAGTCAAAAGGAAACTAACAAAATTAAAACCGTATTTTTTGTTGTTTTGTTTGTTTTAAAATTTTTAATTTCATATTATGAAAAAACCTGAAGCAGATAGAAAACTGGGATGAATATGAAATCCAGCTTGAATGTTTTACTAATTAGAGTTTTCCAAACTTCTAGGAGTATGTCTGGATCAGTTTCAACAGTTTGTCATCTGTCACAGGGATTAGTACTAATTCTGCAAGGAGCAAACTCATCGCTAAAGAATAATTATGGCCCATACACTTTCATTGTTTTTCACAGTATATGTGTCCAATTATGTGATCGTCTTTGACAAGATTATTTGAGGTTATCAGTGATTCCTAAAAGTCGTCTTTCTTTCCATTGTAGGTCTTTAGTCTGGTAACTGCCCCGTGTCCCTGCTTGATTCAGCTTTTAAATACAGTTAGAAAGTCAAACCAGGAGAACCCTTCTTATACTGTTAGTTGACTGCTTCGGTCTGTTCTTTCAAATCCAGGCAAGATTTGAATTGAGATCCATTGAAATCAATGGATAAGCTGCCATTGATGTGAATCAATCCTTTCTTTCATGAAGGAAGGTGCAAAATCCTAATTGTTACAGTACACACTTTGGTTCTAGGCAGAATTACCCAAGATTTTTAGGTACAGACATTAGCTGCAAGACAAAAATAAAAATATTCATAAGATAATGCTCCTGATAAGAATTTGTGCAAATAATCTTCTGCATCCATATTTACCTGCTATGGGAAACAAATTTCATTCAAGATATTTCTACTTTTTGGAAATATTGTACTTGAGAGATGAGCAATTATGGAACAGATATGTGTTTTAGCAAAAATAACTCTGTTTATAGCTAACCATCAAGTATGTGATAAATCCAACATCTGCCACCATAGTTGTACTCAGCATCTAGTAGACAGGATAACTGTGCTTGCCCCTTAAAACATCTAAATGTTGTCAGAGACAGAGTGATGTAAACCAACTTCAGTTCTGAATCATCAATTTCCATATCTATAATTTCAAGCCTATACCTTTTGCATTGTTTTTACTGCACTTACGTATTTTTTGAGTTCCCCTCTCCTTTACCTGCCCGTTTTGTTTTGGGGGAAATGGTGTTCAGCTAAATTGATGCTTTTGCTATTGCACACTGACTGTGAAATAGCTTTATTCGAGTGCTGAATGTCTTGTCCTGAGAGAGCAGCAGATGTCATGAAAATATACATCAGTTGCATTGTTGCTCTCTACCCCCATGTTCTCCAAAGAGTAAATACAACTTGGTAATGAAGATAAATTTGTAGTCATGAGTTCAGTCTTTCAAATTGAGCTAGCTTGAGTGTGGGCTGCCACATGCTGTCCAAAATGCTTGATTAACTTTACCTTATTAGGTGATAACCCATAAACAAATTATCATTTTCACATGCTTGTGGGACTCTTAAGGCATCTCCTAGCTTGCAATCATTCTTTTCAATTGCTAGTTTTGTTTACATTGCACGTTGATATTATTTTATATGCTATTGTCAGATTTCTATCACATTCACCTTATTCTTATGCCCAGTTGTATTATTCTTATTCCCAATAGGTAGTAGCAGTAATTCTCTTTGGCTAAGATAAAATTCTGTTGTTAAATGTCCCTGTCTGGTGACTGCCCTTTGAAGATGTGGATTGTTTGTGTGAAATGACTCATACAGCTGTACTGATGGAAATTTTAACTATTGGCTGAGTGAGGTAAGTCAAAGGACAAGGATCAGATGAAAAGCAGGCTATTTGTCTTGTTGAAATCTGAGTGATAAACCAACAGCCCAGCTTTTGCACGAGATAGATTACAAAAACATAGCAGGCAGTCATTCTAATAAACAAGATGGGGAGAAGGTGGAGGACCCTTGACCATTCCCTCAATAATGCCTTTGTGCAGAAAGGACTTGGGTGACCAGAGAGTATTGACAGCTCTTTCCTACTGAGCCTTTGATAACAAAGCTAATTTATTCTAATTTGCCAGTACACTAACAATTACAATGAAATATCTAACTTGTTTCGTAAGTGGCTTTTCTTAGAAATGAAATTGCTTAATTAGCATAGTGATATATTGCTTTATAGCTGCAGTTGTTACATTCACTCAATTTTATAATATAAATTTGGTAGCATTTTCCTAGAGAAGCCATCACTGCTGTAATTAAGGATAGTGGAAAAGGTGGAATGACTTTCCAGGTTAAAAAACACTTCCATAGTTGAGCTGTCTCTGGATGTTAATTTCGGTAGCCAAAAGAAGTCGAGAAGTGAGTCCTTCCTGTACTGTTAGCTGGCATTTGCAAAGGAGACTTAGCCACTCCTGACTATAATTTTTTTTGCTGGAAATGTAATCTTGTCACCGCTGGTACCTAAGGGTGGTAAGTTATTTCTCCGTCTCTTTAGTCTCAACCTGAAGGAGCAGTAGCTAATTTTTCTGTTGGCACTTGCCTTTGACCACTGTCCATTTTGGCCAGAGAATGAAAACTTCTACTAGCACAGGCTAGATGTTCTATGCTTAGGTCTCACTCAGAAAATTAGTGAGGTGAGGAGGCTAAGTGTAGGATAATGTGGATGTATGATACAGGATATTGCCCCCATTACCCACAGCTGACAACTGTCTGTCATCTTTCATGATGTAGCTCTGTAATTAAGGCTCTGTTTGGTATCCTTAGATGTATTTTGTATGGCAAAGTGCCAGTTACAAGGGATAGCAGCAGACAAGCTGAGTTGCACACTGAATGGTGCTGAACGTGGTGTAGAAAAAAGAGGATTGTGTGAGTAGATCAGGAATGAAAGGAATAGTGATGAGATACAGGATCTGGAGCAAAAGCAAAGGAACTGACACAGGGGAGCAGTTCGCTGAATGCAAAAATAGGAATAGAAGTGAAACAAGAGAATGAGAAACTAATAGGAAGAGAAGCAAAGAAAGGAGTATTTTAGAGTAATAGCAGATAGAAATTGGGTTGAGAGAGAAGAGAATAAGGAAACCGGGTTGATGTAAAATCAAAATACATATGAGAAAAATCAGCCCAAGTGGACCAGAGATTCCCAGGTAAGTAAAACTGGTAGAAAAGCATGTTTTGACGGTAGGGTTCTGTGGTGGCAAGCCTTTTTGCCTCGGCAGGTGTATGGGAGAGAACTCCCACAGAGTTGTTGTGGTCACCCAGACATCAGCTGCGTGCAAGGGGAAGAGATGGACTTCTCTGATGCCCCAGTGTCATCTGTCTTAATGATTGTTCTGCTTCTCCACTGTTCTTTCAAGTGGCCTGAACTTCTGCAGTCCTTCTGAAAGCAGTGAGTGCTGAGGCCCTCATAGGTCCACCATGTTCTGTGGAATTTCCACACCCACCTTGGACCTCCCCACACCTAAGGACACCAAAAGATGGCAGGTGTTTGATCTGAAGAAGGATTTATAATGGCTACAAGCAACTGAAGACCTGTTGCACCACTGAAAAGCACTTTGTAGCCACAAAAACCTTACTCAGTGGGCTGCTATGCCAATCTACTGTTCAGTCACTCAGCAGGCTGGAGCAATGGAACCTCCTGCCAAGCAAAGGGCACTGAAGTCTCCCTGAGATAGTTTGATTTCAGGATTGGACTTCTAATGCTTTTTGACTTCAGCAGGAGCTGCTGATAATGCCACAGATAGCTTGTTCTGCACAATAAAGCAGTCATGATGAATCTGAAGTACGTATCAACTGAAAATAATTATCTCACTGTGCTCACTTATTACAACAAGCAAAAACCATTATTACCCCACCCAACATAACCACTAAGGCTTGGAAGATAATTATAAGATGGAATATGCACATTTAGAAGCTTAGGGATGTAAATATGTGCAGGTAGAGACTCAAGCCAACATTTCTTGCAAGAATGTGCACCAGGTTCTATGGTGCATCTGCACCAGGTTCTATGTATTGCTTGAAAGCATTTTTAGATAGCACTTTAATTTCATCACTAGACACATGACTTTGTCTGCAGTGATCATGCTATATTTCACTGTCATTCCTTTTCTTCCAGCTTTGGCTTCCGTTAGTCTTTGTCCCTCACTAATGACTACAGAAGTTGGCAAGAGTCTTTCTATCTAACTTAATCAGAAATCAGTCAGGCTGCAAGATATGATGGCTGGTGCCTCATGGTGTGCTTGCTACAGCGCTCTCTTCCTTCTGGACTGTTTTCTTATCTGCTGTGGTCAGAATAGATCTAGTTTCCTTCAGAACTGCTCAGGTTGGCTGGAGTCTACAAGTTACTGTTTGCTACTTGTTTCTTGGGTTCATCGAATCAAGAAAATCTGTTTTCTCTGAAATGAGGATAGAGACAGTCTTCATTTGACTAACACTGATAAACTCTTTAAGACAGTGGTTATAATGACAGCATAATCATGTAGCTCTGTTTGTTAGTTTGTAAAACATAAGAGACAAATAGCTGGTAAGCACTGTAAGCGCTTCTGAAGTTTGTGTATTATGGTCCTGACAGTAGAAAAGATTAAAAGAAAATCCACATTTGTCTTTTTGTAAAACACCATACACTGACTAATACACGCAGGAAAATCTTCCCTCTTTAACACCTTATTTACAAAACTGTAGCAAAAATACATAAGATGTCTTTAAAACAAAATGGTGTTTAAAATTGAATCCTACAAATGCCCATCTGGAGACACAGTTGGAACCCTTTAATCATCCTAAGTGATTTGTTTCACCTGTTTACATCGTGTTTATAAACTCAAATGGGGAAAAAAGTAATCAATTCAGCCCCAAATTGTGACAGGAGATTGGAACTTAACAAAGGAAGAGAAAATCATAACTCTTGCATGTAAGTGGCTCGTCAATGGCAGCCAGAGCGCACTCCCTTCGTCAGTGCACACGTGCTCTTACGCTCGTAAAACAGAAGCTGGTTTTGAAACTTTGTCTCCTACCGTTGTATTTGGAATCAACTGATAATTAAGAAACTTAGGTATGGAAATGATTATTCCTATGATGATGATTGATTCCTTGCTCTTCTTTAAAACATCATTGTGGAAAATCCTACAAAAGGTTTCTGTAAGGTGGAGACAGTAGACTAAAGGGAATGGAACGAACGGTGGTATTTTAGAGGCATTTTTTGTATTATGCAAACCAAGTATTAAACTTTTGTATTCTTTAATCTTTATCTTCTACCTACTAGTATAAGGCTCCCTCTTTTCTTGTAGGAGTGGTGTCCAT
The DNA here is from genome assembly GCF_037038585.1 of Patagioenas fasciata. NCBI lineage: Eukaryota > Metazoa > Chordata > Aves > Columbiformes > Columbidae > Patagioenas > Patagioenas fasciata. The sequence goes on along the minus strand of NC_092523.1, from coordinate 75,866,395 downwards.
TCATTTAGACTGACTTTCTCTGCAGGAAGAGTGGCTATGAGCATTTCTGTCTCTGACTGTTGAATAAGGCTGGTTTTGGTGGCCAGAAGGATCTACAGTGAACAATGTCACTGTTACATAGACATCACCTTAAAACTAATAGCATAAAGGAAGAGTGTATGGTAGCATGATAGCTAAACAAATACATTCTACATTTAAGAGATGAGTGGGCAATATCCCAGAGGGAAAACTTGGCCTTGATTCCCCCAAAGGCACATGTGCTGTTCTTGGTGAACCGCTGTCATGCTTCAAGCAGGGGCAGTTTTTCTGAAATCAGGACTAGTGTCTAACACCTTGCTTTTGGATACCTCTTAACAGAAACCTTAAAACAGGAATATTGAAATTCTTTGGTATAGATGAGTTCTCATCAACAGTGCAATGCTATCTGCTTGAGGAGCATTTTGGCAACTGGCAATGGGCTAGATTTTTATAAGCATATAATTCATTTTACACAACGTATTCTATATCTGTGCAAATTGATAGAAAAGGGCTTCTGTTTCTCCTGTTCTTTAAATACGAGTTAACCTAGGCTATCAAGGACCAATATTAATGCAAACCCAACTCTGTCTGCACAGACTACAACCCCCTCTGTTATTGGCTATGTTCCTGACCCTGCCATCTAAATGGCTTCCTTCTTGTTTCTCCGGTCATTTTGATAGAATTTTATTTTAGGTAAACACAAATATGTCAATGATGCAAATTTCTCCCCTGCTTGGTAAACCAGTCAGAAATATGTGCATATAGGCAATAATATTCAAGAGGGGAAAAAAAAAAAACCCAAAAACCAAAAAAAACTCAACCCTTGACTACCTTTGAAAAGTACTGCAGCCTACATCACATAGTAAACCACAGATATATCTCTTAGTAGTTTTCATTAAGCAATAATTAAGGGCACTGAGAGAAGGTATTTAAGGCTGAGACTGTATAAAAGGAACTTCTCATTTGAATGTATGGTTCAAACCAGTCAGATGTTGTTTCCTGTCTGGAACAAGGACACTTAGGGCTAGTCACTGTTGTAAATGTTGTTTATACTCCTCAAAATATTTGCCTATCAAGCTCGTGTTTTTTTCACTGCATCTTTTGAATGCAGCTTATTAAATAGAATATTTATTTAATGCAAAATAAAGAGGAAAAAATAGCTGTTATGCCTATATTTATTCCCAAACTGACTTAGTATGTTATCAGTAACATAACCCTGAGGCAAATTCTGACCCAAACCCAAAAAGATTCTTTTTGCCTGATCATTATGAGTTGGTAACATAGCAAGAAATGGATTATTTTTCCTATGTCTCTGACAGTCTGAATCTCGTAGCCATTGCATCAGGATATTCTGCAGAAACTATTTCACCTATTTTCTCAGAAAGAAAGGAAGAGAATTGTCAAATCCAGAAAACCATTTTAGGCCCCCAAGTCATTTATGTTTCACCTCTTGATTTTTGAACTCTTAATACTCTCCTGTTCAAATTTTCTCTCCAATTCAGAGGAGTGATATTTTTTAGAGGGCAGCCTAGATACTGGAATCTGGAAATATGATGTGCTTCATCTTAAGATACCAATTGGGGAACACAGAGAAATGAAGAAGGGATTTTCTATTTGAATTCTATTGTTTGACAGCTATAGAAGATGACAACTATGGCAAAGTAATAGTATTAATAGTAGTGATGATTTTAAAGGCATATCTTGCATTTTTCCTGTCATGATATGCAGTGACCAAGGCTGATTCGTGAAGTCATCCATAAATTTGGAAAAAAAGCTGTATTGAACTTCAGTTTGGTAGGGCAGGTAGTGTTTTGTGTAGTTATGTCATACCAGAGGTGTCCAGTCATCAGTGCACGTTGTCTATTCTTTTGCATGGAAACCATTTACTTGGAGATAAGAGAGTTTGAGGGAAGGGGAGTGAGAGAAAGACCAAAGGCTGCAGGTGTGTTTGGGTGAGCTCTGTGCAGGGGGGCAGCTGGCTGGGGATGCAGGTTTCCTGCTGGCCATCGCTTCAACCTCCTCTATTCACCCATGAGCCCAGCACAAAAACACTCGGTACCAAGCACACATACAAGAATATGAGTACCAGTATACATCTTGATGTGCATCTTTTGCTGACACCACTACAATATGAGCACAAAATAGGGTCATGCCTTGTGCACTCCTTATCATAATGTGTTAGACATATTTGAGATCACTTTTTCACATACCCATTTCCCTGCACTTCAGTGTTTCTGAGCACAGAAGACATGTAACAGATACTTAACTTCCAATTGAGATAATAATTATCTCCAATTGAGGCAAACATCAAAGATGGTTGTGTATAGTTTGCAGGAGTATCAGTTTAAAATGTTTATGTTACATAAGTCCTTGACCAATTTGTGCCAGGAATAGGAACTCATGCAGAGACAGATACCAAAATGTATTCTATTGGATAGATAATACATTTTTCCATGTGCCACCTGCCTACTTCAGAATTTCAGTAACAGATTCATTCATAGGGCTTGTGGTACTACTTTGTGACAATAATAATTGCTCTTACAGTGTGTACTTGAAGAGAATGAAGATGCTAAGTGATATTTTGAGGATGTGAGTGTGTAAACATGATGAATTTAGGTTTCATTTGATAAACTGAATCGTGTTTATGCCTTGTAACTGTCTTCTCTTATAAGCCTGTATAATATTACTTATGCTGGCGTCTAATGAGTGTATAGAGGGATTAATAACACCCATCAGTAACTGAACAATGTTGAAGAAAAATAGAAAACTGACCTAGTATATGTGCTCCTGTAGACAAATTAGAAGCCTAAGAAATAAGTTGGGAAACTAGAATGACAAGTTTTATATCAAGGTATTAGTGTAATAGGCATACTAGGAACTAGGTAGGAGGAATGTAACAGTAATACTAAGGTTCATAAAAAAGGAGATTGTGCAAGAGGAGGAATAAAACTAAATGTTAAATATAGTATAAAATTAAGTCATGAAGAACAAGTGTATTCATGAATCATACGGAATTTTATGGTTTGAAATTCCAAGTGTGACTCTGAAAAAATAAAATTCAGGATTATACACTCAGCTAATTCACAATAATAATGGTGGCATGCCAAAAGAAATTAGAAGGGCTGTGATACAAAGGTAATGCAATAATAATAATAGAAGATATCAGTGACTTCTGTGCAGACATTAAATATAATCTTGGTCAACATTAATGACTGCTCTATAGAGCATCTATGTGGAGAAGCCTAAAGTAAACACTGGGCACTTGAATTGGCCCCGAACAGTGTTTATGGTCAGGATTAAAGGTTTTTTTTCTTCGAATAGTGTCTAGAGTATCGCTCATTTTAACATCGCCGCAGAAACAATTAAAGCCCTGAAAAGCTGCTCTAGTACTGTTTCATTTGAAAAGGAAGAACTGTAAAAACTTGAGGAAGCTTATTAAAAAGAAATGAGAAGGGCAACCAAAAGCCAACAGAGACTGCTAATAACAAGAATCAATCATATTCTGAAACATGGAGATCATCTAATTATCTAATATTCTATCAGTGAAGGTTAATTTGATTTTGAGTCTGGTGTTCAGCAGAGTGTAAGGGTGTTGGGAAAGAGAAAGCTGGGCCCGTGGCTTTTGGATTCTGATTCTCATTCTTTTGCATATTATCTGATTATTTGAATTTTCAATCAAATTTTTAAAAATATCCATCCTGATGTCAACATCTTATCCATGTCAACAACATGATGCTGTGTAGTCATATTTAAGTGAGTCTAGGGTACCAGAGGTAAGAGTACTAATATACCCATCTTTTAGCGCAAATTTTAATAGCCTTATTCCTTCTAAAAATAGAACCACAGACCCAGTTCTGTGGAATAAATACAAATAGGAAGTTTCATATCAGCTCTGTTGGACTAGACTAATATAGAATAAATGTATCTCTATCTGCCTGTAGGTCAAAACAAAGAGAATTTCAGTCTCTCAGAAGAACCAAAAAAGGGGGCAAAGATGAAGTTATTATTGAAATAATATGAGACTTTGGGACATGAAGAAGTTTTAAGTTTTAAAAATGGTGATTTACTTCAAAAATCTCGATTTGAAGTTAATTGTTGGACTTCTATTATTCATGGCTCACTGAGGCAGCAAATTGTAACAGCTCCAGAATTTACTTCAACACAACATATGAAGAAAGTTTTGTGATTCAAAAAAGTGCATAAAAGTGGAATTCTCTTTGGCATTGGACTTTTTGTCATTCATCTATTGCAATACCTTTAACTCTGCAAGTAGCTGAGCTGAAAAATGGGCTGGGATTTTTGCAGTATAGGGCTAGGATAGATGGGTAACATTTGGCAGAATCTGATCTTTAGAAAGGATTAGGTCAAATCCATCGTTTTTCCTAATAATTTGTTAAAAAAAAGTTATGTAAGTCTTTTGATGCTAGTTATGTTGACCCATGTTGAGCAGCAGTGAGCTTTGTAGGTTGTTTTGCAGTAATGCAGAATGTTGATGTATCATAAATGTAATTTAATCTACATTTGTGTGAAATATTGGCATATATGTGTCATTCTTTTCAATTACTTTTGTATACGGAGATATCTAATATATATGTAATAGCACATCAAAGAGTGAAAGTTTGCTTGCATACCAAGAAGACAATAAATGGGAAGATGTGAACTGGGTCAGTAACTACACACCATCACTGTTAGAATACCATGTTTAATTCTGGAGCAGTTGCTTTTACAAAGAGTTAGACTTTTTGAAATGAGGATGCCATTATGGGATTGCTGAGAGAACAATAACTGGAAAGTCATACTGTAGATATGCTAATAATAGGAAAAATGCATAAAAATGTACTCTACTGAAGGCATGTTATTTTATATTGCTGCATCTCCAAACTTCCACTTTAACCGTCACATATCTGAAGATAACTTCTAGGCCCACACACAGAGCTGGCTGTATAATGAGAAGATCTTGGAACTGGTAATTAATTGCCAGCATGCATGACCCACCTCTTTTGCATGCTAAGAACTAGCAGGAAGGGACAGTGGGCCTTTAACATGCCCAAGAGCTGTACCACAGCCAGTAGGCACAGATGGAGTTAAGACACATGACCTTTTAGAATCATGCACTGGCCAGTGGAAAGAGCATATTGGCTCCAGAACTATCCCCTATTCTCTCTCTTTTAGGCTGGTTTAAAAGTTTATCCCCATGAGGTAGCTAAAGGAACTGTTGCACTGGAAACAACCCAATTGTGGTACTGTGCAGCCTGAGCTACAGAAGAATGAATAAATGAGTGCCTGTGAAGTGGTACAGTGTAAAGTCTGTGCTGCTTCTGCTACCTGAGCTGGCTTGGTTAAAGCTGCCTGTGGCATCTCTGCAGTAGACCGCAAACAGCCTGTCAGAAAAGAAGCAGAAAGCAGGGGAAAAAGACCACCAGGAAGGGATGCTCAGAAGTGTGAATACACCCACATAAATTTAAGCCTCTGTTTAATGACCAGGTGGTCACACAGCAATCTTGGCTACTTTAATCCTCAGTCCCAGATGCAGCACACCCCGCTGCAAGAACTCCCCACTTCACAGAAATCTCTGTCAGTCCACTAACTTCATAGTGCACACAATTTACACAACGTGGCCTGTAGAGTCGGATGTGAAAGGAAACAGGTACTACCTGCGACCTCTGATCACTCATTCATGCTCTGTGAACATTTGGATGTTCTAAAATGATCAGTGGGGCATATCAGAACATACTTTTTAGTGAGCCCCATGACCTTTCAGTATTTGGGGATGTTAATAATTTCTACTGGAAAATCATCTGATACAATCTCATCATTTCAGTTCTCTGAGTAGCTTTATCCCAATTTCTAGCTTTTTAAAAAATTATTTTTAAATCAATATGACTGTGTAAGGTTGAGTTTACTGGGTGAAAACTAAAGCAGAGTGTCCCATCTGAAGCACTGGCTGAACTTTTATAGAAGGCAAATGGGAATTAAAGTTTTAAGAACTGTCCACTCAGCAGCTCTGTGAGCTGGACCAGGGCAGTCTGTACATCCAAGGACATTCCTTGGGATTCATTTTGACCCTCAGTTTTCCTCTTGACTCTGCAGAATTGTTCTGCAGAGGTAGCCAGGAAATGGTTAAAAGTACTGAATGCATCAGGTGTGATTTGGTATGAAAGGAAAAGGAACAGCAGTATGAATAGGGAAGGAGGGATGAACTGCTTTGCTGTTGGTTTTACCTGATGCTCCTTGGTACCCCAGAGAGCTCGCCGAAGCACGGCTGTGGCACTGTTCATGGTGCTCCCCCCGAGGGATCTTGTTGATTTGTTGTTGGAGGCAAGTGAGCTTGGAAGATGTGGTGGGCTGGGAAGTGTTATTTCTTCAGGGGGTTTTCAGACAAGAAATAGATCAGAGTGAATAACTATAGTAATTGACTCACTTCTGAGCACCAGTGTCTCACATTGCTAAACCAAGGAAAGCATTTCCAATATATTTCAACCTGACCATTGCACTTCAGTTAGTGTGGAGCAGAGCTTTTCTTTACTCCCTCTGCAAATTCACCCTTTAGATTCCCAAGAAGCTATATTCACCTTCATTTCCAGTTTCCTAGTGTAATTTTATGAACTTCCAAGTTAGTAAGTACTAAATCTCCGTGGATGTTTCGTCAGAAAAATGAAAAAACCTTATTCAGAGCATCTTAGTAACTCCTCGGCTAATGACACGATCAGCTGCAGCAATAACAGTTAAATCCTCAGCATCACCTAAAACCCTTTTATCTTTCTGAAAACCTCCAGCTAGGTGAGAATCTCAAGCTAAACCCAAATTGACAATTGAAGAAATCTTTGCCTGGTTAGAGGTAGTATCACTGATCTAATACTACCTCCTTACTACACACCTTATTAATGGGAGGTAACAGCTGGAAACAAGGAAAATGTACTGATTTCCTCCTGTCTTCACCAATCCCCAGGGCAGAGAGGGAGAAGAGTTGCTGAGATTCTCATTTTCTCTTTCATTTTTAGCTTTATGGAACAGAAATGCATCTGGTTGAGAATGCTACCTAAAATTTGCAATTAGGAAGGCCAACAGAAAAGCATTATTATGAACTTGTCCACAGCACATACAAAGGTACAATGATATGTTTTCCAATCTTTGCACTTGGAAACGAGAAATAACATTTCAGAACGTGGATTGAAACTTACAAAATCTTAACTACATTCCTGCTGCAGTTCTGCCAAGTCAATTCAGACAAGATGCGTAACATGATTTGAATACATAGAAAGGAGTTTTGTGAGTAATTTCAGTGCATTGCTAAAAGGAATAAAAGATCTGAAGTACAAAACAATCTGTTTATCTGAATGAAAATTCAGGATTTTGCTTTCTAAAGCACACGGTAACTTATCTCTCCAGAAAAGCAAATGTGAAAACGATCATAAAGAAAGGAACATTTCTTAGGGAATACTCACAGCACCTTTTCAGAAAAATGGTCTATCAGAGCATCTCTGTTGGAAATCTGACAGCTACAGCTCCTTTTTACTCTATGGAGATCACAGCTGTTCTATTCAATTATTGTCAAGAGCACAAAAGTAAAGTTTATCGCTGTCCTGTTTTCTTTCACAGCCACAAAGGCTTGTTTTGCTGTCAGTAATTAGAAAAAAATCAAGCACTTTTTTTTACCAGACCTCTGGATAAGCACAGATGGCAACATAAATAGTCTCATTAGTTAAAATCAGGAGGAACCAAGCAGCTCAGGGCTGTCTGTGAGAAGAGCAATTAAAAACAGAGTTTCGAGTGATTTCTGAGGAGGCAAATGCCTCTGCCAGCTGCAGAAATACAAAGAGGGGGGAAATTTGAAATCCTCTCCCTTCACACACAATCTCTACAACTCCTTATCTCTATGAAATAGATGACATTGGCTGAGGGACAGATACTGTTTTCACAGGTGGGAAAGCAAGACAGAGAGGAAGTGTTTGTTGTAAAAGAAAGCAAGAGAGTAAAAGCAATGAAAAGCTGAAGGAGAAAGACCAAAGATGGAGAAAAACAGTATGTTAGGGAGAGATCCTAAAGAAGTACAGAGGAACACAGTTGTTGAACTATTGAGGACTGCCACTCATCACTTAACGATTGTTATCTCTGTATTTTTATTTCAGCAGAGAATCTTATCTCAGTCTCTCACCCCTAACTTTTCCTCTCTTTTCTCACCTGTCCACAGCTATCGCTGTCATGGAGTAGATGCTGGCGAAGACAGCTGTGATTGGGAAGAAGTTGTGGAAGCGACAGTAAGCCTCTCCAAAGTACCACTCGCTGTGCAGCGCGTAGATGAAGTTGATGAGGGTATTGAAAGCAGCCATGGAGGCATCGGAGAAGGCCAGGTTCACCAAGAAGTAATTGGTCACTGTCCTCATGCGCTTGTGAGCCAGGATAATCCAGATGACAATGAGATTTCCAAAAACGGCCACTGCCACCACACCACCATAAGCCAGAGACCACAGGGCAATGCGCCAAGAGGGTTGCACAAACTGATTGGAGAAATTGGCTGCTGAGGATGCTACAGGGGCAGAAACATTTCCAGCTTGTGCTCCTAATGCCTGTCCCCAGGGATCGCCCACTGCAGCGAGGCTCCTGTTCCACCTGCTGCTCATGCTCGTGTTCCAGCTGGCTGTGGGGACAGAAGTCATCTTGGATGTTCCTCTCCTCTCTTCCAGGAATGATGTGCCCTCCCACCTCCCTCTCCCAACCCTCCAAAATCCCCACCAACAGATAAGAAAAGGAAAGAAAGAAAAAAGGAAGTGAAGCAGCACAGCAGGTACTGGGAAGGAGAGATCTGTCAGAAAAAGCTTTGGCTACGGTGTTCGAACTGTTAGAATTGCTGTACCAGTCGAGTCAGGAGAGCTACCTCTGAGTGGAACAGCATCCCACTCCTTCTCTGTACGGCCACCTCTTGCTTTTGCTGAAGCAGAAGGGGACTGGGAGCCAAGACACATTTTATAGGCTTGTGAGTTCTCAGCGTCACGAAGGGAGTGGAGCAACAAGCTCTGTTGACTGGTAAGATAACACCTCTTTCTTTTTCGCCCTCCCTCCCCTTTGATTTCATTCATTGCCAGCAGCAGGCACTTTCAGGAGCTCTGGAGAGTGCTACAGGGAAAATGAATTCTCGTCTCGGTTTTGTTGAGAGATTTGTTTTACATTGCCTTTCTTTAAGATTCATTATTGTGCTTCCTTTTTAAATAGTCTTTTTGCCCTGCCTTTGCAGGGCTAATTAGCTGGCTTAGTTGAACATCCTGAGACTGCTTTTTATTAAAGCTATTTCCAGATTAATTTATGAATTTATCCCAGATGAATTCAAATCTGCTTTCTTGCTGCTGTCTTTTCATTTAGTACACGCTTTCCTTTTAACCATCCTTCTAACTATAGATTTAGAGTAGTGACCTTTTTCAGATAAAGAAATACATTCTACTGCTCCCTAATTTCGCTTTTCAATCTGTAATATGTAATTGACATCAAGAAACACAAAATTAAAATGCGACTGTCTTTTTCTTACAGCCCTAACTTTGGTGTCTGTAAAGCCATTTGTATTTTCAGCAGATACTGAGTTTTTTGTTGAAACACAATGCAGCCGTAAACATAAATGTCCTTAAATACGGGTAAAGTGGCAGGAGGTTGTTTTCTTTGTTGTTTTCTTTTTATTTTTTTCTTAGTTCTTTTTTACTTTTTTGCATTTATTCCACACTTAGTACTATTATTATTTTGAACAAACAATATTTTTATATGCAGCGATTTTGATACTGGTAGAAAAGTGTAAATGAGCAAATTTAACACCTGATGTTTTCTAGTTTTCTTGTCAATACGTTAACAACAGCTGGCATTGGGAATGCATGCTTTGTGCAAGGGACTTTAACAAACCTTTGTTATTCAATAGGCTTCAGTCTTTATAGAGAAAACGTATTTTAGTGCTAATGTGCTCCATGCTTCAGCAGTTCAGAGCTGCTAGTTGTCATCAGCAGAGATTTCAACTGTATCACAGCGGTGGGAGCTATACAATACCCCTATCAGCAATGACACTTCCTACATTTTTTAAACAAAAGCTTCATACAAAAGTCAAATATTCCTGTGTGTGCTTCCTCCCTGCTGTATTTACCTTTAATTGTGAGGACTTCACTGCAGTTTTCATTTGAATGACTGTAATTGTTGCCATTTCTGTATGCCTCTCAGGTCTTACCAGCTGACGTGATCACAAGCAGCAGCTCTGCTGAGCACCACCCTTTGCTACATGTCTAAAATCTGCCCATATGCTGGAGGTTCTCATCACAGGAAAACCACTGGTTTTAATCCCACAGTTCTATTCTGGGTCTCACATCTCCCACTGCATCATCTTTCACCCTTTCCCTGGAGCTGAGTCTGAAGGAGGGACTAGAAGTTCACATGCTGTTTCCCCAATGAGCTTTGTGCCGTGTTCTCAAGAGATCCCCTAGTGACTTTGGAAAGGCAGTGAAGAATAAGTAGTTGAGTATTTCAGGTGCATTCTCCTGGTAAAATCAGTGGGTGCTGGCTGGAGGGTTAGCAGCTAGGACTCCTTGTGTCATATTGTCCAAAATAGGCTAGGGAGATAGACTAAGAGAATACCATACCTGGGCAAAGAAATCTGACTTGTAATAAATTATCTAAAACCAGGCAAAATCCAAGGAAGAAATTGATTTGACTATGGTAAAGAAAATCTCTGTGAATCTGGGTGTTGAAAGTATTCAAAAGATGGTTCCCAAATGAGTGAGGAATACTGGACTGACCAGTTACAGCAGAAACTTTGATGCTCAACTTGACTCCAGAAAATTCACTCAAGATTTTCATATGGCTATGAGTCAGAAAGCAAAACCCCATGCTCTATACCTTTCCACCTTTATACCAAAACTAGGAGCTCCAGACTGTATCCTTTTACTAAGCTGATGTGTTTTCCACATTCTCACACCAGCTGCCTGAGTCCTTGTGTCCCACGTGCTTCTATTGCTTCCAGCCAGCTCTCCCAACCTCAGCTCTCTTACTCCTTTTCCTCGTTTTCCTCAGAGACACAGAGACCTTAGTGCTTGCACACAGTACTGCTGGGTGTGCAGCAGAGTGCAAACATATAGGAACAGCGTACCATATAGCACCTACCATAAGTTCCCCTCTATAGAAACCAGAAGGATCCACGTTTGAACTATTTGCTCTGCATATTTCATGGAGTCATGTTCTGACCTTGTGTGCAGATTCCAGCACTGCAAACTATGAACTGTATTTTGACTTTGAGAGCAGGAGTCTGATTTCTTGATCCTCATTTCTGACAGGGATGAAGCTGGTTCTAACTCTCTGTCTTGGAAAATTGCTTGCAATTGCATACCGTGTGTTCTGGAGAGACCATTCCCTAATCCTCTACAGTGCCCCCAGGGGAAATTGTTCTCATGCATTCCAAGTCACAGTGTGAAAAGTTAGTAGAAGTCAACACCCCATTACGCAAGTAAAGTTATCAGTAAATTGACTCCTTGAAACTTACTTTAAACAAAAATCAGGAAGCGTTTTGTATTCTGTTTTTGTAAAATGTCAGCCAGGCCACCAACACAGTGTGCGAACCAAAGTGTCGGCTTTGCAGTGTAGAAATGGAAGTATCATAGATTCCTGCTTTCCTCTTCAGGAGTGCCCCGAGGAAATATTCTACTCCTGCAAGGGAACTTTTTATACACTGTGCTCTTTCCCATCTCCTCTCGTCCACACACGAGGAGAAAGAAAAACTGTGCTGCATCATTAGCATAGTTCCATAATGGACAGCCTGGATTTTTCATTAGTCGCTTGCTCAGTAAGCTGGATGTTATCTGTTGGGTTGTGGCAAGTATGCACATCTGGCAGAAGAGGTGGCTGAGTACCTGGAACTGTGCTGTTTGGGGAAATCGAGCACTGAACAGCACAGGGCAGATGTTGGGCAACTGGATCAGCCTTCCACAGGAAATATTTGCTGTTCCTTTTGGAGATGACTGTAAAAATCTGCTAGAAAAAATTCCTCTGAGCTCAAGCTTTCATTCTTATTAAAACACTAGAGGAGTAGCCTGGTACAATCAATTGCTGCAAAATCAAGTTCACCAACGTCCAAAAAACCACAGCAAAGAAATTGGTTGACCTGCCCTTTAGCACCTGTCTTGCTATCATTTTATTTAACTAATTAAGGAAAAATGTTAGGCAGCCAGTAATGGGCTCTTGCATGGAGAGGGAATTCAGCTGGACAGTAAAGTCAACTGTGCTTCTCCATCAAAATTTGTGTTGATTATGCATGTGGCGATTGAATTTTGGTCAGCTGAAGGACACCAGCATTCAGTTTCTCAAATAACTTCCACAGCAACTTTGGTGAAAACTTTTGTATTGATAACTTCTGTGTACCAAAACCTACCTGACTGTGGTGAAACTTATGCAAAGGAGCAGTACAAAAGACAAAGATATGGGGTTTTTTTCCTCAGTCTTTTCTAGAAAAATAATGTAGTTGTAGAGAATAACTGTTCTCATATTTTCTTCTAAAACTGCTACAGGTACGTGATTTCTTATGTTAACTTCTGCCCATTCCAGCTTGTGTATATTCACAGTGGGAATGTCTCATTGTCCTCTAGGTAAGACTGTACTCAGTTTTAGGGTGACTGCTTTCTGGTCATCTACTGTTTACTATTTTCTTTTGCCCTTCTACTGATAGCTACTTTGTGCTTGTACAGTCAGCTGTGGTTAAACTTGCAGCTATTAGCATTTCCCCATTCCCAGCTTCAGAGAAGTACTTAGAAATGTGAAAGAGATACCCAAAGTGTGCTCAGGGAAGTAGCTGTGATTGTTTATCTTTTTTTCCTTTGTGTTATATAGCTTGACAGTATTTTTTTACAGCTCCAGAAAACCTTTCCTACTGAGCCCAGAGTGGATGATAAGATCTTGACTTAGCATCTTGAGTACTAAGTAGATTTGGAAATTATTCCATTCTTTGCTATTTATGAGATATGACTTAGTCCTCTACAGGTCTTCTGGTGTACTCTGAAATCAGTCTTCCACTGAATTCATCTGTGCACTACGGGAAAGAGCCAGAGAACATCAGCAGTAATGGACCTGTAGGGATTTGTAACAAAATAGCAGCCTGAGCAGCACGTCTATTCAGCGTGAGTGCTACCTGCATCCCTGTTCACCCCAGCAGTTCTGTCTCACGAGACCTGGCCTGCCTCTGTGTTTCCTTTCTTTTGTATGTAACACCAATGGCATTGCTAAGTTTGCTTTTGGTTTTGGATTTGGCTGCTTGATAAGGCTTAACCTAATGGCCTCATTCCCTGCCTCTTTCCTCCAGCCCCAAGCTGGAAGAGATGATCCTTCAGCAGCAGCTTTGCTGGTCCAAACTTTTTCTTCAACTTTAATATCTCCTGTTCTTCATTCAGTCATACAAAGCCTTAGCTATGGCAGGAGAATCTTTGCAATTTAAGGACGTTCAGCAGCGTCCTATTTATTGTGGCTGCTTGTTAGCATTGTGGTGCTGTCATGACTATGTCAGACTACCTGGATTATGAACAGTTTGCTTTTATTTTTGTAGCGTAAAACACAGTTGGAAAACTCAGCTTGAACTTGTTTTCCAACTCTTACTTGTGAATGCAAGTGTCTTCTTCCTGGCACCAACTGAAAAGACTGAGTGGGATATCAGGCAACTTCACAAGCATATGAGTAAGGACGTTGCAGCAAAGAGTTAGGCCAGACCCAGAAGTATTGTCTGTGCATCTTTGTTATAGCTAGAGGGGGCCAGAAAGGTAGGAACAGTCAGAGCCAAAGAACTAATTAGAGACAAGTTTTCTTCTGGAATGAGATGCTGAGGTACAACTTTGCTGAAACTACTTTTAGAATAAAGTACAATTCAGCAGGTCTATGGGTGAATTATGGAAGATTAACTAACACTGAATAGAAATGAAGATTATTCTGAATTGTAGATAATATTCAAAATCATTTCACATGAGAAAACTTTTGTTATTTTTTGATGAAGAATGAACCGGCAGGATTTCTTCAGCCATTGAGAGTTTGATCTTCTGACCCTCCTGAAAGGCTAAATACATTTAGTTTCCATTGTTACCAGCATAGCTCAGCCCTCTGTTTTTCAGCTGCTGCACATAGGACATGACTAACGGGGCTGAATAGCTGGTACAGTGAGATTCCTGTGTCAAAATGTAATTTGTAGGGCATAGTTGTTTTGTGAAAAATAGTTCTTATTCATTTCCTTTCCTGGTCAGCTAGGGCCTTGAGAGGAAAAGACGTGCTAGAAAGTCCAATGCTAGCAATTTTTTTGAAAAAAAAATAGTTAAGTGGTCTGATTCAAGTGGTTCTTCTACCTGACAGCAGTATATCTGGAGAGGAGGTAAAGGCAGAGTGAAACCGTATGTAATATATTAATAATAAACTTTTGCTTGGACTATTGTGATTAGTCTTCTTTCCTCCTTCCCCTCTACTCTGCCTTGGTGAGACCACACCTGGAATATTGTGTCCAGTCCTGGGCCCCTCAGTTCCAGAAGGACAGGGAACTGCTGGAGAGAGTCCAGTGCAGGGCAACAAAGATGCTGAAGGGAGTGGAGCATCTCCCGTGTGAGGAAAGGCTGAGGGAGCTGGGGCTCTGGAGCTTGGAGAATTAAGTAATGCTTATAAATATGTAAAGGGTGAGTGTCAGGAGGATGGAACCAGGCTCTTCTCAGTGACAACAAACGACAGGACAAGGGGTAATAGGTTCAAACTGGAAGACAAGAGGTTCCACTTAAATTTGAGAAGAAACTTCTTCTTGGTGAGGGTGACAGACACTGGCCCAGGCTGCCCAGGGAGGTTCTGGAGTCTCCTTCTCTGCAGACATTCAAACCCGCCTGGACACCTTCCTGTGGAACCTCAGCTGGGTGTTCCTGCTCCGGCGGGGGATTGCACTGGATGAGCTTTCGAGGTCCCTTCCAATCCCTGACATTCTGTGATTCTGTGATTATTTTTCCCTCTTTACATGCTGTGTTGCAGTCCCTGACACAAATTAATGTGAAATCTTCACTGAATTTTTTTTTTTTTTTCCTAATCGCCACACATTCTTTATTTTCTCCAGTGGGAGACCAGTTATTTGCAATTATAATTCCAGGCACCTCTGCCTTTTCATCTTTCTCCAACGGCACAATTTCCTGTCTAATGACGCAGGCAAGATGAACTAGGAACTTACATATATGTGTGCACTCAAACATGCTTCCCCATATTCTTTTCTTCTTTTAAATTGCTTTACTATTTTATAAAATTACATTTAACGACAGAATTATAAGGTCCTAGAAATCAGAGTTGAAAAGAATGTGTTTTATTAGATCTTGCAGGTTCTGAAACCACAGTCTTGAAACTACTGGGTAGCTGCTGTAGCCACCTGAAATTCCTGTGGGCCTGTTTGTAAGTCTTCTAAAGTCAATAGAAAAGACTCCTACTGGCACAACAATTTTCTCAGTCTCCTACAGGGCTCTTTCCAGCTATTTGTTTCCTTCCAAACATCCAAATTAAGGAGGATTTTATTGGTGACTTTTCTGTCTCCTGGAGTTACTGAATATCTGTTATACATAATAAAATGTACATACATATTTGTATAAAATACAATGCGCATTTTAAGGTCTTGAGCAAGACGAGGAGGTGGCAATGGAATCATAGTAACTCGGTGCTGAGTGGAATCAGGAAATAAGATTTTCAGGTAGCTTTATCCACTTCTTCCTAAAGCATCGGTGACATCTGTGTTTCAAACTTACCTGAAAAGTAAAACAATGAAACTTCTCGACTTTGCTTTTTAATAACAGGCGTTATTATCTTACTATCATTGTAGTATCAAGAGAATATTCAGTGTTACTTGCTTCCTTCATTTAAAAGATTTTTTTATGGATTGTTCTTCATAAAATATTGCAGGCAATTCAGAGATTTAGAACACCTTCTACAAAGTATTTCTAAAAAATATAATATAATCTCATCCATTTGAAGAGACTGTTTATTTGGAATGCTGATATGAAACCATACTCTGGCAGCACAGAAATAGTTTGTTACTCTTATCTTTGTTATACAAGGAAAACAAAATTAAAAAGGTATAAATTTACACAAGACGTTACTATGTTCTTATGAGTTTTGTCCAAAAGATACTTTTTGGACAAATGCTAAACGCTAGTGCAGGATCACTAAATTTCCACCTTTCTAACTAAAGAGCAAAGTCAGCTGTTACCTCTGCGTCAAAATTAAGGTTTCATTTTCTCTTTTTGTGTTAGCTATCATTTGAAATACTTAAAAGTTCCTCACCAAAAATGTTGTCGTGGAGATAATCAGAAGAGCAGATATAACTCAGATATGCATCAGGCCAGGATTTCTGTGTTCATCATAATTCTAGAAATAATTTGGAGTGCTGAATATGTTTTCCTTGCTATGTTCATTTTATGTAATAGGATGTGCTAGCTCCCTTATGGGGTCTGATCCATCACTTATTCTCAGTGATTTCCTGTACAATAGAGAAAAGTATCTTCTGGGCTACGTTATTCTCTCATTTATGAAGTATTACTAGCCAATTAGCAGAGTTCAAGCAAGTATTTTCTTACTAGCTCTCATTTGTCTAACATGATGACTAATGAGAAGATTGACTAAAAGTAAGTTCTAATTATAAATTATTGTCTAAACTGTTTCTTCATAAGGATAAGAAAGGTATTTATCATTTTTTTGGCTTATTTTAGAACACAGTGTTTCAAGTATACAGGTACTTCGTAGTCTGCGGCTGTTAGGCAGTGCCACAGATTCTTCAGGTGATATATTCTGTAAATTGTAGAAAAGAGAGCCAAGTTGTACTAGTTTTATCTTAGTGTGTAATAGTGTTCCTGTTGCCTCTTCTTTTAATTCAGCTGACTTATTAAACCACTTGGCTGCTACACATTTTTATGCTACCTAAACCTTGTTTAGTATTCTTGGCACTGCTTAAAACCTGCAGTTCTTAGCTTTGAGCATGTGGAATGTGCTATATTTACTTGAAAAATAAGTAAGGAAAAGCATATTCTTACTTAATCTTAGGTTTTTTGCTAGAGAAGTGACAGGCAAAAGATAATAGTTTGTTAAGTGTTAAGAGCATTGAAGAGGGTTTGTGGAAACCCGCTTTCTAGCTTGGAGGAATTGGTTCCTCTCTCAGCTTCAGAATTCCCAGCCTCCCAGTCTCCTTTCTAAGCTCTTAGATCACCAGTTACATCAACAAAGTGCTGCTCTTAAGTTTGGAAACCAAATGCCTGTCATTTTGTCCCAAGCTTTTCTGTGTATGCCAGTCCTTGCAAAAAATTGGATTGCTTTTTTATGTACTAAATCACAAAACCTTTCTTGTATTTCGAGTGTCAGGCAGGCAGAATCTTGTTGCAAATGAGCTGTCCTTTCTCAATAATTCAGCATGTTCCAGGGGCATTGTGAAGACAACAGAGAGGAAGACCATTTATTTTCTGAGGTGAAATGAATTAGACTAATTTATTTTTTGTGGATACAACATATATCACCAGTTTTGAACAAGCGGTAGCAACGAGGAAGAGACTTGAAAGCAAAAGGTAGTGACTAAATTAATTTGTAAAGAATACTTCTTACTTTTTTTTAGCCAAGCTGCAAATATTAGCATTCACATTTGGTGACTAATCATTTTGGAACTTTGTGGAAGGTACTTAGGTTTTTATCACCGTGTTCTTTTTATTATTCATTCTCAAGTAACAATGTGGTGATTTATTTTTTCTGATTTAGACTCGGTCTCTCTGTTTATTTCATGTGAAGACTGGTCTTGCATGCTCTTTAGCTGTGCTGTGCTCTGCTGGACTATACTACACTAAATTATGCTGTACTGCACGGTACTATACTATAGATATCATCTGTTCTTCAAGGCAAAGATAAAATTTTGGAAGTGTTACTATCCATTTAATGCTATGATAGAAAAGTGCAAGCTTCTCTAAAGTGTTCACTCTATTTCTCTTATTCCTTCTCAAGATGGCTTGGAAACAGCTGGAGAGCAAGTGATCTGAACAACTGGACAGAACTGGAATACCAAGATGGTCAAGACCCTGAAAATGTTCATTCTTGCATTTCTGTGCATTCCCAAAATGTTTTCCCAAAATGTAATTAAATTATTGATTACTGGGTTTGCCACCGATTCTTTAAGCAAGCAGGAGATTAGGCAAGCTCTAGACAGCCAATGAAATGGTAAATCCACATTTGGAGGATTTCTCCATTATGCCTTATGATATGAGGTTTTTCTCTTTTACTGCTTTGAAAAACCCCTCATTCCTGCATAGCTGAAAAAAATTGCAAATAATTCAACAGAGATTTGAGTTTTATGCACTTTGAATGTATTTAGTCAGAGAAATTTAATTTTCAATAAAGTGATCCAGTTTTCAGTAAGGATGTTCTGGTTTCAGTGAAAGTATCTTGGGACAGCCAAGGGTTTTACTGCTTCTGGTCAACTGTTCCCCTTGATCTCTGGTATTGTAGTATGAGTAGTTACCTTAGTAGCTCTATCAAGAAGATATTCTAGCCACTGTCAATAGCCTTCTGTTCTAAAAGACTAGAAAATTAGTTGATGCATTTTAAGAAAGATGGGAAAGATGTTGTCTTTGTTTTGAAATAAAATATGTAAAGAAAACAATAACACGTCCTTCCATTCTCTGATGATGCTTGGGCTAGCAATAGTAAAAAGCTTGTTCTTGGCAAGCAAAATGCCTGCTCCTGCTTTCTTGACTAGAAGAAATTTAGACTTGCAAACAAGTAAAGTATCTGTCAATCACTCCCTTCCAATACATAATTATGTATGTACCTGGCTTCTTGTGTCTTGCTGGCATGAGTAATGCCATGTAATGGCACTCCCCCAGAAAACAAGGTGTGAAAAGTAACCTCACTAGCTTTTTTCTTTTTTTTCTTCTTTTTTTTTTTTTTTAATGTTTCAAATATTGATGTGAAAAGTTTTCTTTTGTTAGTCTGTTTTTTCTCTTTTTGTTGTTTTTATTTTTTTTCTTCATAAAAACCAAGTATACATCATCTGTCTTTTGAGAAGAAACCCTTATCCAGCGAGTAGGTTTTCAAATAAATAGTTTAAATATTCCCATTCTGTACAGTACAAATGAGTAGTAAAGAAAGATGCTCTATTTTTTTTAATTGAAAAAACACAGAAACCATATTTTAATATGGTTTGAGATTTTATTGCCAAGAAGAAGATGACTTCAATGAAGACATTTTTCATGTGAGGGCTACCTCTGCTCTGAGACTGATGTTGAAAACAGAGATGTGTCCTAAAATCTCAGGCATCTTCAGGAATTTACAGTTAGTTGGGAGTTAAAGAAGTTTAGTAATCAGTAAATTGATGCAAGATTGGTTTGTTCTTGTTTTCCCTGCCACGGGCTTAGAGATGTTTGTCCTCAGTTGCAGATTGCAATAATTTAAGTTCCATTAACTAATTGACTTCAACTTCTGTAGACATAAGTTGGCCTCGTGACCAATCTGTTTATTGGATAGCTTGTTTTCCTAAGGGCGCGGGGGCAGTCAGAACTAAACCTGTAATACTGTGGCAAGTTTAATGATGAAGGGGCTATGACAACTCCATAATTTGCAGCTAATAAGCCACTTCTGATCCTTGTTGCTGGTTTTGGGACAAGAAAACAGCTTTTATGTGGATATTATGCAGAAGTTGCTAGATAGCACTGCTACTCCTTTCCTGACTACAGAGACAAGGCAGGTGGATGGACACTGTCTACATCCATAATGTGTTGTTGCATCCACAGTATTGGAATCTGGTCAGCTGGCAGTTTCTCTAACCACATTAATCTGTTGATGTTGTTCTCATTAAAGGATACTATTAATTTAGGGTCGGCACCAGGTAGCAATCCCATGCTAAAAATGCCTTCTAGCTTTGCTGGACTTTTTAAAAATCAAGTCTATGTAAACAGGAAAGGCAATGGCTCACAGTCTGGATTTTTTTCACACACACCTGCACCCTGGTTCAAAGACATAAACAGACAAAACATAGATGTCCTATGGTTGGTTTCGTACCCTTTAGTTGTATCATTACTCTAACAGTAGACAAATGGAAATGAATTCTACAGTATTACAAATTTACAAACTAAGCCTTCCTGTTAAAAACCAGAGCCAATTATCTTTCCTCAATAGAATGGCTCTTTTAAGAGAATAGCCACAAAAACAGCTATAAAAAGAGTTCAGAGATCTGTGATTTTAAAGATTAAAATGTGAGTCTTCCGTAGCTTTCCTGAGGCAGGCAGAATAAAAAACCCACTTTTGATTAAATCTCCTGTATTCCCTTCAGGCTATTGTCTGAAAATAATTTGTTCTCATACATGTAGCAAGCGCTTGGGATTGAAGCTGTTTTACAAATCTTTTGCTCTTTGTAAAACAATATAGATGGTGGGTATTGATAAAATGTTTGTTGTCTCACTAAACTGCTCAGATCATTTAATTTTGTCAAGTAGGATTTGTAGTGGTAGGAATATGTGTAGAGGTAGCATT
This sequence comes from Patagioenas fasciata, assembly GCF_037038585.1. Classification (NCBI taxonomy): domain Eukaryota; kingdom Metazoa; phylum Chordata; class Aves; order Columbiformes; family Columbidae; genus Patagioenas; species Patagioenas fasciata. The sequence continues at coordinate 75,845,869 of NC_092523.1, read as the reverse complement.
TGTAGGCGGAAGGAACTAATCTTGTGTCTGACTTTATGTGTTCAGAGGGTTATCTAAAGGTTTTATTTCTAGATTAATCTGGCAGAGAAAGGGCCCTTCATCACTCTTGCTGTAGAGCACCCGTTTTCTTTCACGGATGATAGAGGGGAATCCGGAGCTGGCACAGGTGCTCTGGGTGAATTGCCCTAATGAAACACGGCTTCCTCAGAAAGATGAACGAATGTTCCCTGCTGCTAAGCAGTGTTTTTGCCTCGTGTTCTTCTTTCTTACAGAGGAAGTGTGTGGGATGCCCAAGAAGGGGAAGGAAAGGGTAATTGGAGTCTGGAGCTGGGGCAGTGGACAATGGCAGCCCTTAAAACCAACTTCCTCTCAGAACAACAAGGCCAAAAACAGGAAAGAAGAAATCCAAAGGAAAGGTAAAGGGATAAAAGGCAAATCAACAAATAGCAGGGAAACAGGCGATTGGAAAGAGAGCACTGAAGATAACTGAAGTTGAACCAAATTGTTTGGAGCAGGGGGAGAGAGGAAGAAGGACTGAAAAATTAACACTTGTACAATGACACATTTTGACAGGCATCCATAGCGTGACTTAAAAATATTGCAGTTTTAATCTGTCAACACAGAACAGCTTTGTTTAGACTCCTGTCTCTCATTGGCAGATTTTGTTCAGCCTCCATTGCCACAGGTTCGAGATGCTTCTCATGTCTCCAAGCCTCAAGTGAAAGAATTTGACTTGTGGCCTGTGGAAGTGATTTCCTCTGTGAAATACGGCAAAACATATATTTTTTTCTTTTTAAATCCAAACTTCTGAGAATTTCCACTTGGGAAAAATCTAACCTCAAGCTCTATGTTGATGGTTTTGTCTTGATTCAGGACCAAACGACATACTGAAATTTCTTCTTTTGCATGCTATGCAGCCCTTGCCGTCTCTTTACAGGCAGCCCAAAGCCTTAAGGTCAGAAAATAGTGGCCTGATACTCTGAACAGAAAATAGTTTGTTTCATGTAAAGATATTTATCCAGTTGCATCTCCCTTACCCCACCTGCCATCAATTTGCAGCAATCAGCTGAGTGTGTCACTGCTGTCACTTCTTATTTGAGAAGAGCAAACTGTTCTGGTTTTTTTTTTGTTTTTAAATTGAAGTGCAACCTGTCATTCCAGGTTTATATGACTGACAAATCCATATTGATATGCTAATCAATGCAAGTTGTCACCTTTGTGCTGAGCTTTTTCCTGTCAGAACATTCTGTGTCCCACAGGCTTTGTTTTTTGCAAGATTCTGTGCTACTGCAATTAATCAGCTAATCCAGGAAACATCTCCCGTCACAGAAAGCTGAAATAATCTTGTCTGCTCTATGTACTCTGCATCTTTTGTCTATGGTGGAATCCTATACAGATTTTTAGCCTTCCTTCCCCAAACTGAGGAATTTCAGTGGACCTCTTTGCCTTCTGAGATCAGAATCCTAAGTTTTGGATCCTTGAGATAATTGTTCTTGTGTTAGAGAACCACTGGTGGCCAGAGAGAGAGGATAGGACTGACTGGCTGTAGAAATATTTGAAGCAGCCACCCCTTGGGAGAAGGAATAGATTAGGATAAATGGGACACAGGAATTGCTCTGGTGGAAGAAAGCTGGGGCTTTTGTCAATCAATTTATTTTAGAATTATCTTTGTGTCAGCTAATGAGATATGAAGGGGCAGGTTTTTGTTGTATAGTGAAAATCTGGGGCAGTAATATGATTTTACCTGTTTATATTTTCCTGGAGTATCAAGAGAAAAATATAAGGCTTTTTAAAAGTACATAAATGTGAACAGCAATAGATTGTCAAAACCTGTAGAAAAATACTATTCCCTATTACATGCTACCTGTTTTTTACATCATATAAAAATGAGTTGGTTTCTTCTAAATTCTGTATGATTTTCCTAGCTGGGATGATATTCTGAATTTGTAAATTAAATTCTTTGTAGTCTTCAGCTATAGTTTTTAGAAGTGCCATTCAGAATTATAGAAACCACAAAATCTAGAAGAAAACTATTGAATGAAGTTGGTGGGTTTAAAGTGTCCAGAGGGAGACGATCATCATGTGTAACACGCAGAGATTCTCTCTATAAGGAATATGCAATAGGGTACATGAAAAGTAAACAACAGCTCTAAGTAATTAATCTCCAAGCAAGTAGGACTCTGGATTAGAAATGGACAAATGTATCCTTCATCTGGCAAAAGTAGCATAAAAAAAAAAAAAAGAAGCAGAATTTATACTTAATACCTCATTAGTCATAATCAAGCTTGTTGATTAATTTGGTTTTCTACTCTGCCTTGTATCTGAAAATCAAAGTCTGTGCCAGAAACACATTGATTGCATAACTGAATGTCATTCTCTTGGGATAAAACATCTAAGAATTACACTGGCAGAAAAGAAAACTGAAGACAAGCTATGTGGCAAGGGGGAAAAGTAGCATTTGTTTCAGAAAGGCAGGAGGCTGTTTACATTTATGTCTGTCATACCTAGTGCTTAAAGGTCAATACAGTTTCTTTTTAAGAAAACAATAAATTAAATGGTATAACAATAAGAAATCAAACACTGTAATAAAAGATATACTGTCATTGAAGAAGACGGCTGACATTTTGCAAGAGGTGTTGTAGGAGTCAATAGAAAACATTGAAGAAGGAAAATTATGTACTTGCAAACATGAATAAGAGTTAGTGGTAATTTTTTAGTTACACACATACACTATCATTCAGGAGAATGAAAGTATTTGCAGTACAATAATGGCATTTATTTAAAGAATTCAGGTTTGAATTTTGATTTAGAGCAGGTGATAGAGAACTGTGAACCTTTTAGTAGCTTAGCTAGTGCAGTAGAAGGTAACAAACTGTAAGGAACTCTAAGGTGTTTGCCTTTGAGCCTGGAGTAAAGCAAAATTATTGTCAGTTACATGATGACAGTTATTCAGATAATCCCAAAACCCACTAAACTCGGGTATAGAATTGTACTTCTTGGAAGAGAATGCTGTATTTTTTGTGATTAAATGTTTTGTCTTTGTTCTGTTTTTATGCCTTGGGGAGATACAGACCAGTCACAGAATCCCAGAATGTCAGGGATTGGAAGGGACCTGGAAAGCTCATCCAGTCCATTCCCCCCACCGGAGCAGGAACACCCAGCTGAGGTTACACAGGTCCTTCCATTCAGAGCTGTTGGACTCCCTCTGATATGGAAGCCCAAGAATAAGTTGTGCAATCTGAGAGGGTTCATCACGTCTTTTGTAATGACTTGTGTGTGGTGCCACCTTGCAGAAACCTGAAAGATTGGTGCTACTTAGAGAGAAGGAGGAGAGCTGAGAAAATGTGAAGGCGTTTGGCTTGAGGAAGAAGCAGCTGGTGGATACACAGAAGCACAAAAGACAGAGCTTTGTAGCTACTGTCCATTAAAGCAAGCCTTTGTAAAAGTAGCAGAATTAATTTCAAAGAAGGACTTCCAAACCAAGCTGTTATTAATATTAGTCCAACTAAGCTTTTATTAAATGTTAGTCAAGCTGGTTATTCCCTTTTGAAAAAAACTGGAAATGTCTTTTTTCCCCAAGTACAATGACATGAAGATATTTAGCTGGCTGAGAGCAGAAAGGAACATAGAGCAGAAACAGCTCAATTTGCTGTTAATAAGGTCGAGCATGCAGTCTAATTGGCTGCGCTCAGAAACATAGCACCAGCTAGGACAGCAACAGCATTTAAAATGAAGAATAGCCACCTTCCACAAGGTCACTCTTTGCTTGTCCTTTGATGCTGTTTGAATGCAAAGACCCTAATTTATAGGGAGATCTTTTCAAATAGGGTAAGACAGACTATCTTTTAAATGGTTCACTTCTGTGGCTGAAGTAGAAAAACAAACTTGCAAACAATATTTCACAGTAATTATCCGAGTGATTTTCCAGCAGAGATTTATGTTAGAAGTATGTGGAAGTCAAAGTGTGAGACAAGGTTAAAGAAAACATCTCTGGGTTGTGTTCTTTAGGTACTTACTTAATAATCACTTCCTTTGAATGGTTGTTTTGTGAATTAAATAACTAGTGTTTATAAAGCTTTTTGGAAAATATAAGTAGAAACACTGTGCAAATGCTCGCTCTTATTATTACACATGAATCATTGTATTAAGAACAACAATCATCTGTCTCAGTTATGGACCTAATCCAGCTCCCAATGTTTTTGATAGGATGTATTTCCTCTAGGCCAATAGTAAGCCAAAGTAGTTGACTTTTCCATGTCATTTAGGAAGAAAAACATTTTCTTTCCCAACGTTATCATTATATACAGAGACTCTAATAGGAGTCCTATGCCTTTTTTTCTTTGTGTATAATGGCTGGTCCCATAAGTGTTATTTGCTCAAATGGTGCAAAAAAATATTGTTGGCTTGGAAATAAAGCTGAAACCCCAGTCTTTCTAGTAGAGGTAAATAGCTTAGGGGTGACAACATGGCCTTCCTGAACTCAGAGGTAAATTCTTCAGCTAGTTCACATTGTTTCTGAGTCCTGAAATAATAGCTTTGACTGCCATCTCTTCTTGGCAGAGACTCTGAAAAGAAATCCCAGCAATTTGGGAGTTTTGATGGCAACTGCTTGCCTTTCTACATTTTCAGTTCTGCTTCAAGGATGGCACATGGAGGCTGTATAATCCCATTTCTCATCTGTTCACGTTGTGAGAAATATTCACTGCCTTGGAAACCCAGTCTAACATAGCTTTGTTATTTGTCTTTTCTGTCGCTTGTTGTAACAGTACAGAACAGGCTGTAACACAGAACCATCTTAAGCATCATGGCTTAAGAAACCTGTAGGATGTGCTGGAATGCAAACATTAATACTTCAAAACTTTTCTGAGTGCAGGAGGTGAGTGACTGAAAATGGACAAGAATGGAGGAATATTTGAGGAAACACTTTAGTAAAGAGGAATGTACGAAGTTTTTGAATCATCCATTTTGTTGGCACTGCGTGGAGCAGATATTTATAGCATAAGCCCACTTGGGCATTACTTGTATATTTGTTTTTCTGTATCATCCCACAGTCAGAGAGTTTGAGAATCTTAAATAAGCATTATAATTGCAGTCTTGGATTACAGAAGATAATATTTCAATGGTTCTTTACTGTTTTGTTTTCTTATGGATGTCATCAGCCAAACTGCAGCGTTTATATCTCCTGTATTTGTTCTACTAAAAGCTAGCAGAGTGCTCCTCTGACTTTACCAGCCCGTTATGTGCAGCAACGTTGTGTTTACGTTCGCTGTATATCGCCGTGCTATGTACTCTGTCTCTCTTTTCTCAGCAGGCACATTGTTTTTCTAGCAATCAGATGGCTCTTAGCTCCAGCATTTTTTAGCATTCATAAACAGGAAGGATAAGTAGCATTAATGAAGCCCTGTGGCAAATCAGTGCAAAATGTTTGTGACTTAGGCTTGTGTTTCAAGAGCACTACCTGTCCTTTCCCTGGATGATGTTAATGTAGAAGAGTATTAAGAATGCTCAGCTGCATGTTCTACCCAAGTACAGTCTCAGTGAGCACCCCCAGCACTGTTTTGAGGCGCTCTCTACTTTCAGTGGTCAATCCAAGCCTGAGCCTGAGTATCTTTTTAGCTCCATTTTCCAATACTACCTTGGAAGCCGTTTCCTATCTTATTTGTCCTCAGTTCAACCAGCAGCGTACACATTTTTTTGGCAGTTCAAAAGAGTTGACTTGTCCTTGGTCATTTTTCCTGTGCCATTGCTGCCTGGAACAGCCTCGTGTTGAAATAAAACTGGGAGACTAGACAGGAAGATCTGTGTTTTCCAAGTTGATGTAAGCTGATGGCAGTGCTATTAGAATATTTATTTGAGCTGATTCTTGTACAATTCATTTATCTCTCCTCAGCCCTCTCTCCACTTGTCCAGACACTGACATGAAAGGCATAAAATAGCGATGATGAGATCTGTGCAGTAACTGAATCCATTTCTATCTCTATTGCTTTACAAAGTCCAGGTTTTTTACTTCAGTTTGCTCTAAATGAAGCCCATGAAAGGAAACTAAACCCCCTTAATTTCTGGACTATAAAAAACTTGATGCTGAATTTGTAGGGCTTTAAGTTAATCTTAATTCAATCCACAGAAAATGGCAGGAAATTGAAATAAAAACACTTTTTTAGGTGTAAAATATTTAAATATCTAGTGCATTAAAATAATTTTAGTTCATAAGAAATCATCATTATTTTAGAACATACAATTTTAACAAATTTCTGGAAAGAATGTCTTTGCTACTTTAGCACCTGTCCAGTTATATGTCAGGTCAAGATAACCAGACCTTAGATTTTAGAAGTCCTTTATTACTTTGGAAGTGGTTTTGGCCCCTTTCATGTTCCAGATACAAGATTTCAGAAGAAACATTTGTATTTAAAGAAAAGGTTTTGTGTCTTGCATTTGAAGCCACATATTACAGGCTAAATACAGAATAACGCAGGATCAAATAGGAGCTGCATTTTTAGTGTCTGTTTCCACAGATACATAATTAGGGAGGAATAGAGGGCAGTGAAAAAGAGCAATGAGTCAAAGTACAGTGCACAAAAAAGAAAGTTTAGTGTTTGTAACAAATGCAAATGAAGTCACGCTGAACTGCCAACTATCGCAACCGTACACAGCTATATAAATTATTGATAAAATATTTTGGTCTAAAGATAGCAGAGGAGTTGAAGAACGCTTTTGTGAAGCTCCTTTCCTTCAAGGTGATGAAATGGCAGTAGCTGTTCATCCTCTTTCTGCCATGCTACGGTTACAAGTTATGAAGTTCATTGTTAGAACTGACCATTATTTCAAGGGTAGAGATAATAATTTGTGTTTAGTTTGTGGGATGGGGTTCTGTGCAAACACAGCTATTTGCAGAAATTTAGTGTTTAAGGTTTGTTTAGAGAAACACAACTAACAACAAATACTGAAAGAAGGATTTAGAAACTTTGAATCAAAGTGGAAGCAACAATAAAATACCTTCTTATAGTTGAAGAAATAAGCCAAATTTAAATTGATTTCCATCCCTGCCATTGTTGGCCAATAGATAGAAATAACACAGCATACTGCTGCTGTTACAAGTGAACTGACTGGCTTCTCACAGCTTTCATTCCTTGAGCTGATTGTCTGGAAAGCTGTCTGTAAATAAGGACTTGAGAAAGAAAGATGGGAACTTGAAGCAGCGTACAGAGGCAGCTGTCGGTGCTGCTAAGGACTTCAAAAAGCACAGCCTGGAGGGGCTTCAGAGCTGCTGCCTTATGTGTCCTGCTTAACCCATGGCACCAACCCACACTCTGCACCACAGCCTTGTGAACAACTATAGGGATAGACTGAAGATGACTGTGAGGGACAAGAGAAAAGAAAAATAGCTGCAATCGATTGTCTTCTGATTCCTGAGTGCCTTACTATGGTCTTGAGAGTACACTGGTATTTTAAGGTCTACTTTCTTCTCTGTTCAGTATAATTTTTCATTCTGTCCCTTTGGGATGAACTATAAGCAGAAGACTGTAGGCTAATTTGCATCCAGCTCCTATTCCGGCAAGGGTCAGGATGGGCTTTTGCCTCTTCGTTTCAGCTGAAGTTGTGTTAGATCCTTAGTTGGGCTCTGGAGACAAAGAGTGACGAATGGCTCCAATGGAAAAGTGGGAGCAACACAGGAGCTGCCAGGAAAGTAAATGGGCATCTGCTGAGCAACTTGGTGCTGGGGAAGAGGGCCAAGAAGATAAATGATCCACATGAAGCAAGTATTTAAGGAGAGTAGAGTGGCCCAAAATTTGTTGACTAAGTGGAGCTAGGAGCCCAGGGTTGTACTGAAAACTTCGCTATTTGATTTCACACTGACCTTGGGCAGTAATTTCTCTTCAGTGCTCTTATTTGAAAAATTCTTTGCAGTCTATGCTGAGTATCAAACTGGACTACCAGGGTCAGTACATTTGCACTATTCTGGTGTATTCTCTTAAAAGAGCTATATGGACACCATCTCTTTATGCGTCTTGATTTCCTTTCAAAGGAGAGCATGGATGCTATATTGTAATAGTTCCCAGAACAGGAATGTGGTGTGCACCTTACTGCCATACCATGGTTTGTCTGATGGCTACACAATGGTTGCATTCTTGTCTCTTTCTGAAGGGAATAACAAAATTAAATATAAAGACAATTCATTAACTGTATCCTTTCCTACACTAGGGATTTTTCTGCAAATACTGCATCAAAAGTGTCTCCCCTTCAGTGCTGAGAGTTTCCTGTTCAATGTATTTTATAATATCTTGTTATTGTGTTTATTATGATGCTCAGCTAGGGTTTTTATTATTAAAGAATATTGAATGCAGATATCTCCTGGAGTGGAAAATTTACTCCTTTCCATTCAGAGGGTATCTGAATTCAATTTACCCTTTCTCTCTTTCTGATGCTGTAAAAGTTTGATGTCATTGGTGTCTTGAATTTGTCTGCATCTGTGGCTGCATTTTATTTACTTATTTTTGAAGGATCAAAGGCAATAGACTGTGAGCTTTTTAAAGTGAGTATGTGTTTACTGTCTGACATGTTCTACAATGCCTTGAATTACATTACTTTGATATTGAATTGGTTAGATTTAGAAGTAGATTCAGTACCAAAAGTTACTACAATTCTAGTGCTCTTTATACCAGTTCAAAAAAATATTTTCACTAAAGACACAGTGTTTATCAGAGCCACAGTACCTATAATATATCTGTTACATATTATACAGTCACAGAGGTTTAAACTGCAGCAATGTTCAGTGGGGAAATATTTGGTTTGTGTCTCTAGAGCTGGGTTTCTCCTTTGGAGGGTGAAAAATACCACCAAACCCAAAACTTAGCAAAAGTCCAGTAGAGAGTATGAACATTCATAGGCTCTTTAATCGCATCTAGAACTCTGCACCTCATTCTCAGAGTACCAAGATTTTCACCAACCACCATACCTGCTAACGGGGAGTTGGCATTGCTCTGATTCTTGTAATTTCGAATCATATGGATTCTTCTTGCTCATGGGGTATTTGCTGCCTCGTACCATCTGACAAGAAACATCCATGCAGCCGAGACACCTGTGAGACCAGGAGAGGGATGGGGGGTTTCCAACAGCCACAAACTAACAGATCCACTTCTGTTACCCAGACAGAGGTCTTGATTATGTCTTAAGCTGGAGGATCCATGGCCCAGTTGTCCTGAGTCTGGACTCTCACTTCTATCTGGGTGTGTTCAGAGATTATTTGACAAGTAAAACTGCAGTTTTTGTATTTGATATCAGCATAAGTGTGATGAGGAGAGGCTGAGGGATCTGGGGCTGTTCAGCCTGGAGAACAGGAGCTGAGGAGAGACCTGATCACTGTCTGCAACTGCCTGAAAGGAGCTTGGAGCATGGAGGGGCTTGGGCTCAGCTCCCAAGTAGCAAGTGATAGGATGAGAGGAAATGGCCTCAAGTTGTGCCAGGGGAGGTTTAGATTGGATATCAGGAAAAAATTCTTCATGGAAAGGGTCATCAAGCATTGGAACGGGCTGCCCAGGAAACCAGTTGAGTCACCATTCCTGGGCGTATTTAAGAGACGTGTAGATGTGGTGGTTGGGAACATCGTTTAGTGGTGGATTTGGCAGTGCAAGGTTAATTGTTTGATTCAATGATCTTAAAATTGTTTTCCAACTTAAACCATTCTGTGATTATATATTTGTTTGTTTCATCATGCTAAGTCGTACTTGGTGAAAAAGCCAGTTGTTCTGATAGTCAAGAGAAGACTAGCAGCAATGTCTGACATTTCATGTATTTCTTGCTATTGAGGCTTGACTTTACATTTCAAACCAGAGAAATAAAAAACAATTCTTTGGAGATGTGACTTTGCATTAGAAGGGGAAGAAAAAACAAAGAGTGCCATTACTCAGCAGTAATGCTGGGTTTTTCGTTTCTGGCTTGGAGTCCATCAGCATTAGGGAGTTTTTTCTTTTAAGGAAGCATTTGAGTGAACCCCAGCAAGTGGCAAGGCTGAAACATTTCAGGTACAGATTGATTCCTCTAAAAGTGTCGCTTGCTGAAGAGTTCAAAACATATTTACATGATTATTCCTGAAGTCATTTAACACCATCAGCACCAGCAGAGTGAGAAAAAAATAATCCACCTCAAATAAAATACGGTTTCAATTCAAGGAGGTTTATGAGTCTATGAAACTTAGACTTTATGACTTTAAGACTTCAAGAAAAAAAACTGTCTTGGGATCTAAACCTGACTTGATGTAAGGGTGAGAAATGATGGAGAGTAGCTGACAGGTGGCCCAGAGAATGAAATTCCAATGTTTGTTGTTTCTTTGAATATTCCCCCACACTTGTGTCTTGAGTGCTGTATAGCTGCATGCATTGCCATTCTGAGATTTAACAACAACAAAATAGAGTAATGATAATATGGCATTAACTTGTGAAAATAAACAACAATTTGGAATTGGACAAAGAGAAGGATAAATGCATTAAGATGAATTAAAATGCTGACACTTATTAGCATCTGAAGAAAATGAAGTAAAAAATGCTTTGATGTTTTAGCTGGGAGGAAGTAACACTAATGGTCTTTACTTGAGTAATTATGGCAATTGAAAACTCCTGCTGTGATCAGTATTTATTAGATGTTAACGTTTTGGTAATACTCCATATTGCCGTTAAAATCTAACTAATTGGTGGTACTTTTATAAATAGTGCCAAAAGCATATGCAAAGGTAGTATTAACTGATATTTCCTAATGAGCCATTTACAACATTTGTTGCATTGTAATTATACTTCAGCCTTTCGATGCTCCTTGTAATGCTCTAAAAAAAACCCCCAGCAAATAACAACAAAAAAACAACTGGCACTGATTGCTTCTTTTTTTTTTTTTTAAATAACACCTGAACAGTCCTGGTACAACATTTGGATATATTTGCTGTCAAATTCTATCAAGTGTCTGAGAAGCGTGTGGGCCCTGTGACCCTAAAGAGCTGTAGCAAGCCACAAATGCTGCCGAATTTCAAGGCTTTGTTCTGCATCATAAGATGCTATAGGTTTTCAGCAAACAGCTTAGGCAAAATTACATATTTTCTCAAGCCATCTTCTGTGAAACAGCTGAAACTTCTCCTTACAACTCTCAAAATACCCGAAGTTGGGACTAATCACTTTGTACTATGACATTAACTTAGTTTCACTAGTGAGAACGTGATCCTATGAACACATGTACGCAAACATATTTTTTATTAATGTTTCATTGAAGCCAGCAGATGCACATGTAGTTGAATGTTTGTGGGATTAGGCATCAAGTTTATGTATTATTTAATATATGGGCTATTTCTGGAGAGGGGTCTGTCACTGAATGGGGCAGAGTGTAGGAAACTGAAGTGTTATTATGGCAGAAATAGGGCTGTGCTGTTGCAGTTCTCTCTTTAGGACTCTTCCATCTTTACCAGGAGGATTTGGTGGAATATCTGAGTAGGGATGAAATGGTGCATGTACCAAAAATGTATGCCAGGGGACAGGAGAGGAGGACACATTTGCAACTCATTAATTTAACTAATGTATTGAAGTAATTATTTGGTGTCTCATTTCTCTGGAGATTGCAATGATTTGTTTTTCCTCCGCAGAGCCATCCAGTTGTCACACAGCCCCATTTATTACTTTTACCCTTGGCTTTCGCAGCATGAATACGGTGTCTTGAGAATTTCTTAGACCAACTGTGACTTATTTATGTCTGTATTTATTACTCCTTTAAAATAAGTATCTCCCTAAAGTGTCTTCTTGAGACTAATCTTCACAGAAAAAAAAGGAATTTTGTGAGATACAGCTGGGAGAAATCTGGAAATTTGTGACTTCTTGCTCTTTTTTTTAATGAGATCCTTGGGTGTTTTAAATCAAAGCATTTCCACTACTATCAATTATATATCTGTAATTTATGTTTGGTCTGTATCTATAAATTCTGCCTGGCCTAGAATTCTATTATTTCTTACTGGAGGCATTAATTCTATATTTTCTTCTTCTCTTTCCTCCCTCCTTCCCTCCCTCCCAGCCCATTCTCTTTATGTTTACTAACTGAATGTCAATAGAAAGTAGAATTTTCATTCATTAAACAACCATTTCATTGACCTGCCTGGGTCTGATATTTTTTTACAAGACTTACACTGATAAAATCCACTTTATATAATTCCTTACAGTTTAAGAAAAAATTACTATTCTTATTCTTCTGAACCATGAAGAAGATATGATTTCTGAAGCATACACAGAGACTATGTGGTTATTGAAAATCAGCTTTTATATTGCAGAAAGCCTTTGCAATGTGTCAAAGCACAAACTTTGATGATTAAATAGGCCAAGTCACTGTCTAGATCACATTGTATCTTGAGACAAAGCATATTTTCAGGTAACTATTTCATATATTAAAAAATTCATACTTTCTATGAGTATGGTGCCTATATAGCATCTATCTACATGGCACAGTCATTGCTATGTTTGCACCGTATAGACCACTTCATACACATCCATGTTAATCCCTGGCTGAAAACGGCATATATCACAGTGGGCTTAGCAGCTATTTCCCAAACATACCACTTTTTCTGCAGTGTAATCACTGAAGCAACGCTGAACTCAGTCATGCCTTCTTTTCCATCAACACTGAATAAGTACAGAAAATATAATCACATAGGACAGGTGGAAAGCTGAGAGCACTGGGCACATTTACTTCATTTTGAGAAATTAAGTGTTGGGATCCCACTCTTACCGCAATGGAAGAAAAGTCTTTCACTGACGTTGGGATGATGTGGCCTGAACCCTACACCATGTTTGTTCACACATCCAAAGAGAATAAAGACATTTTGCATGAAAATGGTATGCCCAATCACTAGGAATTAATTGGGGCAGAAGAAATCTCTTCTTTGCCCCACAACCTCAGAATCCCTGCACTTCTTCTGCCTCCCGATGGCCAAACAGGTTATGGCTACAGCTACTGACTGGGGTTAGAGCTGGGAGGTTAGTGCAAGGAAATAAGGATTAGGAGTTTCAAGGTAGGGACTTGCTTTAGAGACTAGTGAAAAGAATAGTAAAGGATGAGGGTAAGGGTGTAGGGTTAGAGATTTGAGGCCTAACTGAAGTGTACAATCTAAATGTATATTTGGATTTGCGATTTTAGTATAACTTCTGTGCTTCATTTCCAAGGTGACATTCTCAGAGTGAGAGAAATGTCAGTTGGAGGGATGTCTGAAGGCCGTCCAGTCTGGCCCCTAGTGACAAAAATGGGAATAAAACAATGAAGAAAGTTTGTTGTTCATATACTTGACTATCAAAATATTTTACAGTGTAGCAACAGCCACCCAGGCAATTATTACAGTCCATTGATGATGGGAGAGTGTGATACTGAAACAAGTAAATGGCAGCATTTTCACAAAATTCCATGTGGATAACACTCCTCTGTGGGAAAACCCAGTCTGAGGGTAGCAAGAGATTTCATATGACTGTATAAATAAAGAAACAAGTTTTTGGAAGAGAGAGAAATCTAGTACATGGGATCAAAACTGACATGGCAAAAAGCTGGTTTGTAAGTTGTCACTGGATTCCCCTCCACCAAATGGTCTGGCTGAGTCAAACTGCCAGGAAAGACAAGAGCTTGGATGGGTGAACGTCACACACCTTGTGTGTGAGTCTGATCCAAAGGTGAAAGAATCAGATGATTGATCCTAAAAGAGGAAAGGAAGGCCTAGATATTTAATTATGTACCTCAGAGATGAGAAAGAAGGAAGAGTAGCTGATAACTTTATTACATCCGCAAATGGATTTTAAAGTATTGTAATGAAATGAATTCAAAGCCATATGAGACACCTACTGGGGTTCAAATCAGTTCTGTATCAGTTTACTTGTTAGGAGATCTATGTGAAATTTTAGTTTATTTGCAATTAATACATAAGGCTGTTTTCCATTAACATATATTGATTCAACTAAGTGAACTTTAAGGTTGATGTTAGTTAAGTTGGTCTAACCTTTAGGGTCAGGCAAGACCTCTCAAAATCTAGCCAAGAATGATGCATCACTTTCTGAAAGACTTTCAGTGGAACTGATTTTCAGTGTATTTCAGCATGTGATAAATATTAATGGATACGTCTAATAGCTCCTCTGTAAATTAGAAAATAAACATTGTTACGCATCTTCTTTTTATAAATACAATCATATCTTGCCAGTCAAATTTTGATCATTTATTGGTAGAGATATAAGATGGGGAGAGAAGATAGTGACACAAAAATATAAACTGCTTGGAATTTGTTTTAATTTCCTATAAAATGTTAGCTGAAAGCAAGTACGAACTAGCTTGAATATACTTGAATATACTACCATAATATATCTTAAGCTAGCCAGACAGTAAATGCAACGGGCAATGAATAACAGCAGTCTTTCTGAAAACTGGCATTAAGAACAGTTTTATTAAATGTCTCCTTGTTTAAACACTGAGAGAAGGTATTGATAATAGTTTAGTGAAATCTGAGGGTGCTGAAATGAGAGAGATGTTTGCACTAGCTGAAGCAGATTACAAAATGGTAATTTTAAGAAAGTACGAAGTTATGAGAAAATAGAGTGAATATTGGCAAAAAAAAAATCAGTAAATTATATAGCTGAGGAGGATCTCAGTGATGTCTTGTCTCACATGAAAAGTTGTTATAATTAAGGACCTCTAGGGTGACAGAAGTATGGTAGAAAACAAAGTGCTTATGATGTGGCCTCAAAGAGAACGCATTCGAAGTTTACTTGCAGTTGACTTGCCATGCAAAATCATCTAATGATGGGAACTCTTTGTATGGCACTGATGCGAGAGCTCAGAGTAATTTACTATCAGAGAAGTAACAAAGCTTAGGAATTTCAAAGGCTCTGGGATCAGAGATGCATAGATGAATTTAAAGCTTAGATGTATCACTCTTACAGAGTCAAATGCTCCTTCATCTCCTTTCTCGATTTTCTTGTGTGTCCCATTTGCAGGTAGTGTGTTTCTTGGTTTTATGTACACTTGTTCTCCTCTGCTCCAACGTTTACAGCTGTTCAGTACACTAAATAACCATGCTTTTAACCCTGCACTTGGTCATCTGCAGATCTTTCCTTCAAGAACTGAGACTAGTGATACAGAAGTTTCCTCCAACAGAATACAGCTTTCATCTTAACTGGAGTAGAAAAACCTGTGAAAAGGCTTGGATTGTTGATTTTTTGTACAATCAATATTATAATCATTTATTTAAGACTTATCCTTTTTCCTCGGAGGTTTAGGCAGGCTAAGATGCATTAGACCTTACTCACTAGTCCTCTATGCATCTGTCAGCCAACTATTGGAATCAGCAGTACCTGAGAACGTCTTGAGTGGTTCTTCTGGAACAGTTTTTATTTCCTGAATTCTTTATTCTGTTTTCCTACTGTGATTCTCCTCATTCCCCAAACCAAATTGCTGATCCCAGCGTGCACAGTTTGCATCTGTACTGAGTGCTCTATATTAGTAAGTGGCCTATCTTGCCAAGGTAAGATTTGCAGAGGGAGGTGTATTTTATATTAGAAATACAGTCTTGCCTCACTTATCCCTAGATAATCAAGGCAGCATCACTACTGCATGAATCACCTAAACCTGTTCCCTGGGGTCCTGAACCATAGTGATAGACTAAGTAACCAGCATAGTGTTACATAGCGGTAGAGGCAAATTTTAAATGAGAGGAAAGCAACTCACTGGGAGGTATGTGTAATTAATTCAGTCAATTAAAGGAACACATTTTCCCAGAAAAATTTAGAAGCTGAATGTAGAATTAGGAAGAAAAGAAAAAAAAAAAGCCAAATACTAACAATTAAAATAGTTATCTGGCTTTCTCTGTTCTTCCAGGAGGGAATTGGCAAAAGTCAATACTGCTGGTTATTGGGAAAGGTTTAACAGTGTTAAAGATCAAAACCAAAGAGGGCTGCTCTATTTGCTCCAACCAATCTTGTTGTTAGAGCAACAGCTAATTACAGTTGAACTTTGATTATGTAGATGTAACGGGGGTTACTGAATAGTTTCAAATAATTAAAGTTTTGCCCAAATGAGAGAAATTTCAAAATAATTAATCTACTGAGAGGATTTTCCTTGTCTAAGGAAACAGACCATCTCAATATCTATTATATTAGGTAACTTAGGTTCAAAGACTCTAAAATAATTTGTTCACTGGATTCAAGAGTGCACAAAATAGGAGGGAAGTTTAAGAATTTTGGCAAAAGAAAATAAATGAAGCTGTCAGGACTGCTCTCCATAGCTGCTCCAGTACTGATGTGCATATATTGAAATGGCTTATGACAAGTTGAAATAAACAAAGTAAAAAAACCAGAAACAAAGTACAGAGCTAAGCTATGTAATTCCTTGCCATAGGCTGTCACAGATGCTAAAAGTTTGCTGGTGTTCAAAACTGACTGGGTACATTAATAGAAGAAAAAATGATCTAGAGCTATTAAAAAAAGATGCCAACTCTTGTTCAGGAAGTTGCAGAGCAAAGAGCTAAAAGCTGGGAGGCAGTTATTGGGAAATATATTTCTCTCATTTTCATTATATTTTTCCCTAAGAATCCTCTATTTCATGGTTGGACCCATTTTCTCACTGCATCTTTTTAAACCCAAAGCTGTTACTTTATTTAAACCTAGTAAATAATCTTCACCA
Organism: Patagioenas fasciata; assembly: GCF_037038585.1. Taxonomy (NCBI): domain Eukaryota; kingdom Metazoa; phylum Chordata; class Aves; order Columbiformes; family Columbidae; genus Patagioenas; species Patagioenas fasciata. The sequence goes on along the minus strand of NC_092523.1, from coordinate 75,829,198 downwards.
TTGCAAATCTTCCCCTTTACCTCCCAGGAAATATCAGCAGGGCTCACAGATGTGGTCACTGAGTCCATGTGGTCCATGAGACAATAAGAGACTTGTTTTTCACCAAATAGTCTCACTTAAAAGGAAGACATTTTATGGGAAGAATGAGACTGCAAATAAACAAAGATACCTTTGCTTTAATAAGCACTTCTAGCTAATAACTACTATTCGACATGTCGCCCATACCTTCCTTGCAAGTTTCCATTTGCCTGCATTCCTGGCCTCTTAAAAATCAACATAGAGTTATGTCCAGAAAGTAGCTCTAGAAATTGCTGGACTTAGAATAAAAGCTGCTGGTCTACAGAGCCTTGATATTTCTTGAGAAATAGTCTGCTTTATTTTGAATAAAATAGCATGGCTTTGATGAGTGCCTATAAATTCTCATCATGCAAAGAACATTCTGCTTTCCAGGGAAATTTAGATGCATCTGATGTAGACAGTTTGCAGGAAAACTCATTTATTTTTAGTCCTGCAGCAGAATACAACTGTCCTTTAATCTTTGGCAGACAGACCACTCTTACTTTGTTGTACTTCATAAGCTTACTTTTTATCAATTTCATCTGGTTTGCTACATTGAGAAAGCTTGTGGCATTACATCTCCAGGACTTTCAAGAAAGCAAATAAAGTTGGTAAACTTTTAGGTTAACTCTTGTGGTGCTTCCTGAAATGTTGTGGCATATTAAAATCAGATTTGTGATCTTACCAGCAACCCATCCTCTTGGTTTCTTAATAGAATATGATCTTCATTTACAAAAATCAACTGAACTAATATATAAACTGAGCTGAACTGAACAGTTAATGGGAGCTTATCTGATAGGAATGGGGCACTCAGGCAAATGGGTAGACTGGAAGTTCTAGACCAGCGCTGTCAAACTTATTTTCACTGGAGGCCACATCAGCCTTGTGGTTGCCTTCGAAGGGCCAAATGTAATCTTAGGACTGTATAAATGTCACTAGTCATACATTTATACCCTGTTCTAGACTAACATTTCGTGCCCGTGTGTGTTCTCAAATTCCTGAGCCTGAATGGTGTTCTGTGTTTGCAAAGATTCCGTTTCTTTTTGAAATGGAAAGAATGAGAAGTTTCCATTGGGGTGGTCAAACAGAATTGGCTGTGGTATGCTGTATTTTCAAAGACAAATAATCAGACTGAATTTCCTGAAAAGAAATATGTTGCTGAAACAGTGATTGCCTCAGTATACCTTCAGTTTAAGAGATAAATTTTACTGTTTCCTATGATGAGGTTAGCATTTATTTGAATAGGAGATTCACTTATTTTTAATAGCTTAGTGATAAGATTACTCAAACAGTCCTCAGAAAAACCCGTATTCTCTTTTTATACAGTAAGAGGGCAAATAAGGACTGCCTAGTCCCTTTGTACTTGGCAACCAGCATCATCCCAAGCAATTTCCTTCACCACTGGTCTCAGAAGATGATAACTCCATGAAATGAACAATCACAAAAAGTTAACAAGCAGCATTGTCACCAGATGATCATCTGACGCTCATAAATGTTCATTCTGTCTGTGCTGAAAAGTAACAATTTGCACAGTATGGAGGTAGAAATACTCACTGTCAAGCCCTGAAGCTGCCTGCAGGTCTAGGGTTTGATTAATCAGAAAACATTTATTTGAGCAAGCCATCAATGGTTGCCCATCTAGGTATACCTCCAAAAAGGAAATAGGGTGCTAGTAAAATTGGACCTGATCTCCTCTGAGCTCACCACCTAAACTAAGGGTGCTACACCGGAATACAGACGGGACCTCCTTTCCATGTATCCTGGATACAGAGACCGTGCCAAGTACCGAGGGAGTGAACTGAACAGCAAAAGGCTGCGAATCTTCTGACTGGAAAGGGGAAGATGGAAGGGAAAGATGATGGGGATGCATGGAAAAGATGCAAAGGGAATGATTATTTTAGTTTTTGTTATTCAAATATTGGTTTTTATTTCAAGAAATCAGGCTATAAAATGAAATTGTAAAGAGGCAGAATTTTTAATCTCTTTAACCTTTTAATTTTTTAGATGGAGTTTTTTCCTTTTGCCTTGTATAGTGAATCTGGGGAGCTCTGTCACAATGTGTTGCACAAAAACAACTAGAAAGCTTCACAGATGAAAAAGCCATCGAGAGCTGTTAGTTACTAAGGTACTACCTCAAACCCCAGAATTTCTTGCACCACAGATTACTTGTGACCAGATGACTACATGGGGAAGAATAAATATGTTTCTTTTCTTACAACCTTAGGCATTTGCTGTTGCCCACTGTCAGAACACTTGGATGTCGGGTGAGGCAATCGCTATGCAAGCTAAGTCTTGCCCCTGATACGGATTTCTAATGGGGTGAACTCAGAGCTCTAGACTGTAACAAATGTAATGAGAATATTCACTGTGTTTTCAGTGGTTTTTTACACAGCTGTTGGTGTGTCTATGTGCTGGCATGTCTAAGACTGCAGCCTCTTAGATCAGGGCTGCGGGGTCCTGAGAGAGCATAAGGCAGGAGACATCAAGGAGATCTTAATTTTAATGAAGGGGAAGTTAGAACAGAATTATAGGACTGCTAGTGCATGAAAACCTCCCTGCTTTTACTGACATTTTGCAAGGTTATATTCAATGATGAATCATTGAACTGCTCTGTCTTGGAAACATCAGCAACAGAAAGCTCAGCTGTTGATTTTTCCTTTGGTTTGACTTTATTCATGTCTATCAAGATTCTGGAAAGCTGCCAGTGAAATTTCTGTCTAAAGCCTCTGAGGGCTCGCGTCTTCTATAATACAGATAAATATTTTTATGGACTCTTCATTCAGTTTATTTATTAGACAGCCAGTGTCCTAAGTGGCAAAGTAATAAACCACATATGGACACCTAGCAGCTTCCCAGCTAATTATTGAAGAAATCCGATTTTGATTTCCAGTCTATTGATTTCTACTTTTCTTCCTATTGTTACAAAAATTGCCACCTACACCTTAGCAGTACTGTCAATACTCCAGTGTTACATTCCCAATAAACTTGATTTTCTTGCAATGTCAAGAGCACTTGCTAGTTTTGATTCAAGCAGCTTTTTCCTGTTTTCATTTTTTAGCATAGGAACAGGAAATAGTTTCATTTCAAAGTGCCTTGCACATGTTTCTGTGAAGGAAAGATATGTTTCTCAAAGACACTTGATGAAGGGAATTAGATAACTCAGCTGAATATTTGTTACACAAATGTTGATCATGGGTATGATCTCTAAGTAGCTTATCTTCCCCCTCTCCTCTTTCCCTTACCTTACCTTATTTATCTCCATTGGAAAAAGGAAGAGAGCTCACAGAAAGTTGTCTGCTGAAGTCAGATTTATATTTTGTCCAAAGAGAATATGTCTGGTTATCTTGGACCGACAAATGTAAACACTTATTAAAATGCTGCATGCATTTCAAGAATACAGTTAACCTAGCTACTAGTCAGCAGGCAAAGAATACTGTAATATAAATGAATAATAATAAAATCACTTAGCAGCTCTCCTTTTTGCACACGTTTTATCTGTTTCTATAGGTTGAGGCTGCTGTCGCAGAACCATTCTATTTACTGCTCATGTTTATTAATGTGTGAATGACTGTGGAATTATTGCTTAAAACAAGAAAGCTCTTTTTTAATGCTTTCCCCACTGTGCTGGCCGTCCCTGGCATCCGCACCTGAAGCCTGGAAAACAAAGTTTAACATCGTCATTTAAAATTGTGTTTTCTCTTGCCAAGTGCTAGTAGTCTCCATTGATTTCTAACGGTGCGTGTGTTCCTTCCAAACATTTCAGAATGATAGAATATATTATTAATATTATTAATTCTATTACAGTATAATACTAGTAATTCTATTACAATATCCTGGTCTCCAGTAGGAGTCCCTTGGCTTAAAATTTGCTCCATTGCAGAGTTATTGGCTGTAGCAAAGATCCTGTCTGCTTGATTTTCTGAAATAATATTTTGGAAACATTTCTTTATATGCACAAAGAACTTGAGAACTGAAGTTCTGCAGTTGTTCTTAATGATTCCATTCTGCCCTTGTGCTGAAGTATTTCTTTCCTAGACAAGTCACAGGAGATTTGAGTGAAATTTGGAATGCTGTAGATGTTGTCAGCTTGACATGATGACAAATTTACAAGATTCCCTGCAGGGTCTGACCTAATTTTAGATGTAATTACAAAGATGCATTTAAGTGATTGTGTCTAATTAACATCAGAAGGTACAACTGGAATTTTTATAATACCGGGACTGATGAAAGCTACATTAGTATTTTGGTGTAAGTCTAAAACAATTTAATCCATCTGCAGTATCTCTAAATCAACTGGATACTGAAAAAGTCACCTCCTCCTAATTGCATATACAACTATCTGAACTATTGTTCTATTAAAGCGTGAATGAGCTCAATTGTGCCATATTCTACACCGAGAAGTAACTTTTATGGCAACAACTTACAGGATACTGTTGTGTATTCTACATTCTATGATTCAATGGCAAGCGTGAACTCAGAATGTAAACAGCTTTTGTGTATCCTAAACGACAAAATGAAAATACAATGGTATATTGCTGCTGCTGAAACATTTATCCAATTCAAACAGAACTAATATATGTCTAGTTCCCAAACAGAAATAAACTTGTAATAATGAATTTAACTACAAGGATGAATTTAATAATGAGCTCATAAATTGTTTTTGTGCAAGGCCTGCTAATGATCCTGTGAAATACACAATCAAAAATACATATGCAAACACAAGTGTGCTTAATGTGCTCATGCTAGAGAGCGGTTCAGCTTCTTAGATTTTAAAAGAAAAAATGTTTATGCGAACACAGTAACACACATTGACATGTGTTGCACATAGACGCTCTGTTCAGTCCTTTCCAGCTGCCTTTAAAGTGTATGAAACAAACTATACAGAATGCTATATTAAGACTTTTTGTGTTTAAATCCTCATCAGCTCCGCAGTGCAATTCTCCCATGCATCAGCAAATAGGTAACTTGGGGAGGGGAATGAGTGAGCTTAGCAGGAAAGGAAAAAATTGGCTGGTTTTGTTTCCTCTGACGTTTTGCTTCATGCTTTTCTTTATGTCCGCTTGGAAACGGGAGCAGTGCGCACGGTGCTGAATGACTGATGGGATTCTGCATGGTGGGAGTAAAACAACTAATACTATCAGAGCCTCAAACGGCATTTAGCTGGTTCTTAACACTTTTACAGAATGATGTCTTGGATGCTGACAATGACTCAGGTGCTAAGTTTATAGTGATGCTTGCTTTGTTTTTTCTCTGTGGGCTACCAGGCATAAGTCGCACTGTGTCAGGTGTCAAGATGAGAGCCAGTTTTCAATCAAAAATAAAGCAATCATGAGGTTAACTGGTGGTAGAAGTGTCACCCAGGAATACTTGCTTAATGCAGGTCATGTAGCAGATTACCACAGGGGAGGGAAGTACCTTACGCCTATAAGAACAATCTTACACATGCATAGACCAAAAACATATTCCCAGTTCCAGAATAGGATGTAAACAGATATTTTCACTTGTAGCTGTGGTCAGCAAAGACAATCTTGCTTGATTTCAGGTATCTGCAAGGTGGATTTCTATATCTAAATTAGTTGTCTAAGCTCACTGTGTAGCCAAGAGAGAGGAGTTGGCAGCAGAGCTGCAATGAACATCTTCGGAAATAGCAACAATCAAGCAAAGACTCTTGTCCACTTAATGAACTGAACTCAGATACACACTGCTGTTTATATTCCTTTTCAAGAAGGGAATCTTCTCTCATTACTCAAGTTTATAGCGTTGGCCTAGTCTTGCAAGAATTCGGCAATGTGCATAATATTTATTTAGATAATACCATAGGTTTGTTTTCATTGCAGAATGCTTAATGATGAGTAGGAGATGAACAAAAGGAAGATCTATTGGCAACATATGTTGCAGCCAATACAGGAAGGTCTAGAATGTGAGAATGATTCTTTGCTGGAAAAGCATAAAACTTTACCATTGATTTGACTAATAAGTGATTTATTTACCATGTACTTGACTTAACTTTTAAAACAGTAGAAATCACACTTCATGCAGAGATCAGTAGACCATTTCCTTGCATTGTTTTTTAAAATCAAATCATTCCAATTGTTTTAGCAGTGAAAGTAACTGAGAAGACCTAAAATTCAGGTGATGTTTTCTGTTCAAATTAGTTGATTGTGCTACTACTAATTATTCTTGATTGCTTTGTCACCTTCACCTATGGTTTATGTAAACATTCAGAAATGCTTGTGGACTATTTTCATGTAGGCTAATAAGTATACTAGATATGGTTCATTTCAGTCTTCCCGTCTTTCATTTTGCATCTGTAGCTGTAAACATGGAAGCTGCCTATAAGAAAAAGGAAGATAATTTTTCTGTATAATGTTGCTTTAACTTCCAGGTACTTCTTTCTTTACTCCTTCCCCTGTGTTGGTCCATTCTGCCTTGTATCATGTAATCCCAGTAACAAGCCCCGTTGTTGTGATACAATTTTTTACTCTGATAGGAATTTAATTATGTCCCAGGTGGTTTCTCAATTAGATTTTGCTGCTTGTGCTGATTTTGAAGCATCTGTAGCTCCAAAACCAGCAAATCTTTACTGCGGTTTACATAAGGGACTAAAGCATGGCTACATTCTTAGTCAAGAGTATCTCTTGTTATTCTCTGAAAAACAAACTTATACCTAGGCAACGGGATTTATCAATGTTCAACAAAGGGAGAAGTTTAATTTCACTGTTCTAGATGGTTAGCAAATAATTCATGTTGGTGTAAGTCTCTGTAGAAAAGAGGGCTTATCCAGAGCTGATGTGATCTCACAGAGCCCATGGTGAAAGCTTTCTGTGGAAAGTTCTGAAAGATGCTGTAAGTAATACACAGCTCATTTGTGTTCCCTCCTGGTTTGCTTTGCTTTACTTTAAAATATTCAGAGCTGGTGGAAATCATTTTTCTTGCCTGTAGTTGTGATGTCTTCCAATGTGATTTTTGTAATCACAGTTGTGAATTAGAAAGGGCAGAGAGAAAAAAACCCAATATTTAACATGCTGTTTCATGTTTCCTCAGGTCTGGATTCTTGTTAATATGGGGAAAAAATATTTGACTTAATCCAAATATTTACATAAAGACAGAATTAATTTATCCTGAATAGTTTTTGCCACTCTTGCCTTTGCTATTCTTTGAATTTGATGTGGATATATTTCCAACTATAAAAGTAATTCTTCCCATTTATAACCTATTGCATCTTGTCAGTCGCTTGGTTAGGGCTGAGAAATTGCAGTGTGTGTGTGTAAGATACTTTCAGCTATTCTTCGGAATGTAAAAATTAGTCTTTGGCATTAGAGCGTACTTTGCTAGATTAGGATATTTTTAAGCCTCTAGTCTATCCCCCTGTGCAATCCAAGGCAAACTTTAAAGTACAAGGGAGCTGCTCAGGGTCTTATCTAGTTGAGTTTTGAATATATCCAAGGGTGGAGATTCCACAGCTTCCCTGGGCCCTTTATCCAGTGCCTGGCCATAATCAGTGTGAATTTTGGTTTTCCTTTCATGCAGGCAGAATTTCTCTTGCTTAAACTTCTGACTGTTTTCCCTCGTGAAGTTCTACAATGTGACAATCTTATCTATTATCAATAATTCTGTCTCAGAATAAAAATACACTTGCCAAATCCTGCTTTTCCTTCCTTGTCACTTGTGATAAAACAGCCTTGAGTCACACTGCTTACAAAGCAACTGATGAAATAATACCTAATGACTCCACTGGTTTTTATTTATACGTGGGGTGCTGCATTTGCAGTGCTTATTTAATTGAAAGAGACTCAAACTGCATTACCACCGCTAGTCAGCTTTTCTAATTATTACATCATATAGATTCCACACTGTATTTTCCTCCTTTAATGTCTAAAGTAAATCTCCTTCTAGAATATGTCCTCTGTTAGATTTCTGAAATATAATGATTAGGGTCTTGTAAACTAGCTTTTCCCACCCTCACAGACTCATTTTTGAGTATTGTATTTAATTGTCCATTGCAAACACAAGAGGAGAGCAGACACCGAAAATCTTTTTTGTAGCAGCAGATGCTAATTACACAGCTGTTCTGTATTGTTCTGGAAAGAAGTAAGGTTACCTGCAGCTCAAAAAAGAAAATGCTCAGGGTTTTCCTGTTTATTTTTTGGTGTAAATTCTCTGAGGCTCAACTCTCCCCTGCACTCTTTCTCTAGAGAAGTTAATTTGCAAGTAGCAAGAGATGAGACTCCTCCACAGCTTGCCACAGCACTATGCATCCAATACAAAATACTTGTACCACAAATGTCTCAGATAGACAAGTCAAAACTGAGACCCAAGGCTCGTGACTACTCAGAAACAGCTGTAATCATTGAAGTCCTTGTTACAGTTGAGCCACATGAATGGTTTTTGCCATAGGGTGGCTGACTTAGCTTAAATTGCTTTCACTTGTTCTCCTTGAGCTGAAAATGACTTATTCAACAAGTGTGCTGGTGAGAGCAAGATGTACCATTCCTAAAGAAAAGGTCTTTACTACACTTGCAATGTATAGCACCAGTAGCTTTATGGCTAATCCTTGAGAGTTAACTTAGCTTTTTACTTAATGTTGAACTCCATGAGGATAAAAATATAGACATGTAAAAATGCATTAGAGTTTTGCTTAACATCTTTAACCGTATAAATGCTGATAAAAGCAGTGAGACCTGTATGCAGTTATCACAGCTGTGATCTCAGGGAATTAATCACAACTGTAAAAAATTTGCCTCAGTTGCTCCCCCAAGCACAAGCAAGAGAGCTCTAGGTAATGAGTAAATTGCTGGGAAACATTAGCCTTGTTCTAATCAAGTTGCAGAATATAAATGGGAATATCAATAGGATAAAATAGTTTTTCATCTCATAACAAATATTAAGTATGTAATATTGCCACTTAGTGCTCACAACCATCATCAGGTTTTGACTATGAAAAACTAAGATTGTATACCTTCTAGTAATTCTTTAAAATCCACCAAAACAGCTTAATTGTAACCACTCTGTCAGGAGAAAAAAATAAAATATAAAAAGGTTTTTCACTTGATTACATGTGTTTAAATCACTGTGGTTTATGTAACTGTGAAGGACAATGGACCACTGACTCACAACAGTTTAGAAAAACTGTCCTTTGCTGGCTGGAGTCCCAATTACAGATTTATTGTGTTTTTTGGTAGCTGCTTAGGCTTCTTTTATGCCTTAGCCCTCCATTATGGATGACAATGTTGTCACCCATTCTTTCTATGTGTTTTCCAGTAGTACCTGCAAGTCCCAGCCACAGGACACAGTACAAAGGGTCACACGTTTGGCTGGAAATCCAAACTGGATTCTGTTCCCACTAAATTTGGTGAATGTTTGTGGCCGACTTAGAGAGAACGGAGAGCTTCAGTGAGAATGTGCCTGTCTAAGTCTATGGGGCAGGTGGGGAGCACAGCTTGCTGCACAGGTCTGGAGTTCCTTCCTCCCTTCCTCTTCTATTTATTGCTATTTATTCCTCTTCATTTTAAAGTTGCCTGCAGCATTTGCCTTGATTTGAATGGAAGCTAAATCCCACACTTCATTTTTATTATTTCAGTTTGTGTATTTTATTAAATAACAATAATAATCAGCATTGTTAGAACCTATAGAATCTGTAAATTATGTCATTACAGTAACAACAAGATTAAGACAAAAAGCTGTCAAAATTAATACTTGAAATATCTTATTTCCTTCTAACGTTGTTAAAAGTTATGCCTATTCACTCTGCCTCATTCTTAAACTGAATTTTAAAGTAGTAGTTTTACCCTTGCACTTCTTTACCTTTATCAGTGTTATTCTGTGTGATATATCCTGCATATTCAAACAAAATACATCAGATTATTTGGATTTGTTTGCCTTGGACAGCACAGCAGTAATGAAGTTAAATAATCAATTGCTAAGTTCCTAATTCTTGTAGAAGTCTAGCATTTAAAAAAAATAAAAAAAGTCATCAGTATCATTGCTAATACTTTCCAGTGATTCCACAGTTTCTGCAAATTCACTTGCTGGTAGTTTAATACCAAGTTTAATGAATGAGCAGTTCAGTTGAAACTCCCTTTACTGTGCTTACAGTAAGTTACAATTCCTTAGTTCAGTCTTCAAGAAACAAGGCGTCATTCAGAGTATTGAAAACATCGTAAGGAGCAGGGAACCTGACCTGAGCATTACCACCTCTGAGCTGATGTACTTTATAGGAGCTGGTTTTACTAGTGAAGAGAGAAAGTGCTTCTTTAACAAAACAAACAAAAAACCTACGATCAAACAAAAATCACTCTCTCTTTAGCATACTGTGGACTTCAGCATAATCACCTAATGAGGACACATAGCAGCAGGTGGAGAGCAGGGTTAATAACAATCAGGGTTGTGTGGGTGGGGGTTATTGGGTGCAGCTGGGGGATGCTGGTGGAGTCGTGTGGGTTGCTCAAGCAGGGCAGAGGAATGGGACTCTTAGTATTGGGCATTGCTCGGTGCCTTCTTCTAAGGGTGTATGGCTCAAGTAACTTGCCTTGGGATGCAAGCAGGATAGAAAGGAGTTTGCTGAAGAGCCTGAAGAAGCAGGAATACTGTGCAAAGCCTTTAATGCTCTATGTAGGAGGCATGTGGAGAAGAGAGTGTGTTCCTATCTGGTGCTAAAGCCTATGAGTCAATGATAACCTTCTTGTTACCATGAATTCTTCTGACCACTGTGAAGGACCAGGGAAGCTTTCAGCAGTTTTTTTTCTATCAATGGTAAGTGTGGCCTTTGGAGGAGTATAAGGTACTATTACTACCATATCAGGTATTTAGAGGATACACATAACTAAAGCTGATGTAGCTTGCTCTTCTTGATGTTCTTGCTATATAAGATCTTCTGGAGTAGTTTAAACAGAATAGGGTTGGTGAGCATATCAATCAGAAGTTAAAGCATAGCTTCAGGATGGAGTGATCAGAACATTTTCCTTCAAATTTAGCACACTTCTGACACTTAGATTCTCTGCACATCTGGTGTGATTCATACATGTTTAAGTTGTACCATGTATGCTGCTGGGAAATACTGGTGATGTTTTCCATGTGCAAGCAAAATTAACTTTAACCTCTGAATAACTAATTCTATTTATATACTCTTCTTCATTAGGAGAGGAAAGAAGCTTGTTAAAAACAATGAAAACTTGCAATAAACTTTGTCCTAGGCTTTTGCATTTACCTTACATGTAAATGTAAAATCCCAAGGAAAAGAAAATGGGGAAAGCTGGCTAAGCACAGGAAGGTCAACTGTTACAATATTACATTTTACAACTAAAACTTCTAGTTTACTTTTTCCAACAAAACCCCTTCAATTTGTTGCTAATCAACTATCAATGGTAATTAGATAGTTTTAAGAAAGCTATTTGCTGAAAGGTTTTTGTAGCTCAGAATGTGGGTTGCCCTCAGGTCTAAAAATGCAGTTTAGAGAACTGCAGCTAATGTTGCTCCCTTTAATGATGCCAGTCCTGTGATAACATCACAGGGGTTTGCTGACGTACAAATTATTTCTCTTTCTGCAACCAGGATTCCCTGGCTAACATAGAGGTGTGATGCCTGACTATGCCAAGACTCACATATGTCAAGACTTCCAAGTTTTCCTACTGTTGTTACAGAATTTAATGTACTACTGTGAGTTCCATATAGCCACCTGTCTTATTGTCTCACTGAACAACAGAAAGTAATTGTTTTCTACCAGTGTATGTGATTTGAGTCTGGAGTAGTCGCTGTATGATTAGAAAATGGCAGGGCTTAGTATCTTTTTTTTTTTTTTCCTGGATAACTTTTAATTCAAAGGTTTTGCCAACAAATATTAGTTGGTCACTTCACTATATATGAATTATTACTGTCACCGTAAGCTTACCTGATGATAAGATTCACAAGCTTTATTTGTTTTACTTGTGCTCTTTTTATTTACCCGAGGATTGTATAGTAAAGAGCAGAAATTCTTACATGTGGCTGGTCAATGCCCGTTTGCCTTTGTACACCTAGGTGAAATTATAGTCACAGAACACCATGTTTGGGAGGTCTTGGATCTGTATCATAGCCTTCATCAAGCCTAAAGCATACTTGGTCACGTGAGGGCTGCTGCCAAAGCGGAGGGAAAAAATAATGTTTTTGAAACTTCTCTACAAATTAATCTCACCTCTTTGTTAGCTTGTGGAGTCCTCCTAGAGGTGTTTGCTTGTAGTGCTCCATTGTGGTCAGTGTTTCTGCTGGCAGCTTAATGAGAACAAACTTCAGTAAGTGCACCATCTGTTGACAGAAACAGCTTTTCTTCAGTGAGAATATGTGCTTAGTTCTCAAACTTTATTCCTATTTCTTTCACTAGTGGAAAAACAAGCAAACCATGGCAAGTTATTCTTTGCAGTTGATTTTTTTTTTCCTTAGTCTTTTTGCTTGTTAACTACTTTTAAAGTCTGGGCTCAAATGTCTGTGTCAAAGGATTCATGGCTTTGCTAAGTGCAAGGCTGGAATTATCTTTATTTCACAAACTCTCTTTGAATCTTATAATGGACTTTTGGAAGTGGTCTTTTTTTTTAATCTAAATAGCATAATGGCAATTTCTAACTGCTCTTGTAATCATCATTGCTTGTCATTTTCTTTTGGCGTAAGTAATAACTATATGGCTAAACGGTGTCAAGATGCCATGTGTTTTTTTCTCTACTGCTGTTTCACCCTGTCATTATTGTAATGAGTGTAATTCATTGTATCATCTGCTGTGCAGTCATCTCTCACACAGCCCAGTTCCTTTGGCATTAACTTAATGAATAATATGGAGGAGAAATATTTTGAAGTTACGTGGCAAATTTAACAATCTACGTACACGAACCATCAAATTTTGCTGCTTTTCAGCCTTTATGTTCAAGTGTAATTCCCAGTTCTGCTGAAGCGATCTTTGTAGAGGACCTTGCAGTCACTTCAGGAGGAGTTAGAGCTAGAAAAGAATTAGTTTGTCCTTCCTTGTGCAGCCTACCCAGGAATTATGCTCTAGTTAATGGATATGTCATTTGCTTCAGTTATAATGATCTCTTACTATAGACACACTTAGATATTTTTTTTCTTTACTGGGAACCTGTTTGTGTAAGTATTTCAATCCTGATAACCTGATATCGCCAACGTCATGGCTGTACAGGTGACCTTAGCGATGTGTGTCACAGGTGTACGTGGTGTCTGCACTGATAGAGTTCACTGTGCAAGTAACAGGCACACAATACAATCTGATGCCAAATAATACCATGCGGTCAAAACCAAATCCCATGTTTTGAACAGTCCTAAATTCTTGCTTCAACCTGTATGCCAAGGCCTGAGGAAACAGTGGAGAAGTCTGCAGGTCGGGAAAGAGGGGTGTGAAATCCAGACTGAATGAGGAAAGGACAAGAAGATAAATAGGAGAAATCAGATTCCTTTATTAGAAAGGAAAAGGGAAGAAGAGGAGGATGAATATGTGAACAGAAAAGAACCATGGATATAAGGAAAGAGCATGTGGAAGGAAGGAGGAAGGTGCTTAGAAAACGAGGGATATGCTGTTGTTTACCTAACTGCTGACTCTGGTGTTTGAAGATGGTTTTTTTGTTGATCTTCATATATCTAAACTATTAGGAAGCTGTGAGGAAATACTGATATGTCTCTGTGGGTGTATATATATTTTAAATATTGAAAAATAAAGGAAAGCTGAATGTATGAAGTCAAATTGTCAGAAGATAGGAAATAGTAATGATCCTTGATCTTAACCAATCACACTTGTGTATGAGTTGTGATAGTCTTCAATTGTTATTATTTCATATGACTAGTTATTCAAATATAATCAGGCAGCATCAGGATTAGCGAGTTTTATTTAATCAAACCGTATTAAAAACTTTTTATTGCGATTTATTAGTAAAGGCATAAACTTTCTCACTTGACCTGCTGTAGTAAAGTAGCTCTATTTTCAAGGTATTTACAAATAGTTTTAGATACCAATATATGCATTTAAAGAGAGCACAGTTCACTGCTTGCTTTGACACTTGACTGCATTTCTTCTTACTACAATGTTATTGCAGGAAATTGCCTAATTTCCTCACCAGAAGAATGTTAAAAAACTAAAAGATCAGCAAGGTTTTTGAACTGTTCCAATGAGCTGCTTTCTTTTCAAGCAATTATCATCTGTTTTTCTCACAAATAACTATAATCGGCCTTTCTGGCATAGCTGTACGTGAGGCTGACTTCTCAGAGCAGCAATGCTCCAGTGACAGTAGAAATGTTTATTGCAGAAAGAAGCCATATGTTAAGGTAACTTGATGGGGATGGAAGGGAAACTGTTTTCATTGTCGTGGCCTGTAAAGTCCTCTTGCAATTCTATTTATCACCTCTCTGAATTGTAAAAAAGCACAGTGATCCTTCCGCCTCCTAACCAGGATTTGCAAAAACACGTGTTCAACAGGCTTTAGTTGTTGCTGTGGGTGGCGCCTTCATTGAGAAGTAGTTGTTGAGTTGTAATAACTTTGAGCTTCAGCTGTCATAAAAAAGCCTCTTATTTAGCAAATGTAGCGATGTTTTTGGCCTGTGTCAGCAATCCTCATGGCTAACTGGAAGTAATGTCAATGTGGCAAGAGACTAAAGAACTGTAATTGTTAGTGGTAGATTCCATGCAAGTAGAAAACGGCTCATACTAGAACTTCGACTTATGGGCTAAAATCATATATAACTATAGCACAGAAAAACAGCTTATTATGTGTTGTGTGTAGCTCATTTACAATAAATAAGCAATAGGGCCAGTAGAGCTGATTATGATGACTTTCGTTATTTGGTGATGATTTGTTTCTGATGAAGTTGTACACTTTGGTCTCCTGAAGATGCAACCCCAGAAGCTGATGGCTTTCTGTAGGTACTGTAGAAGGTTTAGCTGGCAGGAACAATTTCTTATTTATTGCTGTTGCAGTTAACTTCAGGCTGCCAACGAAACTCTTGTTATTTATATTTGAATACAGCCTATTCTGAGCTGGTTTTAAAAAGCATGACCCAATGCACTTTAGGAAAACTTAGGTGTTTATTTATTTAAATAATAGAGGGAAAACTGAAATGGGTTAAGACTGGGCTGGTTGAATGGGAAGGACATATAACTGTACACCAGAAATTCCTTTAGATTTGTTAATATGAAGTGTCATACACTGTGATTTCATTCATCTGCAGTTCTTATACATAGCAGCATGAGACCAAGTATTAGAAATCTGCAAATAGGTTATTGGCTTAGATTAAAGATTGCTTATATGAGAAATGTTAGGTTTTTCTTCATAACATTTGTATAACACGTGAAAAGGCCCTTGGAGAGAAAGGAATGGAGGAAAGTCAGGTTTTTTTAAGATAGGCCCCTTGGCTTCTGGGAAGGAGGCTGATGTTGGGTTTAATTTAGCCAGAGCTGTATTTCAACAGAGGTTTAACATGTATGGAGATTTTGGGAGATGCCTGTAGTGGCTGATTAAGCTCCACTGTGCGTCTTTCTTTCCCCTACTTACATTGATGAAGATGCACCACTGTCACTGCAGCATCATTTTTTCTATTCATACCCTCCCCTCAACCCTTTCCATGGTATTAGGAAATCCTGACAGACTTTCTTTATTAAGAAATATCATTACCTCTGATTTTGTATTCTCATTCGCCATCTTCTTTCCAGGAAGACAAAATTAGACTGAAGGTCAGGAAAGAATAGAAACATTTCCTTTCAAATGACAGTAATAATATTTAATTCAAGTATAGCATAATTTGGAAAGTGGCCAAAGACAACAGGCTACCCTTGGGAGTTGCTGTGGCAGCTGCTAAGGAAAAGAGAAAAATTAAATATCTTAATATGAACTTTCACTGTAAACATAGCCAGGACAGAAAGTTGTGGCTTAGAGATGTGTGGTGAATTGCCTTGCTATTGAGACGGTGATCCAGGCAGAGATCAGGCTGCTTCACTGCACTGATCCTTTAGCCCCTATTTGGCTTCAAGGCAGGTTCCTGTACAGCCTGTGGCTGATTGTAGCAGGAGTGCTCCTTCCCAGTCTGCTCCTGTGAGCGTGTTTCTGCAGGCACCAAGGCTTGCAAGATGGGCACGGAGGTGTGTATATGTGTATCCCCAGTATGTGTATCTGTATTCCCCAGTACACAGGTTGAGAGAGGTAAGCGCTGGACCAGGGGACCTGAGAATGCTCCCAGCTTTTGTGTTCAAAAGGAGCTTCAGTCACACCTGTGGTATCATGTACCGTTACTTCTCAGTTGACTCCTAGGTCCTGCCCCCATGTGCATCTTCAGTCAGTGTCCATTTCTGTAGTCCTGATCTTTCTCTTGGAGCAAACCTGCAAATTAAAGGCATCTTTACTGCATCCCTGGAGTACGCTTTTCAGGATAGTGCTCTAAGCACTGTGGACAAGAGTACAACCGTTCATCCTTCCTTTCCCGTATACGGAAGCCTTTATAGCCTAAATTAATGCACATGACCTTAAGCCCTGACCCAGAATGTGCCACAGAGGCTGCCAGCCTCAGGTTATGAAATACAGCTCTGGTGGGGTGTGGCATGCTGCTTCAGGTGTGTCAAAATACTGTAAACCAGTGTTTTGTGGTCATTGCATGGTGTTTGCTTGTGAGTTGGGCAAAATGTCCTGGGGACTGGATGAGACCAGCTCGCTCTAGAGTGACCCACCCTGCCCCAGTGCATCCTCTGATGCTGTCGGCGTAGCCTTCCTGAGCCACGCTGAGCTGCATGTTTGCTAGCAAAGTGTGCAAGGCTGCACAGACTCTGCCTGGAGTTCTGAAAGAAAAGCAGGTGTTGTTGGGATATTAGGAAAAGCTGCACACAGCTGCTCCTCATGCTCATTTCTGCACAGGCTGCAACAGAAAGTATCTTCTATATCTGAAAGGAAGCAACTTGGAGGCTTATGTAAGCAACAGCAAACAGATCACTATTGTTTAACCAGGGAATTATTCTCCTGCAGAGCGCAGTAGCTTAGTTACCAGTCAACAAACACCCAGACTGTGGCTGGGGTTGTTCAGGGACTTGACTCCTTCTCCCTTTTTCAGGACTCACCAGAACAAAGGCAAGGCCTTGCTGAAAGTGCTTTTGTCTTCCAAATTGTATACTTGGTGGTGCAAACCACAATCCCTTCCCCAGGACAGAGAGCTTGCTCTGTAGTCAACAAACTCAGCATTTTAAAAAAAAAAGCTTGCCTCTGTCACTGTGCATAGGCTGGGCATATATGGTGGGAAAGAGCTTGTTCCCCTTGTTTCCTTTCTCCTACCTTTAAGAGCACTTCTGACAACATAAAGAGTTTGAGGAGTTTAGAGGTTGATGTTATTTTCTCTCTCCATACAGGTGTCAAGGAAAGATGTTGAATCTCCCAGGTGAAGGAGGTTGCTGGTACTACAGAACATCTCAGAGGTGTGGACACACTCGTGTGGGCTGTTGCCTTCATCCTGCTGAGGTAGTTCAGTCTCTTCCCTCCGGGCTGCTCTTCACTTCTGTGAGTACATTGGTTTCTTTTTCTAAAATACTTTTTAGTCTGCTGATGTATCTTGATATCTGCAATACCCTATGTACCACTAGGTTAGGCAGGGCATAGCTTTGCATCGCTGTTCAGCCTCTGCTGAACATGAGTTGCGGCACAAATACGCTCTGTGCCAAGTGGTAAAAACACAGTGATGGAGTTACTCTCTGCTCTGCCACAGTTTGCAGTGACACAAGGAAACAATGTTGTGCTATGTGTGAAAGTAGGAATTTGGGAACTGCACCCTTTATTTGACTAAGTTGATGTTGTAGTTCAGGTATCAGAGAGGAAGGCTGAAGGATGGATAAACAACCTTCTTCTCAGCTGCTTCTCAACTGGAGCCTCTATGTGGCTTTTCAGTGCACTCTGTTTGAGACCTGTTGCAAAACAGTTACGTGACTGTGGGACAGAATTTGTAAGCCATTGACACAATTTGTACAGCTTTCTCTATTTTTTTCTTTTTTCTATAGCTTTTCTTAAAATACTTAAATGATTCACCTCAGTATGGCTAATGTGTGCACAGGTAAATTTTACAGACTAATTCCCTTGTGGGGAATAAAATCGTGCTGCCAAATGCTGACTGGAGCAGTCTCAAAATACTGCAGAATTTCATTTATTGATTGATCTATTCAGAAGTGGAATTACAGGGCAGTAAGAGACAAACTGAAACTGAGAGGAAAGAACAGTACCTCATGAATTACTAAATGAACAGTGTTCCTCTGAAGTCACATCTTGCATGCATACGAATATGCCTCCACAGCCACTGCTCCAAGCTGTGCTGGACTTAGCAGCTCTTCTGGTGGGTACCACTGTTCTCCTTTGGCTTCTTCTAGTCCATATTTATGTGCTCCACTGAGCCCAACAGGATGGTATAGCAGAAACAATCCAATGGAACTTTTGGTCTGCACTGAGGTGTAGTTTTACATGGTAATAGTGGTTGAAAATGAATTAGGTAGAAAGTGAGTGTGGACCTCCCCTTGAACTTCCAAACCCTGTGAAACCTCCATGTGGTTCTGGGCAGACTTGCAGATGTACTTTCTGAGCACCAGCCACTGCTCAGCACCTTCATGCTTCAGTTTGGGAGAGGGAGCAGCTGTTACTGCTGATCATATAATATGCAAAGACTTGGCAAATTCCAGTACTTAATTCCCGACAGCTGTCTGACATCTTTTAGTATGTTTGCTGGCTACTGCAGGAAAGTCTTATGAAGCAGACTGCAAGACAAATTCCCGGGAGGAAAATCCCTCCCTGCAGGTGGCTATTACAAATTTCCAGTTGCTGTCTCGCTCCATGCAGATGGCTGGTCTCATTGGCCACTGATGAGCCATGTGGCCCGGCACCAGCTTTGTCGCAGCCGGCCTCGTGCCGCGCTTTGCTCGCAGTGCCCGGGGAACCGCTGCTGGCCTTGCTTCTGCCAGCAGCAGCATAACAGTGCCCTCCCTGTACTGCCATAAGCTCAGGAAACCTTTTAAATGGCTGTCTTTATCTTTGTGTGTTACAGCAGCGATTCTCACTTGTGTTGTCCTAATGCCAACTCACCTCTTTTGAATACCTGTTGTAAGATTTAAGGGTGGGTACCCAGGATCTACTTGTGTAGTAACTGCTATGGAAGCAGCCTGGCAGCACCTATGCCAGAGCTGTCCTGTCCTTTGCACAGCCTGTACCTCGGTAGGTTTTGGGGCCACTGGAAAGGAAGGATAGAAACCCCCTTAGAGATGTGGCGATGGCAGTAGCTCCCATCTGCAAGGCAGCAGCACCAGATCCCTTGCAGAGGAGGTCCATATTTCACAAGAGCTAGAATAAGGCTAATCCTCAGCCTTTGGTTTGTCTTCTGTGTTCCTGTGACAAGGTCAGAATAAGAAGTCTGCCACTAAAGTTGTGGAGCTCCTGTTCTGTTCTTGAGTTTTTCAAGCTGTCTTTCTGGTGGCAATCCCCAAACAATATGCAACTCTGGCACTGCTGTGCTGAGAGCAATGGGAGACTGCCTGTTGCTGAAACCCCTTTAATGGCAAGTCACCATTTTCACCACTTTGATAAGACTTCATAGTGCTGACCTGCATTTGCAATCTGATTTAGGGCAGCCTGACAATGTCTAGACACCATGACGGTGACATTTCCTTCCAACAGCTGTTGATAGGAATATTTTTATATTAGAGTTTATTTCCTGTATGCAATCAAGTGATTGCCCAGCAGTTAAATATAACAGCTCTCTAATGTTGTCTGTCTGCTGCTGTGCTGTTGCTTGCTATGAATGAGATGCTTGGGAAAAGTAACTTGTCTCTGGGATGGGAACTTCTTTTAGAGGAGGAGCTGGCCTTTAAAACAAAGCTGTTTGGGTCCATTCTGTGAGGTGGACAGGAAACACCTTCTGGGAGTGCCAGGGATTTTCCCTGAAGAGAGGTCCCTTGCAATGGCCCAGGGAGTGCTGCGGAGCAGCCTCTCCGGGGACAGGGGCATCCATCATCTTGGCCAGGCTGGCACTAGGAAGGCTGCTCCTTTTCTCTGCAGGTTTTGCTGTGCTCCTGCTGATTGAGAGATTGCTCAACTCGTGAGGCCTCAAGCAAGTGGCAAGGCTTTTCTTACATTGCTGGGGGTAATTTCAGCTTAGCACTGTGGCAGACCTGGACCTAAACAGCTTGATATCTATACTTCTCTCTGGCTTAAGTGCTGGGGAGGCCTCATATACATGAACAGTGCCACCTTGGAAACCAATCCTTCAAACATGAATAAAGATTAACTTGTGTGAGTGGTTAGAACCTGAAGAATATTGACTCTGGCAGGCTTGTGCTCATATGCTCAGGTTGTCCTCTGACCTTGTGCAAATCTCTCAGCCTTCTGGTGCTTCACCATTTGCATCCTTCTAGTAAAATGCATATCATGTCTGTTGAAGAGTCAGAAATCACTCAAATCTGATCTAGTAGTTGGAGTTCTAATCAGTAAATCTAGGTATGTAAAATATTTAATAAGTACAGGAGGACTGGCAGTCAATACTCTATTTATTACACTTAACTGATAATTTTTGAATCCCATACTATCTTTAAGTTTACTGTACATATCTTAAATGTTATATGCATGCACAAATGTCACTTACCTTGCTTGACACCAGATGTCAGTGGCTTGGCATCTCTCAGCCTCGAGGTGTAACTTTGAGAGGTGTACCTGCTCAAGGGTACATTACCACTACGTGGCCAGCTGCTGTGGAGGGAGAGCTTAATAGGCCCTCATGGCTGCAGATGATTTATAGCTGATTTACAGTGTGAAGTGGTTGATTTGTAGTGCTGTGTTAATGCAGTTTTTGCTGCTTATCAGCCTCATCTCCAGCCAAACTTTTTTAGGGGTGTTTGGTGATGAATTCTCACTAATAGCCTTGCACAATAAGATTAACTTAATTTAGGGCTTCTTGCTGAGCATCTGCCTGGACTAAAGTCCAGTTATTTCAAACTGGAGGAGTGCATCTGTCACAGCATCTTAAGACACTGCTATGAAGTAGGCTGAAATACCGGTGTGCCTTTAAAATACTACTGTGGAGGATAGCACCAGTCCTATCGGAGAACTTGAGCCTGGCACCCCTGTGCTTTGCAGAATCACCATGGACTCTCCAGAGGGCCCCCTGGGGTGGATTTTAATTGCTCAGAAGGGCATTGACAGCTTGATGTAAACAGCCACTTAGAAATTAGCAACAATAGACAGTTTACTACCGAGGTCCTTTTAAATGTCAAGCCCAACTGTCAGGAACCGCCGAAGAAACATGGTGCTGAAGGTTAAGGACATTGAGTAGCAGATTTGAAGGAAATATTAAATTTTATTGTTAAAAGAATTGGGCTACACTCTACATAGATTTTAAATCTGCCATTTTACTTGGATTTAAGCTTAAGCAGGTGTCTACAACTTTTTTCCCCCCTCCCACTTATGGCAGCACTGAAAAATTAGGTAGCTATATGTAATAAGATGAATGATTAAAGTGCTCTTGTAACTAGGAAATCTACTGGAAATGAACCTTGTTTTCATGCAACGCCTGTGCCTTTCCATTGAGCATTCTGATGTATCTGCCAACATATTATCTTATTAAAGCCACAGTCTGGAAAAGATGCCTTTAAAAAAAAAATGCTATCAAGACCAGTAAATGTCACCTCTCGTATTGCTATGGAAGTTCTCCCTAATGCTGTCACTCCCACTCCTTGCCGCTCACTGCAGAAACTTGGAGCAATTCATCAGATTAAGCATTTTTGAGAGATAAAGCTTAGCAGTTACTGCAGCCCAGTGGGTCTTGCTGTCTGGAGTTCAGCTGCCTTAGAGCAGAGCCTGGGTTTTTCTGGAGCAAAATGTCAGGTGCTCCCAGTGCACCCCATGTATGTGGGATGGGTGTCCTTGCAGGGGTTAGTGTGCCAGTCGTAAGAAAACAAAGCAGGTCACATCAGCTGCTCCTGCGGTGGGCAGGCTGAGGGTGTGGCCTTCTCAGCCTCGACAAGCAGAGCCGGGTTCTACCCGGTTTTGGAAAAGCAGCAGGTTGATAGCTCCCAGATATTTCAAATCTGGATGCACCAGGTCCCAGTTTAATTCATAATTCCTTCTGCTCCCATTCGTGCTCCTCACAAGTCACCACCTCCTTCAAACGTTGCTGATGGTGGTGAAACAGAGAAATAAACTTAACAGCAGAGTCAATTATGCTGTTAAGAGGCCTTCTTTATTTTATCAGTGCTGGGGAACACTGAGGATTGTGCTCCAAAGACTGGATGCTCTTGTGTTGCTTATATTCACATAATTATTACATATGCATTACAATTTGTGAGATTTTTGACATACAATACATCTATACTAAGAAATAATTGATGTTAGTTATAATTTAGTTTCTTACTTACAATATATCTATTAATTATTAGTTAAATATAAGCTAAGCACTCTGCTTCTAAACAACATATGACTTAATCTTCTGTTTCCCTCTTGTCATGCAGAGGGTCTACAACTTGAAAAATATCCCCTCATTTTGCAAGTGGTCGGAGAGCATTTATCATGTCAACTGGTTAATGATGGTTATGTCTTTTGTTACTTAATCACGGTATACATGAATTTGGCAGCTCCTCTTCAGTGGAACTGGTATTCCAGGGCCAAAACCACTGACCTCTTTGGCCCCACCAACTGTCTCCTTATCAGAGTCTAGCTAACAGCAGAGCCAGTGTCTTTCAGCCCTCCTCTCTAGCCCAGGTCAGCCCTCTCAACCCCTTCCTTCACCAGGGATATTTGCATCCTGAGGCAGAGAAACTGAGAGGGCCACAGCAGCCATAAAGCTCCGCATGAGCACCTTCCTCTGTCGTTTCCTCTGCCGAGACCTCTTTCACAGTGTGTGCAATAGTCATCACTTGAGACACTAGCGGAGAAATGAGGAGAGTGTAAAGGAAACATAATGTTGTTGACAAGCTGCCCCTCCGCAGCTGTTGATGAAATTCAATGGGATAAATGTAAGCATTATTTGGATTTGCAGGCAGATACCAGGTTGTTCGGATTTTAGGGGGTGTGTGTTTGTTTGATTTTTAAAATAATAAAACAGGAGGCCCAGAGACATAGATGTGTGATCAGATCTATTCAAACTCTCTTGTACTGCCCTAGAAAGAAATGTTAGAGTGTATGAGAGAGGGGAACTTGCAGACGAAATATCGAAGTGCGTACCATGATCTCACTTGGAACTCTGTGGTTAATGTTGGTCAGGTTGGCTGAGGGGAACACAATGACAGCACTGAAATAGAGCACGAGGTACAAACAAAAGAGCTGATACTGAGGTGTCTTTTTACTGACCTATCTCATGCCAACTTGCTGTTAAACAGTCCTGAATTATAAACATGCTTCACCTTTGCAAGACAATTGTTCAAAAGGAGGCATTTGTGGCTTTGGGAAAGGTCAAGAAGGACACAATGTGATAGCAGGGAACCAAACTGGAGGAGCCACAAGCTAGGAGTAGAGAATTGTGGTAAACTCTGTCGAACTTGATGTTTTGAAATGCAAATAACACCAGTGATCAAAGAGCTACAGAGGTAATTTTAATGATCTCTCCAGTTACTCCTTAAGGAGACTAATCTGCAGAATAATAGTTCTCCACTGGACTGTATGCACTTGGATTCCTTCTTATAAGGAATAAGTAGTATTTTCCTTCCACTATCTGCTTTTCCTGCAGATCTCTTCTGATGTAAAATTACTTACCCAGTCTAACCCAGAGATAAAGCACTAAAATAGGAATGATGAACAGTCTGTATTTGAGGGGGAAAAAATTGCAGCAATTTCCCAAGGAAGATGCTTACTGGGGATGGATTTTGAGCCAAAGGGCAAAATTTGTAGCTTCCTTGTAGGAAGGGTCAGCACTGGACAAGTGTTAATATTTCTGTATCTTCATCGGGAGGCATTCAGCAGACACAGCACTGCTTGCCATTTGTATTGCCAGGGCTTTCAGAACCTGCCATAGTTTTCAACTCGTGAGACCCCACAGCAAAGGGTAAAGCACTGCAGTGAACTTGAGATGAGTGACTGACATTACCCAAAACCTCACTTTTCTAAGGTCTGAATGTCTAAAGCTTGATGACTGAAAGTGACCTTACCTTCCTAGGATTTATGTGTGTGTGTGTGTGTCCCAGAAGGCATTAGAGATGTTCTGGAAATCATAACAGTATCATTGTCTTCACACTCAACCTGGCAACCATCTCCCTATAACACTACTGAATGCAAGGGATGGAGCAGTGCTGTTACAAAAATTAACGTGAAAACAAACTTTTTAAAAAACTATGTGCTTTTATGAACTTCCTTACTAACTAGAAAAACAGCTAATATGTGATATCTTACTGTTGAAGTGATACCTGTGATGAATTTCTAATAGCTTGATCCTAAAATGTTTGTGGAAATCTACCATAGAAATATATAACATGGTAAAAATAAATAAACAAAAAAAAGTGTCAAGACACAGATTTAACTAAAGATTTACCTCACACCATGCCAACACTAGAAACGGGAGTTCTGTAATCAGAACCATTGGCGTTGAAATCACTAGTAGGTTTCATATGGGGGCTTTGATTTCCTGACTTTGATGACTTCTCTTTTGGGTAGTGTTTCATAGAGATGGTTATTAGTGGACCATGCAACTTTCATTTGGACAGTGAACTGACAGTAGTACCTGTTGCAAATGCTTCATGTTTTTGCGTTGCATACTCTTTTCTTCTCTCATGTTCATTGCAAATAATGAAAGGGTATATGGCACATGTAGACAATGGGGAAAAAAGTGCTTCCGAATATTGTTTAATAATGAAGGCATGAGGCTATGATTGAAGAGAGGCACTAGTTCAGGAACAAGATTATAGGATTTCTATGTTCCAGTAGGCATGTATGGAAATGGACCTGGTCTATATCCTTCGAAATAGCAATAATACAGACAGGTTGCACTTAGAACACATGAGATTTTAAATGATGGACTAAAATATAATTTTTTTGGGAATCTGTTAGGCTGTAAAAGTGGCAAAGCCAGGTACAGTGGATTTAGATGTGAGCCATGTGTACTTTGGGGTGAGGTATTGTATATAAGCCTTGTGTAAAGACAGCAAATCTTGTGTCTGTGTGACTTGTTTAAACATTTGACTGTTCTTTGCTGACAGTTTAGAACAAAGCCGCTCAAAAGGTAACAACCATAAGCACACTGTGAGTACTGCCCAGACGCAAGGGCATTTGTATTTTGGGAACCAGTGAGAGCTTGAACAGTTATTCCAGAAAGCTGTCAGGACTTCAGGAACAGCATCAACGAGGGTAGCGCATGGTTTCATTAGCCAAGGATTCTTGAAATTTACTTTATTTCAGAGTGTTTGTTGTTAGTTTAAAATGCAGTTGTGTTGACAGATTTCAGGAAGCCATTGCAAGCACCTAAGCTGCTGTTCAGAGGTCAGGTGCCTCCAAGGAGTTTTCTTTAGGACCAGATGTAACTTCTGACAGTAGTGAGATTTTTAATAAGCAAGAGAGAAGGAAGGATCTTCATTGACCTTTATAGAGGTGACAGTGTAATGACCAGGCATTCCTCTAGGCTGTGTTAAAAAGGTTTAAAGTCCTTTTAGTAAATTGGATGCAATGGAGATTCTCTGAAAGAAGAGTCGTTAGTATCAGCTAATTTGAGCTGGGAAAGACCAAAATATTGTGCTGTCCTACATTTTGATTGAATAGGAAAATATCTTGTGACCATAGTTTTCTTTACATTATAGCCTAAATAGCAGTTATAAATGCATCCAAATAAGTTTTAAACTGCATATGTTGTTTATATGGAATTTATATCTGTTACATAACTCCCTTATTTATAAATTTATTTGAAATGAATCATTATTTTTGGTGGATGGGAGGGGCTGGCACATGGCACCTTAATCCCTTGGTGATACCATCCGTAATACACTTTGCTAATAACAGCCTGAGCCAAGCTACTGTCTGTTTAAAAAAAAGAAATCTGAAGAGGTGGAATATCTAGGGGTTTCTCTGAAAAGAATTGGAAAGCATAATTATGAGTACAATGGTTGAAGAAAAGTTTCAAATTAGTCAGAAGAGTTCTTGGGCTGTGAAATTCATGATACTTAAGAAAAAATACTTGCACATCTCCTTAACAGCTATGAGAACCACTGAAAAGACTGAGGTTAACTAGTTTGATAATGAAAAGTACAGCACCTCATCTGGCATCACCTTTTTTGATCTCCTCCTGTTAATTGTTGTCCTTTGCATTTAAACAGGGTCAAGTGCTTTTGAAGCTGGCTCAAGCCAGCTGGGGGCTGTGTAAAATCCTGCATCAGAAAAATCAGAGCTTTGCTGCAGGCAGGCTCACCAGTTTATTTACAATTGATCCAACAGCATCTGTTTCTAACTGACCTAATGAAAACTCTAGTTTGACATATATGTCATTTTTAAAACCATTTCCTTTTCCAGTTCAGATCTTTAAGCTCAGGCCCTTTTCCTCAGCTTGGCTACCCAACTGTTTTATTTTGCTCACTTAATCTCATGTTTAAGAAAATATTGCATCTGATTGCAAAATATTCTAGAAGCTGCCCTTATGGTGAGAGTTGAGTCATCAAAACAGGGATGAGTAGCTGCGTAGCAGTAAATCAAATTTGGATGCTCCTTTCTTCAATCATCGTACAATGTATGGTTTAAAACACAGATCAGTAAGCATTATGGTGTGATGTATTTTTGTCCCAAGATTACACCAAGATCTGGATTGTTTTGTTGTCATGAACTCTGCTGAACAACCGGCAAGACCGCCCCACTCTCCCACATTTGGTTGTTTTTTCCTTAAGAGCAGAGGTGTTTTATAGTAGACAGTAGATGCAGTTAGTTCTGTTGATTCCACGTACAGGGCATCACTTCATGTGAAGCAACTCAAATGCTGCTGACTTTGGAAACCTAAAATAAGGAGGTTCTGATGACTGAATATTAATCCCTGCAGCACAGCACATGCTGCATATTGTTCGCAGAATTAAAAGGCAACTTCTCAGCTTTCAAGATTTCCTCCTTGAAATCAGGGAGAAAAGATTACCTGATGAATAGCAATTTTTATTGCTGTGACATTAGAAATTAACATCCAATGCATATTTGGTTAATGTTCTTGACACTATCTAATTTCCCATATGGACCAGTCATCACAAATCACCTCAGTAAACTTTCCTGTCAATGTTGCTTTACCTTAGGACAATCATCTTTGGCATCCTGGCCATAAATCTTCTATAGTATAATACGGTCTCATCAAGGGATTCTTGTGATTTGCTGGAAAAGAGAGTTGACATAGCTGTATTTAGAGGAGGAAATCTGAGCAATGGCAGCTTAAACACTTTGGCCACTGGGAGAGAAGGAATAAAACAAGAGTGTCAAAGAGTAGGAGACAAGATACGTCAGCTTGTGTTTGAGGGTGAAAGAGAAACCGAGGATAATGACAAAGTTGTTTTATTGAGATAGTGGTAGCTGGGGAATATTTTCAGCAGAAAAGGTGAACAAAACTAACAGAAAAATACATTCTGTCCCTTATGCCTACTTAATTGCAACTACCATAAAGTCAATGCCTAAATGCATGGAGAAGACATGAAGAAATCTACAGCTGTCCAATGAGCTGAGTTGGACTAATGAATAATAAATAGTATCCAAACCCTCTAATTATATAGCAGATTGCTTCCTTGGAAGAAAAACAACCTGTTAAAAATACAAAAGGATAGGAAACAAATCCACCAAAAATGATCCCCTTGATTTGGCAGGCTGTCAGCTGCACTGTTTCATTCCCTCTGTCGTCTTAATCTTCCTTCCCTCTGCTGAATGGCTTCCTAAGCAGCAGCTCTTCTGACTTAAGGGGTTTGTTAGTTCTCTGGCTTCCCTGACCTCTACTGCTGCATGTAATGATGCCACACTTTTACAGGAACTTAAGAAATGGCTATCTGAAACCTCCAAATCATTAGTAAGTCTGGCTTAGAACTGTTTCTTTACAGTGTAATTTTGGTCTATTTTTAATTCTACAACGAGATGTGCACCAATTAAGAGAAGACAGCAATGAGAGCAATTTGACAGAAGCAAAAGTAAACTGAAGTAAACATTCTGTGACTCAGATGCAGGAGGTTTTTTGGTGTTTGTTTTGGTTTTATTTGTTTGGTGGTGTGTGGTTGTTTTGTTTGTTTGAAGACCTTGATTTCCCAGTGGCTTGCATTTGCAGCATATCCATTTCAGGAGCTTTAGTAGAGAAGTGAAGGTCTTGGTCTTTTCCCCTCAGGGGCTGCAAGGAGAGGCTGCAGCCTTGTTGTGCTCCCCTTCCTGTGCCCCGAGAATCACAGTTACATGCACTTTATGGTACCTTTCAAGCTGCTGGGAATGTAACTTTCGAGAGCTCCAATTTGTACTTATGTGAAAGCTATATTCACCCGTTATAAAGACCTTTTACAGAATCTGTCAGAGAGGTCATATTGATTTCCTCACACACACACACCCCCCCGCAACCCCTGCACTTCATGAATTTTTTAGTTTACCCTTGAATGTTTTTCTTTCTGTGCATGAAGATGCCTTTCTCACCACAGTGTAATAAAGAAAACGATCATACTGTTTTCACCGCGGCTTTAAAAAAATAAGAGTCTCTTTAAAATATAAGACTATATAATTTAAACCCAACTATAATCTTTCTACTTTATGATATGCAGTGCTCTACAAAGAGTAATGACCAGTTACTATGGAAATATGTATATACGTAGACACACCTGCACACATGAAGAGGCTAAAAAGTGCCAGAGGAGGCCTAAGCCTCCGTTGGAAATGATGTATAGCTCTGTCCCTATGGCTGACAGAAGATCTGCGTGACTGCCGGTGGGGAAGAACAACTATTGTATACAAAAGATGATATTGTCACAACAAATTTGCAGAAATAGGCCACACTTGGTCAGAAGCCTTCTAATGTTAGAACAGCTCGGTTTGGGGGCAGATGTCCAAGGTGAACGACAACAATGATTTGCACTAGGGTTAGCACAGAAGCAGAACAGGATTTGCTAATGTGATTGACTGCAGAAGCAAACATTTGTCCACCCTTTAGCAGCTTCCCAAGACCCTTTGGCTATGTACATGCATGATATTTTTAAAGGTATTTTCTCTTAACCTTGTCTTTCGGTTTTCTTTATGCTGTCATAAGCCACAGCATCCAAAGTGCTTCTACTTGCTGCCAATCCCTGCGGTGGCTGATAGCTGACCCCTCACCTGAAACTGTGAGCTCAAGGGTCAGTGAAGAATGGGCTTACCTGCTTCAGAGACCAAAAAACATGTCAGAGACCTGAAAGAACCAACTTAAAATGCCCAAGGTAGAGCTTTAACAGGAGAAAGTTGGAAAGGAGAAATTGAGGAAATGGGAGCATGAGTTAGGGAAGGCATAAGAACAGGAGGAGTAACAGTGGATCATCTCCAGGCATAACCAAAATCACACAAGTCCAAAAGTCATTATATAGTCGACTGCCTTTCTTGCTAGTTGGGCTGATAGTATCTACAGGTCCTAGAGCCTGCTAAGCGGAGTCCTGAAGCGCATACAATCATGGATGCAGAAACACTTAGGAAGGAAGTTAGAGGTGCACAAACTCAAAAAAATGCTGTGCAAGACCAGGAATGTTGTTTGTGAGGCACTTAACCAATATGATTTTTCCTTTTTTTAAAAGTTATGTATCCAGTGCTTCTGAAATATGTCAGAGCACTTATTGATATGGAAAAAAAAAAAAAAATATATATAGGTGGAAGAGACTTAACTAAGTGGGAAAATTAAGTCTGAATGATGCTGTGTGTTTTGTGATGGGGTTTTCTTTTGGTGGGTCAAAGTACTGAGATTACTTTTATGTCAGTAGATACCAGACCAGATGGCACTAGGTCTCTAATATTTTTTCGCTCGCTGAAAACCGTTTGTAACTTCAAAAACAAAAAGAGTAATTCTGCTCTAATTATTGTCAGTGCAATTATGCGTGTGTCTAGTGTAACTCTGTTCTTAAAGGCAGAACACTGCTGGAAACAGGACACTTTGGTTTGACAAATGTTCTGTAGTGACGCAACTGAGCAAGTTGACTGTCGTACTTAAACCCTTCAAGTAGGTTTGCTGAGTTATCTCTGCAGGTTCAGGTAATAAAGGACAGATAGTACTCAGAAGTGTGCATCTGTCGTCTACAATCAGGGAGAAAACTGTAGTGCTTTTTTGTAATCTCAGTTACAAAATTTGTAAGAGATGTCTTCTCCTTCCGCAACAGAACGTGGGACTTGGAGAGCAGAACACCACATTGCAAGGGCCTAGGGAAGTGGGTGAAGGAACATATACCGAGACTAGAAGCTGCAATTGCAGCATTACTGTTTAATCAACTGAACAGTTTTGTTTTGCAAAACTATAGACCTTTATGTTTTTAACCAGCACATGGAAAATTGAAAATACATCTACCTGTTGTTCATCTTTTGTACAAGTGGATTGTCTGTAATTACCATTTAAGGAGTGTTTTGTCACCTTGGACTGTTTTCTCTGAGCTTTTGCAAAGTGATGTGACGGTGGAGGAGACAGTGCTGAGGATGTTGTGTACGACAACAGGTCATGCAACGTGCTTCATGAGCCTAACGCAGTGTTTCTTTATGTGACAATTAATTAAAGGCTAATTTCTGAATGAGTGCTTCTATTTTTAAGTGAGTTTTTCTCCAAAGTCATTTCATTGTAAATTACGGAGTAGTTAGTTGTTGTGAAGCTTGGATTACGACACATGTATTTATTGATGGCAACCTTGGTCTAATTTATTATCAACCAAATATCAGGTAGAAATTGTGTGCGATTTTCATGAGGTGTGATTAATCAATGCCAATTCATCAAATCCTGCAGTCTGTTAATTCCAAAAGAAAATAAATATAATTAAAGAGCAGCTGTCGATAAATTTTAGCAGGAATTGAAGCTGTGTTTGAACCTTCCAGTAAGTGCAGAGAAGTTTGGCTTGAATAATTTTAAGCTTTTGAACTTGCTCACATGATGGCTGGCACTAACTCTTGATTATTAAAGCATTTTTTCACACTCCAGAACACTAGTTGATGTTCCAAACTTCAGTCAACTCAGGTGCAAAATTAGATTGGTCTGTCAATAGTTGATATTGCAGAAATCAGTGGAGTTAGCACTGAATGGAGATGATGTGTTGGGACTCTCACAGCTCATTTTGTTCATCTGCAGGACTGA
This sequence comes from Patagioenas fasciata, assembly GCF_037038585.1. Lineage (NCBI taxonomy): Eukaryota > Metazoa > Chordata > Aves > Columbiformes > Columbidae > Patagioenas > Patagioenas fasciata. The sequence continues at coordinate 75,797,917 of NC_092523.1, read as the reverse complement.
TACTGATATTAAAATTTAGATGGGATATACTTTGTTTCCTATATTCCTTCCATTATGGTTTGTGCATTACAACTTCATAGCTTCACGGGGCTAAGTTCGTAGAATCAAATCTGAGAGGGATATTGCTCAGTAACCTCTGATAACTGGCCATGAAAATGTTTGGTGTTTCCAGGTTCTGGTTAGCGCACACAGCCCTGCCTACACCTGTACCCTTCTTTGTGTCACAGTGAATCTCATATAGAGGGGAAAAGAACCTGTGATGGCAATTGTCACGTCATTATTTCTAAACATAAATAAATTGGTACAGTATCTGTGTTGATGGAACAACCAAGACAATATTAAACAGAAAATTACGGATGCAAGAGTTTATAATTCAAAACAAATCAGTAGATCATATCCTAGTATTGCTTAGTCAGTATTCATAATTTAAGCACTAAATAATTCTGTCACCCAGTTTTATATTTTGCAACTAACTGCTTATTTAGGGGGACATGAGCAGGAAAGTTAACACCAGAAATTGGTGGGTGTTTACAATTCCCATGAAAAAATCATCTAGAAACACTTTTCTTCAGAAGCCATTTAAGTTGGTTATTTCTGATACAAACCTTTGGCAAGTATTTGGATCCATAACATACACATGCTAGGATTATTAAGCACAAGGAAGTTCTTCATGGTCATTTAGCAATTCATCATCCTGCTGTAGATCTTTCTCAGGCAGGTAACTGACTGCATGAGTGTGCAATCTTAATCTGTTGCGATGCAAAATAAAATGGATTCACACCACTGATTGCATTAGGAGATGGTTTGCAGAAGCCATATGAGGAAAACTTCGTGTTACATTCCAGGCTGCTTGACATCTGGAACCTTCTATACGGTGGAACATACAACAGTAAAACAGCTTTTCTTCTGAGTGATAGTGGTTATACTTACCTGTCAAAGCCCTGTAACAGATTAGAAATGCCAGTAAAGCCAGTTACCATGCCCGAACCATGGATACAATAACTTTCCAGCTGACATATGACCATAAGGCTTTTAACTCCTTTGATGCTTGTTTTTTGGTTTGTTCATATTCTATTAACCATACGCCTCCATGGAGTTCTGTATAGAAATACCTGAGCGTTGAATGAGCTTGTTTTGATGCTAAAAGCAACACCACTGTGTTAATGTGGTGCTGTACTTCTCAGTTGGGTTAATTAGCTGTGCTGCTTAGCCCCTGGTGAGTGAGCCCATTTAGGTATGAGACAGAGGCATGGAATTAATTTGGAATTGCTTTTCAGAAGTTCCTGAATAACTCGCATCATGTATAAACACTTCTATTTCATAATTTTTGCTCAGCTCTAGTTTGATTTAGTTCAGCTTGCTTCCTGATTGTACCGGAATAAGATACCCTTATTCTGCAGAACAAATTTCTATAGGTGGATTACTTGAGGAGCAGCTGCCTTATTTTTCATTTGCCCCCATGTAACTCTATATCAGCTTTTGAATGGAGATCATCCTTACCATTCAAAAACTCAGAATTAGGTAAAGTGTTGGAAGGCAAAGACTTTAAATCAAAGAGTTACAAAATGATCAATAATTTTGGCATCTACATTTAGAATATGAGTAGAAACTGTTGTGTGAGACTGTTATCCCTAACGGATGACTAATGAAAACATGGGTTTAGAAGTAAACTGTCCAGAGCTCAGTATTAGCGTAAAGTAAAAAATACAGAAGAAACTGTTGAATCCTGGAGTGTGGTGGGTGTTCGTTAGAGTCACTGATAAGCATGGATCAAAATCCTGCCAACTGCAACCAATAGTGATGGGTAAATCAGTGAATAATATGTTTAATATGAACACACTGGAAAATTTACAACCATATTATTTCTTATAAGGTTTGTTATGGAAAAAATGTAATACCTTCTCCCCACAAATAGAAGCTGAGAAATCAAGCTCTACCTCTATTCGCAGTTCTCTTAGCACCGGGTATGATTGTAGGCTATGATATAAGAAGACACTATATCTGGCACAGGGATTTTGATCCAAAAACCATTGAAGGCTGGGAGAGTATATAAATATCACTATCTGTTGTCCCTCTTCTGGCATGCAGCCACAGATATCTGTTATTTGCCATTGCTGGAGATAGCGCATTAGGCTAAATGTACCTTCAGTTTGTTGCAACGTGGAGTTCTTACACTTGTCTGTGAACTGGAGTAAGGAGTACTGATTCGGAAGTGTGTTCAGCTAGTGAGCAGGGAAAACTAAGGATGACAATACGGAGGCAAAACAAGAAGCCCAGTAATGACGCAAGTGCCACTGCTGTGCACTGTAGCTTCGGGCAGGATTTGCAAAGTGGATTTTGCTGGCTGGCTGGTTTTCTCAAATAAAATTGGAAACTTTATCTGAAGTTCCAGGTACATGATTCAAGTTAAATTAAAGGACAGTAGATTGAAACAGGTTTGCATTTTGTGTGCTCATTGCCCAGGCTGCACTTCAAGTGCTGTGATGCCCACAGAGGGTACAAATCTGGAGTGAGGTGCCAGCTCTGCTCCTGGCAGCAAGCAGAAGGCATGTGATTGTATATAGACTTGTACCTAGAGGTGAGGCAGTAAAGAATTTCCTTTGTTAAAATTAAGTCAGAGGTTTATCAAAGCAAGTGAGGAAACGAGAGTTAAGAACTGCACCGGGACTATCTTCAGTTTCTGACTGCTTCTCCTGCCTGGGTATCTCTGAACCAGTTGATTAGATCGTTTCCTACCCAGGGGAAGGCATTTGTTTTTAAATCCAGCCTGAATATCTCCTACTTTTAGTTTCTCTTTTGAAAGCACAAGGATGCATTTACTAATGTCAAGTGATCAAAAGGGTGACTTTCTCTTGTTTTGTGCTTCAGAAAACAACTAGCACAATAGGGCCCCGTCTCACCTGCTGTTCCTGGATTCCTAATTACCGCAAAATAATATTACGGGCAATGTATTACTACCTGAAGCAGAAACAAATCTCTCCTTTGCCAAGGAGAAAGACATTTGGCAGTTGGCTCTCTTTGCCTTTGGCCTAAGACATGACCCAGCACGTGCTCTAGGATAATGTGTTTACAGCGTACACAAGACCTCTTTAAACAGAGGTGGGGTGGTCCAAATTGCACGCAAGCAATTATATGCAGGGCTCTCAGACCGCTGCATCCAGCTCTGTTGCCAGGAAACTGCTCTTTTTTTTTCTCCTCTCATTTCTTGGTGTCCGACTCTGCTCCAAGCTCACTGCCAGTTTCCATTTTCTGCTGCACCCTGTGGTTTCATTTGGCAAAACCTCTCCCTCGGTTTTGGTTGCCCTGAACACACAGTGTACTGAGCATGGCGTAGTTCAGGGATGGAAGTATGTTTAAGCACCATTTTTTGTGTCAGGCTGGTGATAGTTAATGGCCCCGGAGTCAGTTTCTGATAGTCAAGTTAAAATACACCAGGCAACTAGGACCTCTGGTACTGTCCCCTACCACACTTTCTGGCTTATTACATACATGAAGCAAATTATGCCAATATTTTCCCATAAAATATATGGAGAAAAGATGCACAGGAAAAGGACCCAGCTAAAAAGTAGAATCTTTACCCTAGTTTCACAGGCAGATAAACCAAAGCACCCTGTTTTCTGAGGCTGGACATTGCAGTTCAGTGATTAAACTGGAAATGTTGCAGCAAAAGAAGACAGAGAGAAATCATCACAGAATTTCTACTCGTAACTTGCCACACATGTTGCTAAATCACTTTTGCAATGGTAAAGCTGTAATAGCTGAAAATACCTCCTATATATTTTGTTGCTTTTATGAAGAACCATGCTTCTCTGACACAGAATATCCCTGGTCAAATGCAAAATTTAAAAGTGGATAAGGAGCCTCACTTCAGTGTCACCTCTGATGCTTTTTCATAGAATAACTTTCTTCCAGTGAAATATGTACCCAACTGCTTTTGGATTAAAGCTTGGCTGGAGCATCTGCCAGCTCCCCAAGTCCACTCCTGTGGCTGTGCTCAATAATTGTGTTATGTTTAATAATTGATAATGCATCCTCAAATGTTAGCACTTAGAAAGATTTGCTTTGTAAAAAGGAAAGGTTTGGGGCTTTTTAGGTAATTTAGGCATTGACAATGCTATGTGAGTGATCTTTGGCCTCCTTCATAAAAATATACAGTCTGGGACAGGCTGCTGAACAGGGAAATCAAATTTGAGCCCAAAGAGAATGCAAATTGTGCTCTTGCAGTTAGCAGAGAAAGTTTAAATTGGACAGAAACAGGCAGGAAATAAAACAAGTAGATTTTAATGAGGGGAACCAAATCAGGAGCCTGCAGGTAGAAATTAGCAAGCGCTGCTTCTTTTCTGACTGGCTGGGAAAAGCCTTTCAGCTGGCAATAGTTTAAGAATAGTCCTCAGTCTGCCATAGGTTATCTGCTTAACCCTACACAGTGGACAGCCTCAGCATTTGGGGTTCAGAGGGTTAAAAGAGACAAGTGATGAGATGCTTTCTATAAAAGCCAGTGTGGTCAAGAGATGAAGCTTTTATGCCATGTCCTTGTTTTCTGGGTCAGCCAAAGAAGCCAGCATGCCTTGGAGATTGGCTTGGCAATCCATCATCTCTGTGAGGAGTTGAAAAGGGAACGTCGTGCCAGGCAGCATGGTCATGTTAGATCTGTCACTGTCAAAGTCCAGATGGCTGTAAGATACCGAGCTATGAAATGGCTCCAGAAAGCTAATATATAACTCTCTCCTATTAGTCCATGATTCTTTTTCTTCCTTTCCAGTAATATTTCTTGAGAAAACTAGGCATTGCACAGCACTGAAGGTCTCTTGAGAAGCACTAATTGGTTTCCAGTACTGTTGGAATGAACCACAAGAAGTTAAAAGTACTTTGAGTTAAGATGATTTTTGCAGTTTAGGCTAAGCTGAAGATAACGATCTTAGGCTGGGTATCCCACACCTCAACACTGTTCAGCTACTGACCCTGGCTTGATTTAAGTGAACTAGTGCTATAGGTATGATAGAAGACTAATTTATTTGTTCGTTGTTTATTACATTAGCATCTAGAAACAGAAAAAAGTGCCAGTCATGTTATGCTTGATGCCATTTATCAGTATAATAAGAGGCTATTGCTGTCCAAGATTATACTCTAATCAAAACAGTCAACAAAAGGCAGAAGCAGAAATGAAAGTTGAATAAGCTGAAGTAGCTACCCAAGGTTGTGCAGCAAACCACTGGCAAAGCTGACGTCTCCTTATTTCCAGCCTTGTGCTCTGCCTGCAGATTCAATGTGTGTCGCTGACACTTCTGAAAGGGATAGTGAAGCAGCACCAGTCAAAAGCCTAAGGGAGTTTGATAACGAACCATAGCATCTGTCTGTCCTGCAGCTAACCAGTCGCATATTTATCCCCTTGAAGACAAATGGTGAGGAAAGCAAGCAGCCTATAAAGCTTGCTAACCCCTGACTTCTGAGGCGTGATATAGGAGTGTGCAGTTCAGAGCTCATCACAGCAGCTACAGTCGTCAAGTATTTGGGGTGATTGCTGTTGCTATGCGTGCAGATGGTCTGATTTGGCTGGGGTGGGACAGAGGGCTGCAACCAGCAGATAAGCAGCACCAGAGATAAATTTGCAGTGAGCAGTTGTAGCTGTACTACAGTTTTATGTTTTTATTTTTTTTTGTCACAAAATATTTATTATTCTGTTCAGCTGTACTGCAGGGGCTTCACCCTGGGGATGTGCAACAGTGAACTAACAGTAAGAGAAGAAATCACAGAGAGAAATCTGAACTCTGAAAGAGCTGAAGCTATTTTTATATGGTTCAGGGATGCGTTGGAAGGAAAGAAAGAGATGGGTAAAATCTACTTCATTTTAGGCCAAAATCAAACAGAGATTTAGAAATAATCCAAAAATGTGGATTGTGTCAGATTGATACAAACTAATAAAGGCCAGCAAACAATTAGGGTAGCAGTAGCAATAACATTGCTGGTCTAAGTGCCAAGTGAAAACAGATTTCTCTTAGTAGCTCCGCTGGAAGAAATAATCCCTTTCTAATTAAAAAGAACTGGAATGGAAGTGTGGGATGTTATGGCAAATGTCTATAGCTGAGGCATCATTAGACTTAAGGCCTAACTGGGTAATATTAAAGAAACCCTCTGGCTCTAAACACTATGAGTTACAGAACTAGAGAGTAAAATGTGTCTTTGGAGAAGTGTATGTGTGGAACGTGATCAATATCAAGCTTTAGGGCTGCACATTCAGCTTTGTCATTGGCTTTCTCATAACTTGAGTGCTAAAATGTTCAAATTTGACAATGAATTCAAGAAAGAGGAGAGATGTTTTACCATCTAAATCTTCTGAACAGAATCCTCATGAACAGAAACCAAGCTTGTAGATTAGGCAGGCCCAAGCTATTAGGATTGGATGGTCCCTTTGCATCATCTCTGGTAGCTGAGGATCCCAGGACATCAACTTGGACTGTAGTCATGATGCTCACTTCTTTGGGGATCAGGAAAACTAAGGACCTTAATCTGTATTAAGGAAGGTGCATACGTTAGTGTTTCTGGCCTGACATTCATGTTTAACAACAAATTTAACTAGTAGATTATGTTCTTTAACTTTTGTTTAATCACTGCTTTCATGACTGAATGCCTCTCCAGCCTCCAGAGACTGCTTACCAGGTAATCCAGACTTTTGTGACCCAATACAACTATCAGATAAATCAAACTCTCAAGCTATGTCATAGTGTATTCCAGTTCAGCAGACTGCTTAATATTGATTCTGAAGTATTTCACAATATTTGGAACACATTTCAGACAGTGATATCTCTTGCTGCTGCTCGTAGCATAGTACTCTCAGATTAATTTTATTGTGGTTCAGAGGTTCAGTCGGTTCAGTTCTCTCTGAGGCAAACTGGTACAGCTCCATTTACTTTGGCAGATTTTGGTCTTTAATCAAACAGATTAAATTTTAGAGGCTCATTCTGACACTTGCCTTTGAGTAGGACATTAGCATGTATGTGTTCCCCAGGTGTCTCCACACTGGGCAGAGATGGGCTCGGTGACCTAGTAAAGCTACTTCTGCAGGAAATAAGTATTCAGAGATTGTAGGAGGGTCGAGAACTGACCTGAAGGAACTATTCAGTGTGAAAAAGGCTGAAATTATCAGGCCTACAGCACAGAAAGTCTGTTTATTGGAACAAGAGATGCGATACTGGGAGCTTTCCAAACCTTTCCATGTGTCTCAGAGGGTTATGTGGCCAAATTAAGCAGGGGCTTGGCCTTTTCCCATCTCTTCCCTATTGTTGTCCTGCATCTGAAGTCAGTGCAGAGCTGAGTGCTGCTGCTGAGCGATCACATATGTCTATGGAATGGTTGAAGACATGGCTGTTCTTGCCATCTGTTCCCCAAAAGTGAGTGTCTGCATAAGGGAAGCAAGACATGGCCCCAGACATCGCCTTCACTGTCCAAACACACTTTGCTTTAGCTGCAGCAGCTGAGGTGGGTGGGCACAGCTCCACTTTTGGTGCCCCTGCTGTGGGGCCAGGCAGTAAGACAGAAGCAGAAGGCTGGGAGAGCAATGAGGGGGTGTGGGCACCTCATGAGAGTGCAGATGTTGGCTTCAGTGCATGCAGCTCTGAGCCCCAGCAGCATCCTGATGCTATACTTAGTCAAGAGTCCCAGCAGGAGCATCTGCATGTTAAAGCAAGAGCAGAACAGTGGAAAACCTTGCATGAAGGCTATCACATACTGCTGGTAATGCTCACAGCTGCAGCTGTCTTAGCAGCATGGTATTTATGTGTCAAACATCAAAACATCTTCAGCCAGATGGTATAAAGCTAGCGTCGGGCACTTCGGCCTGTGACAAACTGTTGTTTCTCACGGCAGGGTTCAGCGAGGCTCTTCTGGACTTGGCCAACATCAGAAATCCTCCTTCTTGCCCTGTCTCCCACCTCCCTGCTCACCAAAGGAAGCTGCCTGTTTCTAGTAGTAGTTGTCATATGGTGAGAGTGAACTAAACAGCTGGCTGGGAGACAGAAAGAACAATAATCACACGCTATAGGAATCGTCTGAATTATCCAGTCCTGTCCCTGTTCTTAACAGGCAACCCTGACGCATCATCCCTTTCACAAACCAGCCAAACACCATCTAGAGAAAACTGGGCTTTTTTACCCTGTCTGCTTCTTTTGGGAGACTGTTCCATTATCCTACAGTTCTCATAGTTAGAAATAATCTAATTCCCAGTTCAAATGTATTTTTGGTCACTTTTATATCTATGTGCTTCTTTCTGATACTTTTAAGTCCACCGGCTAAACTTGGTATTCCCCCACCCTGGGAAAATTAAAAATGCACAGAGTGTAGTAAAGGAGGCTGAGTGTGGACCTCTTCTGTTCTACTTGGCATAAAAGTGTTGTGATGCGACTGAACAAATAGCATGAATGCAAAAGTATATGAGTCTTAAAGTTGTTTTGCAAAGAATTCTCATTAATTTAGTCTGCCACCTGATTAGTTGCTTTACAGTGTGTAAAAACTAGCTTAAAAATGGGTTCGTTGGCCCTGGAATGTCCCATTGGATGTTAAAATGTTAAAAACATTTTGATACGTTTGAACACGTGCATTATGATCTCTTAACTGTGAAATACTTCATGAAGTTTCATTCTCTTTCTACTTTGTTGTTTGTTGGAATTAACTCGATGCCTAAAACTATATATTTGGGTAATCTATCTAGGGATCCTTTCTTTCCATCCTCCTCATCCAGACTCCTGGGTGGTTCAGCTTGGCCTTTGCTATTTCACTATTTAACAGGTTTCCCATGGTTTTCAAACTCTCAAGAACTGAATGGTGTAAAACAAAACCAAATCAAGATAAATGGGGAAAAACACTCCAGAAAATAAAAGGCAGCACTGTCTTCAAAGAGTAAAGACAATCAAACACATCATTTTCAGTTTACGTTCCATTTCTATAATGCATTAGTTATTTTAGGTTGTTTATAAACACATCACAGATCTCATACATCCTAACAATAAGTTCACTGCTCCATACCTTACATTGAACCCTCTACAGGTTTTTCCTTTGTAGTCAAGAGGGCAGGAACAAATTAGGTATTTTTAATCTTTAGGAGCTTCAGTAGAAGAGAGGTAGTTCTACTTGAATTAATCTCAGGTGACATTAAGATAGGAAGATTGATTTGGCTAAATACATGTCTCGTTTGCTTGCTTTGCTGATGGTGACATAAGCTGTTAAAGCTCGGGTTTGGTTCTGTTCTCACTCGGGTACAGAGGGCTGAAGACAGTGGAAACAGCTGTGGTACAAATAAACAGAGCGGGCAGGGTCTAGGGATGGCAGCAGGTGCAGGGACGGCCCTTACTGGAAATACTTTACTGGGATTTAACCACAGAGTCTACAGAACAAGGCCAGATTTGCTCCTGTAGCTCAGCAGAGACAAAGCTGCTGGATCAGAGCAAGGGCCACAATACTGTTGGGATGCAGCATATGCTTGCTGAAATGATCCAAGCTAAATTACAAGTGACTGCAATTCCTCTAGTACAAGGACTTTGCAGCCCAGTGCAACTGGATGTTTGAACAGGATATCTAACCTTATACCAGCACCTGCTGAAAGCACTATTGTCCTGCTGTGTACTGCTGAGCCTGAAGGAAATAACCACGCAAAGAATACAATGGGGGCTTGACTCTCCCCTCACCCCAGCTGGTAAAGTGCCACCAGTGATGTGAGTGGAGTAAGAGAGATGGAAGTATAGGGAGAGTGATGTCCTGTAAATTTAATCTTCCAATACACTTGTCAAACATGCTGCGGGGACCTACCGAGTTGTATTAAATAAGATCTGGGAAAAAAATTTGCTTCGTGTTAAGACTAAAGCTAAAAAAAACAGTGGAGGAGTATATAATTTCATATCAGGTGATACAATTTCCTTCTCTCGTGCTCCTTGCAAGGGTAGAACTGTGCTTTATGGTTTGTATTTTGCATTTCAGAGCAGCTAAACCTCCAACCTTTGTTTTCTGCTAACTAAAAGTGGTGCAAACATTGTGAACTGGAAATTTCTTTCTCTATAATCCTGAGCAAGGAGCAAAACCAGAGTTAGTGATTTACTGCCAACTGCAGTCTTCTTTAGCTTTCTATCTGCTTGCTTGCCGGCATCAAGGTGACAAGCAAAGTAAAATCCTGTTTTGGTACCGCTCAAGGTCTGTGGGTACAAGAATACATTGTCAACAGAGCTCTGAATATTTCTTAAAAATGATACTCAGAAATTACAATGTCTGTGGCCATGTTTATCCTCGTAAATTATTTCTGTGATCTGCCGACAGATGACAAGTGCCTTGATTTAGACCCTTGCTTTACCTTCACTGTGATTAAAAAATAAGCCCACTTTTGGCAGAGGGACGCTGATGCTGGTTATCTCCATCAGGCAGGGCCTCCTCCCCACCGCTGCAGGCAGGAAAATGCAAGTTTTTAGTGTATATCAAACATTTGGAAAGTAAAGTAAAAATCCCAGCGTAGCATTTCTGTCATAGAAAGTAAGTTCTCTGATCTGTTTTAATCTTCAGTCTTGTGATGCCTGCTAGGTGCTCTTCCACTCCAATCATTTGACTGCGTAAGTGAGAAAAATCAGCAACAGTTTCAATTTAATATTGCTAACAAAATTCATCTGGTGACTAAGAGTCAAACACTGGGTTTTTTTCTTTCTAAAGATCCTAAATACTACACGGATAGCTGAACATCTAAGAATAGATACTTCTACTGTTGTTAGACTTAGTAATGAGGTTTTCTTCTCATTTTGGGGTTAGGTACAAATTTCTTAAATGCCAAATGTCAGCGTCCATTTCAAAGTTGAGTGTGTTACTCATGGAGGGAATGGCATTAATCTGCTTTATGACAAATTCTGCCTGAGTGTCCTTCATTCCTCTGGGCACCATAAGTCACTTAACATTTCAGTTTCAGGACTGCAGATAGTGGTCTGTTTGTACAGTCTCTCGCTCCAACATCCAGGAAATTATTAGTAGTAATTAATGTCGCTGTATTTCCACAACCTGTATTTCACTTATTTTTATGTTTATTTTTATTCTAACCAAAACATGTGTATAGTTAAATAATACAAAGAAAAGCCTCTGTCTGCTGGATCTTTCTTTTTACTGAATGGGCTTAGTACATTTGTGTAGGTCAGTGTGGTGTTTTTTGTTTGGTAATATGCATAAATTTTGTAAGTGTGCTTAAATTTCTGAAGTCCAATCAAAAAATACTGGCTATATTCTCCATGGAGAAGCTGTTGGACGATGAAGAACCAGAAAGCGCTTTGCTGAGAGTGCAGAAAGTCTTGCTGGTTACTGCTTGTTGAATTTGGTGGGTGACTTCAGATTGCTTGAGCTACAGCCCAGGCAAATCTTGTTCCACTGTCAAAGCAGCAGCAAAGGTGAGACAGAGCTCCACGATGAGCAAGGAGCAGTACAGTCCTGTTACTCTGTCGGTTATCTGTCATGGTCCTCTCATTGCTCTAGTAAAGCCGCTTTTGAAGGGGAGGTTCAACAGCCTGTGGTTGCCTGGAAAGAAGACACCAAGGAAACTCACCTGATAGTTTCCTATAGGTTTTAGATTTCCTGTGGCATTTTACAAGGATATGTTATAAAGCCTGGAGGTCCTACTTTTCCAGTAGCTGTGCTTCAAAATGTAACAGAAATGGTCTTTGTTAAGTATCTGTGAAAGCCATCACAATTTACCTCTTTTCTTTCCCTTGCCAAAACCACTAGACAGCAGCTTTTTTGTCTTGTGTTTTAATATGCAGCGTAAGCTCAAAGACTGAGAAACCTTTACCCACTGAGACCAATAGGTAAACTTATACTATTTACATTGAGCTGTTCCTGCAAGGTGGGAGAAACTTGAGTTTAATTTGTGCTGAGGTCCCTGCTGGATAAAAACGTAATGATAGTAATACTTACCTGTGGCCCATGCTGATAATGTCAGCTATATTGACTTTATCTCCACCAGACAGTTGTTCTATCCAATGAATCACAGCTGTCACTGTGGATCTTTGTTATGATAGAATGAGAAGAAATTGGTGTGAATGCTTTCCAGACTAGTTATGGGTAAGGAGAGTAAATGATCTTTAGCATCTTCACCGTCTAGAGATACTCGTATCACATGCAGAGAGACAAAGGGAATGGAAAACTGTGTTGTTCTTGTGTTACAACAGCATTTCTCAGGAAGGACATGTGGCATAAAAAACCCACCTGCTGTCAGGACCCCCCAGCTCAATCACACCACCTGCTTTGGGTGAGCAGTTTCTGTTCCCACAGAGGGGAAAATCCAGCCTGTGTCCATGGTTGGAGGTGTAGGTGTCCAGCTCAGTCTGAACCAACCCACCTGGCTCCTAAGTGGCCCCCACGATAACCCCCTCTGGGGCAATGGATGCTGTTACTTTGCCATGCTCCACAGGCCCTGGGAGAGATGGTGACCTGCTTGGGGTGGAGGCTCAGGGACATCCCTGCGGTGGTTGGGGACTATTGCATCGTTTGGTCTGTGCCCAAGATGGGGTGGCAGGGAGAGCGTGGGGCTTGAAAGGCTCCATGGGGTAAATATTGGGTGCCCTCAGGGAAGGCACTACATTCGGGCAAAGGTGAGCACAGGAGCCAGCTAGTAACGCTTTGTAAAGCCACCACCCTACTCATTATTTCACAGAAAAATAAACTGTTAGAAGGAGCAGAAAATGGTATGCTCAAACTCTCCTCCCTGATACGTGAGCATAGCTTAGCACTGCTTTTTTAAATAGAGGCTTTCACAGCAAAGTGAACAGTTTCAGAAAAACAGCTTGGCTTTTATGTTACACTTTTCCTCTGACACTGTTGGAGGAATATATGTTTGAAATGAAGGATCTTCACAAACCCGTTCCTCTCATATGTTTTTTGACTCTCTCAAGCGAATTTGTTTCATTTCAATCATAAAAGAAAGAGATGCACAAAAAGAACGGAAGAGCAAGCAAATGGGAAAGCCTTAGGGGACAAGCAGTGTGTCCCTGCCTGTACCATGCTGCCAACAAAGCCTTCCTACCACCTGCACATAACATTGGGAGGGAAATGGCAGTTGAACTCTCTGTAAACAAAGACAGTGCACTTGGAAATGTAAAAATATCTGAGTCTATGTTGTGCACCCCTTAGGTATCCCCATGATGGGTGTTGGGCATGCAATGGTGCCTGGTTGTGCAGAAATGACTCAAAGCCCTCCAGTTCAGCATTATGGTCATTCGCGAGAGCCACAGGATGTTGGGAAGATAAACCAGTTGTCTTGACTCTTGCCTTTCATAATTAACAACTCTTTGGGTTTTGGGGTTGTTGTTGTGTTGTTTTGTTTTAAAAAAGGCTTGAACACATTACCTAGGCTTAATAATTGAGGCTTACAGACAAGACTTTGGTAAAGTACCTTCCAGTGTGGTATTTAACAAAATGCATTATTTCAGTTGGCAGAAATACTATTTAAAGTACAGTAGTTGATTGTATTGAGAATAATACTAGTGTGTGTAATAGTGAGGACTTCTGAAGATCAAATATCTTTGCTTGGCTTTATCAGGTACACGCTATGGCAGCCTTTCCCTAGGGTAAGGGACACTATTTAATCATCTCTGTCCTGCTGTGTTAAAAATTATATGAAAAAACCTAGGCATTATTCCAAACAGATTTGTTCTGTGTAAAATTAATACAAAAAACTGCACTACGTCTGCTTAAAGAAACTTGCCATTTTTCTTATAAAAAAATAAAAATTAAGTTTTCCTTCTGTAAGTGCCGTGCATCCAGTATATCCCGGCTGGTCGGGATTAGACTCTACTTGGAAAGTGAGGAGCAAGACTCCTCCCAGAGCACACACGGCATTTTTAACTTACTTGTTGAACACATGCAACATGAAGCTCTAAATTTCAAAGCAATGCACGTCACTTCATGAGGCAGCTGTGCAGACCCAAAATAAAAAACAGTATTAACTGAAACGGAGTTTCTTCAGTAGCGGGGGTGTATGCCTCTGTCCCTTACTGGCCTAGTCATATGATTTATTGTTACAGCTTCTGTGAATCCATCCCATTTTCAGCTGTTAACACAAAAGCTGAGTGTATTTTGCCCAGAATGCAAACACCCCCAAACCTTCTGGACATACATCTATATATGGTTACATTTTATGAGATGTTTCCCCTCTGGAAAATGAAAAGCCATGACATGAAAGGCTGGGGCAGCTGTCGCTTTGGTTGCTATAGGTTATACTCCCCTTCTGGCTTCACTGACTTCAGTTCCCTCAGCCTTGTTGGAAGTGTTGATTTTGTAAAGCTCTGCCACATGCGAGGCAGCAAACAGAAAGGTGATGATGGAGGTGGGGAGGAAGAGAGAGGTGGAGGGAGCTTTCTCACCAGTTGCTGCCTCCTCCCCAACCAGACTACTGGTCCTGATGCCCCTTGAATGCACATTTCCAGTTACCTTTTGGGAATCCTGCAGGTGCGCCTGCACTAGCTGACGTGCACTGGCCTTTGAGGGAAGCACAGGAGCAGATTTCAGCCTCCTGACAACACAGTTTTATTTCAGCCGTAAGGAAAAGAGTATGAGCAGGAGGGGAACTGTGATAAAATAAGGTAGTATTTCACAGCAGCCTGCTATCAACCAAAGATTCTGGCCCTGTTTGTGATAAAATTCATGTTTTTAAACTCCAGATTTTTGAGGAAGTCACTACGGCAGATGAACTGATTGATGTATGTATTGCTAAGGAATTGCAAAACAGCAAGCAGTCAGTATTATTGGAATAAATGTATGTTGACAGCTATTAGCTCCGAGAATTATTACGCATGCAAATCTGAAGAGTCCAATGTATTGACTCCAGAAGCATAATCCCTGTGTATTAGTCTTTCTAAGCAGTGGTGACATGATCAAACATTATGGATAGGCTATTAGGCAGGCTATCTGGCCCACAAATTATGCTCTGGAAGTGCTTGATATCAGCCACAACAGTTCTGCAGCAAATAGTGTAAATCAGCTGCTTATATTCAACCATTCCCGCACTGTTTACAAGCAGGATTTTGGGAACTCCTTGGGCTACTTTGCTATTGCACCTTTTTTAAAAGCCTCAGAGCAAGTATTATTTCAATTATTATCCTGGTGTGAACTGTGGGGTTGTCATACGTGGGGATAGGAGTTGGAAGAGACACACAAGGATCATCGAGTCCAACTCAGGACGTTCTGTGATTCTGTTTTTCTCAGGATTCCTTTCAAAGCAGTGTTACTGGCCACTCAAACTCGGTGTTTTTAATGAGTAGCCACAACAGTCACATATCTACTGTGACAACACCATTTGCACCTTCAGTCCCTGGTGGTGGCATGAGAAACCAAATCTGCCTTTGAGGGTCACCCTTTGTATGACATTTCTGCAGAGCACAAGGCCACAAGCACCCATGGTGAGCAGCAGCCTCCCACCAGCTTGCTGTCCTGGGAAACCCCATCCTGACAGTTTGAATTCAGATGTGTTTATTGACTGACTACCTTGCTGGCAGTGCTGAGATAATAAGCAGTATTCAAAATTCTGTACAGGTTGTGAATTGCTAGTAGGCAAGGAAATGAGGACTTGTCTTCCATGAACCAAATCTGTATATCCCAACAACTGTTTCTTCGCTTTATTTTTCCATCAAATTTGCTACTGTTTGACATAACAGTTCACACAGACTTGAGCCCTGGCACCTCTCTTGGCAGAATGGAGCTGATATGTTCACTTTGCCCTTCCAGAAAATCAAACGTGACAGGGCAGCTGTTAGATTTGTGGACTGATCTTTTTTTCATTAGTGGGAAAAGCATGAGCTTTTGTCTTTAAGATAAACTTTTCTACATTCTCCAGTCCACAAAAAAAAAGAAAGATAAAAAATATAAGGGAGTATGGACAGAGTGAAGAGTAAATACAGGGTATATTCTGATTTTGATAAAGCTATTTTATAATGTAGGGGCTTTTCTGGTTTCTACACTGGGACTAGGCATGTTTTCCCTATGCAAAACAGTTGCCAACACTGATTCTGAGCTGTGGATTCCAAGTGTGCATTTTCACACAGAATATTCAAGACTCAACAGCCTCGCTTTGTGTCTGGGCACCTGAGCAATGCTTGTCACAGCCGCCTCAGTGCTGCAGTGGGATCAATGGGACTGCAGAGGAGGCACAACTGCTGCTCCTCTGAGCAGCCACAGCTCACTGATGCCACCTGAACCGGGTGCACACACATCCTGCTCTTCCTGCATCTCTTCAGCAACTCAGACTAGCACGGAGGGATGCTCCACACACAGACTGTGTGAATCTAGCCTCTTGTTTCAAATCCAATTATAAACGGTATTATAAACCTCTGACCAGCCATGCTATTAGTAGCAAAAAGGACAGACAGCCTGTTGTTTCCCTCATGGGTCCCAGCAAGAGTATCTAAAATAGGCAGTGAGTGGGCAGCAGCACCGTTTGCAACCTCAGGGGCACGTAGGCCAGCCGGGAGAGGCTTGGCAGGCTCACGCTGCTGCCTGTACCATGGCTCTCTGGGGACGTAATTACGTCAGCAATGTGAGGGCGAAGGGATAAAAATCCTACTGTGGCAGCAGAGGTAATAAACATGAGTAGCTGTCTCCCTCAGCAGGGATAAAATACAAGTAACACTGTCAGACAAAAGCAGAAGAAATTCCCTTCTGTGTCAGTTTCGTTGCAAAGAGGATTCATGACCACAGAGCTGGCTCTGATCACACCTGTGACTTTCTTCTTCCCAAGAAACTTTTGCTTAGCTCTTCTGGCCACCACATTGACTCGTGTCTCTCTTTTTGATTCCTCTACAAGTTGTTTCTTTGAGTAATAGGTTCCCATCCCAAGAGTCTACTTCTTCAGAGCCCAGCCCACATCCCTCCTTTCCGTCTTGGTCTCCCCAACAATAAAGGCAGCCCATCTACACTTTATCCTGATGGGAATGGCTTTTTCCAGGTCAGGAGGCATTCATGAGTCCTTAGCCTTCAGCAGAGCTTTTACATAATATATCTAAAATACTGTCTAATTAATGCCTAATCCGACTGAGTACAACAGAGCTAAAGCCCTGCTTCAGATCAATAAAGCATGTTAAATACCTCACTGAATGAGGTTCTTGTTTTCTACAAACATTTTTTCTTTCATCCCTTTTCTACAATAGCTGGTTTCTGTTCCAGTATGACATAATTCCTCAGCATTGCAATAGACACTGTATTTTTTCTGTTCTTGAGCAGCACATTGGCTATTGGGTATTGTGTATTTTCTCTGTGTTTGTGTCAACTCACGTTTTCTGTGTAACCAAGGGGAAACTGACTTTTTTAGGCCAATGTTGCCCTCTAGTGAACAATGAGATACATACAAGGACCTCCACTTTATGGAAAAAGAGATGGGCTGCAATAGAGCTTTGAGCCTATATTTTCATTGAGTGGAGCTATGGCATTGAAGTTTTGGGGAGCAATTCAGCTGATGATAGGGGACTAAATGGAGCAAGTTAATTTTCTTCATGCAGTTAGAAACTTTGTCACAGCTGGAATGGTAGTATTTTGGATTTAGTTTGAGAATAATAAGATAACACTCTGGGACAGAATTAATGTTTTGCTTCAAGTAACTTTCCAGTGTTTTTGAGTTGTAATGGAGAGAATGTAAGAACTTACTGTTATTTTAGCTGTTGTCTGGGAGACCAAGGTCTTTCTGGGCTTTCTATCTGCAGGTGTGAGGCAGCCAGGAAGGGGGGCATGGATGGGCAGACCTTGACTGATATCTGGGCTGATCAATGAGGATATTCTGTGCCATTAGCAACACACTTCATATTTAATGAGAGCTGGGTTTTCTGGCTGGGGAGACCCGTTCTAGTTCTGCTGCATTACAGTTGAATTCTGTTTGGGAATTCCTTTAGTTTGGCCTTTTTGCCCTCTTGCACTTGGCCTCTGGGCCTTTCTGTATTTTTGGTCTTTTTTTCTCTTGCTCTCACTCCAAGATCGGCTGTTCAGGACCAGGCTGCTCCTCCTGGGACTGGCTGCTCAGTGCAGATGGAATTTGTGAGGAAATGCTTTGAGTATCTTTTACTTTTTATTCTATTTTCCATTTTGTATATATTAGTAGTAGTACTAAAACTGTTTTTATCTCAGTCCATGAGTTTTCTCCCTTCCCTTTCGATTCTCTCCCCTATTTTGGGGTATGGGAGTGAGCAAGCGGCTATTGTGGTTCTGATTGCTAGCTGGGGTTAAACCACAACACACTGTTCTCTGCATGGTTCCACTCACATATATGACTCCAGAGGTCTGTTAGGACCCTGCGTGGCAGATGGGAGTAGAAACACAACCGAATCCTGCTCTTCGTGGAAACAGTGGGCTGTTCGTATTTTAAACTCAGCCACCTCAGTACAAGAAAACAGAGGAGGTTAGTACTGGCATGCTATTTCAGGCAGCTGTGAACTTAGACTGGGATGTTACAATTCAATGCAGAGCTCTTTCCATAAATATTGAATGCTGGAAGATAAAGACAAAGGAGAAAAGCCAAGGCCAGTAGGAAGGAAGCAAGCAATAAACCCAGTAATTGTCTATATACTCATGCAGAGGGTATGGGAAATGAGCTCAAAGTGACATTACAGGAAGGAAATTATGACTTGGCTGGTAATACAGAAATGTAATGAGATAAATCAGAGAGCTGAAATGTTAATATTGATGGATGCAATCTGTGCAGAAGGGACAAAGAGAAAAAATGAAAAAAAGAAGAGAAAAGGTTGCACTGTACATCAAAAGCTTTTGTGCAAGCTGCGCAGCATAGGTGAACAATGAAAGAAGCGGTAATAGTGATTTTTTTATGAGTCAAGATGAGAAAGAGACAATATAAAAAGAAACATACAGGTAGCTTCAGATATAGATCACTGACTTGGAATTAAAGGCTGATAAACTGTGTCTGAAAAAGATATCAGAGCTGACAGTGTTGCAGAAAGATGAACGTGATGGAGTCATTGTCACTATACTGACATCTGTTCGTTTAAAAAAGAATATTGATTATCATCGCACTATGGAAAAGATTCCCATTTTCAGTCACTGCGAAGTAAAGTATTTCTGAATCGAACATTGCCCACTAAGGAAAACATTATTGGAAGTAGTAATTCATGAACCACTAATGTTCATTGTCATGGTCTTAAGCTAGAGACACCGACAGTCTTCACTATCTGTGAAGGTGAGAGAGGGCTATAAAGAGCAGCAAGATGATTCTTTCTTGAGGTTCCTATACCCATAGAGTAGTCTACAGCTAGGCTCCTTTCCTCTTTATACTCGGTGGCTCTTAAAATCAATGATAAGAATATTGACACTAGATTTAGCAGATGTGCTGAGTCCTATGGCTTGCACAGGGATATCTCTCCTATAAGACTGTTTAGAAAAGGACCATGTTTAACATTCCTTTTGAAGGTATTCCACCTTACATGGGCTGAGTATAAATGAAAGGTTGGAGTGCTTGACCGAAGAGGAAAGGCTTGGTTTCTACTCCTTGCGCTGCTGAACAGCTGCTACAAAAACACTCAGTATAGCAGAGCTGGAACCTTGTACTGCCTTCTACCGGTTAAGTATTCAATGCTTACTGGCATCAATGACTCTATATAATTATTCTGAAACCTGTCTTTTGGAGAAGAGCGGCCC
This sequence comes from Patagioenas fasciata, assembly GCF_037038585.1. Taxonomy (NCBI): domain Eukaryota; kingdom Metazoa; phylum Chordata; class Aves; order Columbiformes; family Columbidae; genus Patagioenas; species Patagioenas fasciata. Next base: position 75,778,279 of record NC_092523.1, on the reverse strand, counting down.
TTGTCTTCTTTCATCCCAACACACTTTGCACATTGTCTTTGTTGCGTATTCATTGTGATTGTTGAGATCCCCCTCAGAGAACTGAATTCACACCTCCCAAATGTTGGTTAAATGCTCTGTGGGCTGGTAATAATGGGGCCATCCCTGAAGTGTTGTAACTGATGGTGATAGCATCACCACTAGATGGGTGCTGTGTGACACCCAGTAGGTCTTTGAGAATGCCCGCACATATGTGAACACACAGACAAACACACCCTCACCCCAATAGGGTCTTACTGACAAAAGTCGGAGACCAAGTTCAGACATTTCCAAGGTTATGCATGTGCTCTGACAAGCCAGGTTTAGCTAGCACTGGCTTTTAAATAGTAAGCAAAGATTTCTGGCATAAGTATTTTTATACTGCAAGAGTAAGAAATTAATTGTTAGTTTAGCAAATGAAATATTTATATTGCCTGCTCTGATTATGACTATTGTGATAGCATTTACTTCTACATTAGTGGTTATAAAGAGATACTGTAAGAAACTTGTGAAAGGAAGTAAGAAAATCAGTTGTGAAACAGGACGAAAGAACTGTAGAGAATACAGTGGTAATTGGGCTGTTTGAATAATGAAAATAATTATTAATTGAATATGTTATTTGATTAACTGTAGGAATTGTTTCCAACTCCTGAATACTCTTTAATCACTTAGCTATATTTTATAGGAGGATAAGGGAATGTGCTCGAGAGAAATAGAGAAAAGAATACTAAAAAAGACGGGAAACAAGAAAAGAAGCATAGGATCCAAGTTCACATTCTGGTTTCTTAGTATTGCTCTGATGAAGTAAAGCAGCCATAAATCAGGCATAACTGATTAAGATGCCTTTCTAGATGCTTTGTATCAGCTGAACAGCACAAAGTAGCTAAAGCACAGGTAGATCTAGATTCCTTCTGGAATGATGTTCTAGGACCAGGCATTAACACTAACATTTATAAATGCACAAATAGATGTTATGAAGGCAATTGCAAAAAGACTAACATCAAAATAATCTGAGATAATCAGAGGAAAAAAGAAAACAAAGCAAAATTTTAAATTTAAATTCGAAGAAATCACTAAGGCTAGTACACAGTAGTACCCAATAACCCTGCCTGTCTGTCAACAGCACAAGTTATTCAGCTGACATTTTGTGAAATTGCTGACTTAAACCTACAGGTAGCAAAATAATGAAGAATGCTTTCATTTGAATACTTACAGTCTCAAATTAATCACATTCAGCTACTTTCCTGCATCATTTATGTATGTTACAACTATTTGCTTTGTGAAACTACTTTTGGAAAAGAAATAGAAAAGCAATTCCTTCAATTGCAACTTGAGGTATTTCAGGGCACTTATCTGACCTCTTGCTACCAAATAATCTTGGTCAATTTGGGCTTATTTGTCATCAATCCATAGGTGAATGTGTCTGGTGTAAATCCAAGTAACATATTCCAGCAGCTAGAGAAACGCACAAATCAACTTCTGGATATTTGGATTGATGATAAATTGGCTTCATTCACTTCATTATTAAATCACTTCTGATTAAATCCTCCATTTGAAAAATGTAGCATAGTATAGAAAACCCTGCTCTATTTAAGATTTGTATCAGAAATTAATATTTGAGTTCCTTTATTTTTCGGACATCATCATGTTGTTCCTTTTAACCAGTTGAAGGGGAGACTTTTATTTTTGTGCTAGAACAGATCCAAAACTGCCTGACCTAGTCCTCAGAGCTCCACTGTGGTAAGCACTGTAAAAATGCATGCAGAAGAATAATGCTAGTCACAACAATTTTACAGTTTAAATAGTGAAGGCAGACAACCAGTGAAAAAGAGCTGAGATGAAGAGACCAGAACTATGAAGCGAGACAGCTAGAAACGAAACACAAGCCCCCTGATTCCTAAGCTGGTGTCTCTCCCTTAGATCACACCACTACTTTCATGAGATTACTTTGGAGCTTTATACTGAATCCTAATGACCCAAAATATAAAGCCCTTCTTATTTAATGTTTCCTTAGCTTAAAATCAGATTTATATGTTTCTGCACAAGCACGAAATATCTGCTCTAGGAAAGCGTTTTAGCCAGGGTGAATACAATACTATTTCTAGCTTGTGTCACACAGTAGGATTGTGTTACTGTGTCTTCTAGTGATTTTTATAACTGGTGTATAATATTTTTCTATCCTGCCATTAAAATAATAAATAACCTGCCCCAGCAAGGTTCAACTCCAATCACCCCACCATAATAACACTACAAACTTTTATTCCAACACAAAATATGATGCAGCATATATCTACCTTCTGCAGAATAATTCCAAAGACAAGACTAAAGTAATCTTTTGATTTGGATGTGCAGAAGCAGAATAAAATGCCAGAATGAATGGGGGAGTAAAGGATAGAGCATTAGCTCTGCATCAAACCCATCACAGGTTGTGCCTCAAAGGTAGCTGTTCACTTTTCATGTTTCTGATTTTAAGCATAAAATACTGATGCAGAGACTATATTTACCTGGAGATTATGTTCACCTGCACTGTGGACTAGTGGCTTTCAGAATGCTGAACTTAAGTCAGACACTCTTTGAGCTTCAAATATAAAAAATCTTGTGGCTTGGATGATGCACTTGCTCTCTTCAGAGTTGTGCAACCAATTATTTATAATCGTCTCCAATAACAAATAATGATTAGGAACAACGGAAAAATAAAAAGATCTGCAGCATTGTGCTGCACAATATGTAGGCCACATCTTTACATCGCAGCTGTCATACTTGCAAGACTGTGAATAAGAACAAAACCAATATATCACATTAAATCATGGGCTTGGGCTTCTTCTTTCTAGCTTGGATTTGTTGCTTGGTTGCTTGTTTGACAATGGAATTATGTAAAGACCATCTGTCAAACAGAATACATTGGGGCGTCTCACCCTGCAAGATGCTAAAAGTCTTTTTTAATACAGCAGCTGTGAAAGTGCTGGGTCCTTCAGCAAGAAATTCCTAGGAAGAGATTAAGCCATGCAGTGCCTTATTACTGGGAGCTGGAGTAGGGGCAAAATGTGTCTGTTTCTGCCAATGCACTGCATTTCAGAACCTAGATACAATAGGCTCAGTACCAAAGTCAAGTTGAAACTGAAACAGAAAAGCAATGTTTTCTCTGATTCACATCCTGCAAGTTACATTTGTAAGGAGGTTTTAATGTAGGTTCATAGAAAAATCCAATAATTCATTATTTATATTAATGTAATTACAAAGGCTGAATCCGATGTTCGTTAAAGTACTTGATAAAACTCTCACTGATGTCACTAGTGTGGAATTGAGCCCTCGTACAGCATAATGGCCTTTGGACATAGGTGTCACATGTGAAAGTTACTAAGTGAAAGGCACAGAGAAACACACAGCAGCTACTCAGAACAACATCTTTTCAAAGACTGAATATCGTGTTTTTATCTCATAGACACACATGGACAGTGGAATGACCGATATAGTCCAAGATTCCTCCTGTTCTAGGAGAATGGTGATGCTGTTAATCAGTGATGGGAGATGTAGTGAAGGAAAGGGAAAGCTTATGGATATGCTTTAGCCCAGCAAGAAGAAAACACACTTTTCTAAAATGGTGAAAAAGAAAATGAGAATGCATAATAATTTTACCAACCACATGACAGAGATGTTCTTGCTGAATCACGTGAATTAATTGCAGTACTGAATAAGCAACCTCTAACTTCATTTCTTGAAAAAGCAATTCTGTGTGCACAAAGACAAAGCTGAATAAAGGTTTAGTAATTTAGGACCAGCTGACATACTGAGCACAGTAACAGTAGCTTACACAAGGTAATATTGAAGGTCTCCCCTCAGCTCCTGTTCTCCAGGCTGAACAGCCCCAGCTCCCTCAGCCGCTCCTCATCACACTTGTGCTCCAGCCCCTCACCAGCTCCGTTCCCTCCTCTGCACTCTCTCCAGCACCTCAATGTCCTTCTTGTGATGAGGGGCTCAAGGTCAAGCCATTTGCCATATCAACATCAACAGATGTATTTTAGAACAGTAATTTAAATCCAGTAACTTTTGGGTTCAATCTGAGTTTACATCTTTGTTCTGCTACATGTGGGAAGAAAGCACGTCTGCCTTTCTGAATAGATAAAGCCTCCAGACTTGCTTGATAACATCAGAATTCAGAAGTTTTTCCCCAGATCAAGCAGAAAATGTGTGTTTTGTCTTGCTAAGATGCAAACTTGTTTATTTGACAGGAATTAAGGCCAGAGGGCCTGCAGTAGGACTTTCATTTTGGGGCGAGATGGAACAGAATAAGTGCAGGTGGCTGCTGCACGTGTGTTTCTTTTACCGATCCAAACCTGCCTTGCAGCCCATTCTTGTCGGGGTTTTCTTGGTTTGCTTTCGGAGCATGGCCTTCTGCCATCCCAGGTGGTGCCCGGCCCTGCTGTTGTGTCCAGGGAACAGAACAGGGAACTGCTGGAGAGAGTCCAGTGCAGGGCAACAAAGATGCTGAAGGGAGTGGAGCATCTCCCATGTGAGGAAAGGCTGAGGGAGCTGGGGCTCTGGAGCTTGGAGAAGACTGAGAGATGACCTCATTAATGTTTATAAATACGTGAAGGGTGAGTTTCATGAGGATGAAGCCAGGTGACAACCAATAATAGGACAAGGGGTAATGGGTACAAACTGGCGCACAGGAGGTTCCACTTAAATAAGAGAAGAAACTTCTCAGGGTGACACTGGCCCAGGCTGCCCAGGGAGGTTGTGGAGTCTCCTTCTCTGCAGACATTCAAACCTGCCCGAACACCTTCCTGTGTAACCTCATCTGGGTGTTGCTGCTCCGGCGAGTATATTGGACTGGATGATTTTTCGAGGTCCCTTCCAACCCCTGACATTCTGTGATTCTGTGGGTTTCGGCGCTACCCGAGGCTGCGGCAGGAACGGCCGCTAGAGGGCGCGCTGCCGCCGGGCCCCGTCGTCGCTCCCGTCCCGGGCGCCGTTTATGTCGTTACGGGCTCCAGGGGCTCATCCCTCGCGGGAGGGCGGGCAGGTCCGGCGGCGGCGAACGTCCCCCCGGGGCAGGGCGGGGGGAATGGGGGCGCTTCCCATGCGAGGGGGAAGGTGGCGTCAGCGCCGGCGGCGGCCCGTTCTTACGGCAATCCCGTTCTCACGGCAATCCCGCAAGCGGGGGGCGGCTCCCGGGGCACCGTCCCCCCGCCCCTGCCGGCTGCGCCGCGGCGAGCGCTCGCCCCCTGCCGCCCGCCCGCCTGCCGCAGTGCCCCTGCAGCCGCCGGGCCCCCGGGAGCCATCTTCGCCCGCCCAGGAGCGGCAGCGAAGGGCGCTCCCCGGCAGCACCGGCGCTGGCGGCGAGGTTTGACTTGGGGCTGCTGACCCGTTCGCATATGGCTTGAAACGGGAGGAGGCGGAAAGTGATAGTTAAGCCGCGTATCGTGTGCTTACCCGGGAATGCCCCTGACCTGAGCGCACGGCGGTGGCTGCCCCGGTGTCACCTCCCGACAGGGCTCCGCGAGGGGGGACACGGTGCCCGAGCAGCAGCTCAGGCGCTGCCGCCGCTGGTCCCGAGGATCGCCCGGCTCTGAGGGCACACAGTCGTTCCTCCCGGTCGGGTGTCCCTTTGCTTGCTGTTCTTGTAAGCTTGTGAATTTGGGTGGTTGGTGACAAGGCTCTGGTTATGTTGCTCTACTTACTCGTCCTTGCTGGCATCCGTGAGCGAGCATCACCCATCCAGTTGGATAGAAAATGAAGGCACCTAAAAAACTAAGGCATCATTTTAGGAAAGGAAGTATTTGACCAGCACAATAACCGTTTAGGTGCCTGACTGGATTTTTCAGACAAGTTTGGGTGCTTTTGAAAACACTGCTACTTGTGGTTTACTTGTTTAGCTCACACAAACCCATGATATGCTGGCCCCGAACAGCAGTTACGTAGAAGGGCCAGGAGTTCTTCTGAGTGCCAATAACACATCTCATCTGTCCATCCATCCAGCAGAAGGCCTCTGCTCACAGAATGGTTTCGTTACCACCAGCAGAACTTGAGTTTTCTCTGGATGGTTATTCCTCACTATATCACTGAGCTGGGACAGTTGCACATGAGGCCCAGCCGGACACCTCCATTGTGGTTTGTGCTGTGGGTCAGGACACTAGTGACAAGCTCAGACCGGTTTCATACCAAAAAGCTCTCAAATACCGCTAAGATCAGGTATTTTCCAACCACATCTGTTTGCCTAGGATTTTGGTGCCTGTTCCTCTGCAGCTTGGAACAATTGTTTAAATCTTGCTCACCTTCTCCCATATGAGCAGAGGTAGTGTTTAACTACAGGAAAGTGATGATTGGGTAATGATTTGGATACAATTTCAGAAAAATATGAGCATAAAAGAATTAGAGGCAGAAGAAGCAGGTATTCTGCCTAATGCCCTCAGCTACTATTAAGAAACATGAAAATCTAATTGTACTGAATGGAAATGTACATCTTCATAGCTGATTATGACACGGAAGAAAATTACTATATGATTGGCATCATAATGGCCAATGTTGAAATGTGATGACACGCCAATATGATGTACATCTCCATTAGGAATGATAAATCAAAGGTTATTCATTTGTACTTGATTTATGCCTGGGAAATGCTACCAAGGGAAATCTTGATTTAAATCTCGCAAGTCATAAAAAAAAAAAAAAATAATAAAAAAAGCCATGAGTGCCCTCTTCTGGTAACAAATGAGAACTGTAGGCCCTGCGGTACTGCCGTGTTGATTTTAATTTCTGTTTATAATTTAAATTTTCGGTCTTTCATTATCCCTTTCACCACCACCACGGTCTGTGATATTTTCAGAAATATAATTCATTGTTCTTTCTTGTATTTTATTCTCTATTTCAGAAGTAGACTGGATAACATTTAATCCTGTGAAATCTCCCTTCTCACAACCAGAGGCCTTAATCTTGCTGGTAATCTTATTCCAGGAATACAGCAGAAAACTGCACAAGGTCTGTGCAGTTTATTACTGAGCATGGTGGAAAGGATTCTTATTTTCTGAGTTAGATGAGAGAGACAGCCTCGTGGGTATATTGAACAGGATTTAGACCACACGAGAAAGGAATTATTAGTGCGACTGCACTTAAATTGTTTGCCGAATTGTTGGGTTATTCTAGGCAGCTTCCTATATTAAATAGATGTGGAGAGAAGATGAGAGGAAGAAAATGCCTCGACTTCTTGCTTGCTGCTATTCTCTGTGCCCCCTAGCCTTCTACCCATCTTAATTTCCTTGTGGACAACATCCTATACTGTCTGTCACTCATGGCAATACTGGAGCACCAGCTCGGATCTCTATTATAACACATACAGATAGACCCTCAGTCTTTCAGCTGCTTATACCACTCCAGCCCCTAATTCTTAAACCTTCTAGCTTTGAAGATGCATCTTTTCCTGCTCTTCCATGCAGCTAAAACTCTTGCCTAAGGTCTCATTATTTAACAGATCAGTCGCTGCAACGACTTTTTCTCTGGCCTTGACACATGCAGGCTTGCCTTTGCCCTCATCATACAGCATGCGGCTGCTTTTGCTTCAAACATCATTTTCCTAGCCTATCTCTTTGAACATGTCATTCCTCCCTTGGCATCCCTGTGCTACCTCCCCCCTCCCCTATCTCGCATCAACGTAAGCTGCCTATCTTCATTTTCAAGGCCCCCTGGGACCCTACCTATCATCTCTCATTGTCAGGAGGCAGGAACAGGGAACAGAGCAGCTCCAATAACTGCCCTGCCTGAACGGACTTCCAGCTCTGCTATGCTTGGTCCATACATACTTTTTTAGAGCAGGATGTGGGTGAACAGGGTTGGTCAGGAGCAAGAAAAGGGGGTCACTGTTAAAGGCAGCCAGGAACGCAGGCAGCTGTGACATTTAAACACTATTAAAACCTTAAAATGTACCAGCTCCTTTTCTTCAGAGTTACCATCCTCTTGTGTTCATCTCAAAGCAAGCCATTTCTCGTTTTCTGCTCCATGGTCTCTCTTACTTGGAGGGTGCCCTGCATAAATGCCTCCAGATTTATGGCGGTAGCTCTCTAGAATCTCCTTAAAGCTCTCCTTTACCATGATGTCTACAAAAGCTTTGACAACCCTTGGACTGCTAGTGAGGTAATACTGGTGTTAGCCACACCGAGCATCCTCATTTCCTTTATACTCTCTCTGTCTGTTTGGATCCGTCTGTGGTCTCTTGTCCTCTCTTTAGTTCATAATCATTTTGGGATAGGCCATCATTTTGTTCGATGTTTACACGGTGCTTCAGACAATATTTGTTGTTAGGGTTCCTGCGTGGTCTAATAATACAGACAATAAATAAAAACAGTAACAGCCTGCGGCAGGGGCTCTCTTCTTGCATAGAGCTCATTGATTTCAGGCTGCGGGCTGAGCAAATTGCATGAATGTAGCTTGGGTCTTGTGGGTAACGGAGCAAAGGGCAGAAACAGAAGAGCGGTGCTGTGTGTTCTGTTCTAAATGTTGGCCAAAAAGCCTTTAATCAAAATCCACCCCTCTCCTTTTTTTTTCTTTTAATTTTTTTTCTTCTTTTTGTCAAGCAGTGTGGAGGAGATCCAGGGCAACCTTTTAGCTTCATGTCATCTTCTTCCAGGAAAGGGCAGGGGAGGAAGAAGGTCCTGGTTTATGGGTTTTTGTCTCTTTTTCAAAATACAACAGAAGGGCCATAAACAGCAGGAGGAAGAAAAAAACCAGACATTTGAAGATTCTTAGACCTCACCTTTTGCGCTTTGTACTTGGTAGGAAACTACTTTAAAAGCCTAATCCTCAGTTATTTTTGTAGCCTGTAGTAAACAGAACCTTTCCCTTAGTTTCCTAATCTGTAAATGGAGCATCTCTTGCTTTAGCTAACACAGGGGCTGTAACTTTCTTTTTTTGTAAGCCCTTTGAAGACTGACAGGGCTATGTCATGAATTCTTATTATTATGTGATAACTTGAGTTCAGTTTTATTAGCAAAATGGGGTTAAAGCTTATTTGATTCTACTGCCTGCTCTGACTGACCTCCGACAATACCTGGTGCTTGCCAGAGGAAAAAGGGGATATGTCTATATCACAAAACACTCAAAGAGGATTCTCTCTGGCTCTGAATTGCAGAGTTATCCACAGAGAGCTCTCTTTATGCTGATATAACTCATAAAGTGAGCAATCTTTGGGATCAGATTGGTATCCAAATTATACAAAAGTGAGTTAAAGTACCCTCGCAATACCAGTACAACACAGAACCTCAGCCTGTGAGGTCTACAGTACCAGCCAAGAGCAGACAGAAAGGAATTAGTGAGAGTAATAAAGCAGAGTACAGCGTTACAAATTCCATAACAAGATATTGGATAAACAGGGCAAGTATCAAATGGGATATAAAGCAACTGTACGAAAACCACAGAAAGTTGAACTTTTAGTCTGAGCCATGCTTAAGGTGATAGAAGAGCCCTGTGATTTACTGAATGCCTTTTAATCTGAAAGCTCCCCAAACGCTTTCAGAATAGTGATTAACAAAATTAAGATATTCTGTTGTGCTATGGAACATACTCACTGCTAATATTAAAATATAAACACACAATTATCACCTCTGTAAAAGCCAGATACAGTACCACTTGTTGAATTTAGTTTCCCAGAGGGATTCTTAATAAGAACCATCAAAGACCACAGGAAGCAACTACCTAAGAGCATAAGAGAAGCCGGGATGAGTAATGGAACAGGTAGTGTGATGCAGTAGGCAGCTGTAACACAAGATACTGGATTGTAAAGTCAGGCTCATCCTCAGTGAGAAGACCTTGCTCATCGATACTGATCCCTTGCAGAGCCAAGGAACAGTTCTGCAGAGCCCAAGGGAGATTTGCTCCTGAGAAAAAGCACCCAAATTACCTTAAAGCAATGCAGCCTCTGTCAACTACTCTGGTCTGAAGCTTAGAAAGATCGTCAGGTTTATGTTGATTGCCAAAATGTGACCAAAAGTTACATGCCTGAAAGAACATAAATACATGAGAAAACAGAAAACGCAGCAAAAAATATTTCTGTGAGAATCTAAGCATAACATTTAGATAGAGCCATGGGTTAAGTATGAGAAACAGCTTCCCCAAAGTCACCCTTTTACGTTCCTTTTCCTCTCTATGCATGTCTTCCCTCAGCTTTGAGCTGACCCTGTTGTCTGTAACCTGGCCCATTTTCTGCACTGATTACTGTCACTAATGGGCAGACTTAGGCAGGACTTGACAATTAAACAGTAACATGGCATTTTTGTTGGTGTCACAGGGACCATCCCATGGTGACATTCCATGTAGGAAATACGGTATAATACTTGTTATGGCCTGAATGTTTTTTTTTTTTTGAAGAGTTTGTTTGGAGTTTGTTCATTTGCTTTTCAACATTTAGTACATTGGTTCTAGAAGCAGAAGAAAACACAATAGGTGAAAAGCAAGGCAGTTAATAAGACTGAACAAGCATGAGAATATAGGAGTTAGATGGTACACTGTGGGCCAAAGTGAAAGCATTTATTTATTGTCTCAATCAAATGGCAACATAAGCTTTTTTCTTTTTTCCCGTTATTAGTCTTATAACATGGAAAACATTTTCTTTCCCTGCGGAATTCCTCCAAGTCAACCCACCCCCATAAGGAAACCCAACCTTTAATACTTTTTAATAAATAAAACATCAGGAATAAAGATCTACAGCACATTATGACGAATATTACCAAAAAGCATGCACAGATCTGTTCAATAATGTCTCTTTGGAAAATTCCTCTGCTGATGTATCTAAGCACTTAAGAATTTAATATCTGAGCACCTCACAATCACTAATGGATTTTAGTCTCCCTTCGCTCCAAAGGCAGAAAAGTATATTGCCCTTTTACGGATTTAGAAGTGAACAGTCGGTGGCTTCCCCAGGGTAGATGTAAATCTTTTGGTGGAAGTCGGGCTTGGAGTCAGGGTTTCTGTGTCCTGGTCCAATACCTTGAGCCATCGTTTTATCCACGCATTGTAACATTTAGAAAAGGGCTGTGTGATACATAATGCTCTTTGGCCTTTTTTAATATCCCAGATTCTTCTAGTCCTGACTGATCATCAGGAAGAATTTGCCGTTAGCTTAGCCTTTGAAAGAAGCTGCTCTCCTGTGTGGTATAAATTTGCCTTGACCTTAGGAGTTGTACACAGCCCTACAACAATTTGTATATTTGCAGCCCAGTCCCCAAAGGAAATTGTCCTGGCAGGGTTTGGGACCAAGGTCTGCAACGTGTTTAAAAGCGCTTTGCTGCATATGGCTTGGTTGGAAAAAATCTACACGAGCAAAGTGATAAAAAACCAATCAAATGAAAAAACCTCCCTCCGGCCAAGATCTAAAAGAGTGGATGGTGCTCAGTGGATGCTACACCCATGTTTAAGTTCTCTAACCCCTACCTAAGGGAGCACTTAAGCACTTTAGCCTTAAATGCATGAGCAATCTGGTTGCCTCAGGGTGGGGGGCTGGGGAGCATATTCATCTGCTTTGCTGGGTCAGGACCCTGACCCAGAGTCTGTGGATATTTGATTCTTTGCAAAACCAGGCCATTTCTTTAGCACTTTACATGGATTTGGGAGTCTAATTGTAGGCCGTTGTATTTTGAAGATCCAGGCCTAAATACACTCCCCATAGGGAGTGCAGGGTCCCTGATATTTGGGTCAGAATGCTCCCACTAGGCATAATTTTTTTAAACCACTGGCCAGCAAAGAAAGAAACCATCCTGAACAACCAGCCGGGCGGCACCCTCCCCCACAAGCTTTTCCTAGCCCCAAGGTTAGTTTGGGACCCTGGGTACATTCTGAATGGCTGTTGATACAAAGTCATGCTCTTTTCCTTTTCATGTCACTTATTTAAAGAGGAATCTTGAAGCAGTTATTTACTGCAGCAATGCTGAGGAAGAAAAAGAATAGCAAGCGTATTTTCAAATGCCCTTAGCAGCTTTCTTTTTATTTTGCTCTCCAAGCCCCTGCTATTCAAGTTCTCTTCCCCTCAGAGCACTAACAGCTAAATTGTTCTATGCACACAGCTCCCATTAGCAAAAGGAGTCATGCACATCATTCCCATGAACTGCTTTAACAGCACAGTCCTATATGACAAGATGTGCCTCAAAAAGAGAGGATGCTAGATAAATATAAACCACACAATGTTCTCCATTTAACCTACATTTAGAACAGCATTTGGATTTTTAAAAGGTACGCTTTTATTGTTTGGTATCAGTCATCTTTGTCTTACCAGTTTAAGTAATTAGAAATGCCAGGGCATAACAAATCTGCATTAGAAGCGTGGGGTTTGCTGGTTTATGCTGAAGAATAAAGGGGAAGGATGACATTTGGATTTACTATCATACCTCAATAATCCACAAATCCTAATTTCTTAGCAATCAGTTCATGTCCTTTGCTTTACATTCATTGCATTGAAATTTCTGTCAATAATTCAAACTCTCAGTAGTCACAACTCATTTAATCTCTCTTGCCCCATGCAGACAATCCGAGGTCTGTCTGTGCTTAGATTCATATATGGACAGACAGCATGATTTCTTTACACGGCAGAGATTCCCTTGAAATCCTTCTGCTTCCTGAAGAAGATTCAGTATAATAAGAATTAAAGTATGCCTCTGATTAACTTTCACTTGGGAAGCATATCAATTTCATTGGTTGCATCAAAATCAAAAGTATAATTGAAAATATGTATACTCTCATTACATAAATTCAATCATACTACATCATATAAAAGGAATATTTTTGTTGGGTAGTGTGGGAGAAGAAGAGAAAAACATGTTTTTCCTTAATGACAGACAATTAGTTTCTGATTTATATCTCAAAGCACACCAGTTGGTAAACCTTACAATTTCACCTTGGCTAGTGTAGCTGTGGATGGCTTTACAGAAAACTCCTACAAATTTAAAGTAATTTTCTAAGTCTCTTAGACTTTTTCTTCTCTGTTATCAGTGACAGTGAATTGTGGTGCCTAGGTGTGGATTTTGTATTTTAAAAAACAACTTCTTTTGGATGAGTTTTGCTTTTTTTATTAAATGAGTGGACCTCTTATTCTTCATTGTTAAGCACAGTGATTGACAGTGACATGGATATTTTTCTGTAACCATTGATACCTAGAAAAACAAGTAAATAGTCCCAATTTCATAATAAAAGGTAGAAATTGTGTATCTTAAATACTTCAACCCACACTCAAAATGACCATGCAACCAGGCTTGAGTGCATGGATACAACTTTAAAACATAGCAACCTTAAAGGTGGACTGCACCCCTGATAATTGAAATTCTCCAAGCAGTAGTTACCATTTACTCACAATTTTGGACAACACAAGATCATAAAAGCTGCTGCTTCCAGAATTGTTGCATATTACCACCATTCATCAAAATGTTGTCTTTGTGGTCAATGTATTTTCTTCCCCACTTTATATTATTTTCATATTCTTTTATCACCAACTTGGAGTCTGTGAAAATCGGCACAGTAACAAACCGGTGAGTTTATGTGACAAAGGACTGCAGTATGGACAAGGGAAAGGTCTCAAGTACTGTGCTTCCAGGAGGCTTATTTAAACCATAACAAAATAATTAAAGATTGCTTGACCATACCTTTTTAATTGGCTCCCTGATAGAAGGGTTAATAGGAATTCTAATACCTGCATAAAAAAGACAGATAAAGAAAACAGTGTAATGTAAAATAATTCAGATCGTCTCTGTGTAAATGAGGCAATAAATGCCTGTAACACGAAGCTCAGTCTGACTTCACAGCAGGGCCTGGTGCTTAATTGAAAGTCCTAACTAGACCCATTTATCAAAGAAATCACTCAGAGGGAAATTTAATTATCACAATTAATCTATTTTTTGGTTGTTTTTTTTTTTTAGAAAGTCACAGCAAAGCACACTGAAAATTTCTTTGGCAAGAATTTTACAATGTTACCACCAAAAAAGCCAAGTGCCAAACTTACCCCCCAGAGCAAAAACACAAAAAAAGGCAGGCAGACCCCTGGCACGTTGTGCAAGGAGCTCCTTGTAACGCCACTTGGGCACAGCTGAGGGGAGCGAGCACCGGCGCAGCAGGACCTCAAAGGGAAATAGTTCTTCCAGAGTCACAGAACTGCTCCCTTTGCAAGCTGGAGAGAACACCCGGCTTTTGGAGAGAGCTGCCCCACAACGTACCCAGAGACTCCGCATCCTTCCTGCGGTTTTGCTTGGCTTGGCAGGACTCCTGGCACCCCTCAGCTGCCCCTTTGAGCCCCTGCTCGCTGTTTTTACCTCAGTGCACGCACAGAGGCACAACCTGGCCTGTACTCTGGCACGTGATGCTTCCATAAAGTAAGGAACCAGTGGCACGTTTTGTTTTAAACACTTGTGTCAAGAGGAGATGGCTTTGGTAGAGTTGCCTATGTTTGTGTCAGTGTTGAGTTTGCTCCAGTGAGCAAAGGGCCATTCTGCAACCTGGGCATTTCCCCTGAGTAACTGGCGATGTTCACCCCAAGCTGTCTTTCCTTAGCAGTTGTACAAAGTTTGCTCCGAGCTGTGTTCCTACACAGCTTCTCACATTTGACGTTTCCCAAGAGGTTTTAATTTGCTTGGGTTTTAAATACAAGGTAACATTTAACAGTCTGGTTAAATTTTCTTCCTTATTTTGAAAAGCAGACCTTTCTTTTAACGCAGAGCTCTATTTCCATGCCTCCGGTGTAAGCCTGGGGTGCTGCAGAAGGCTACTCGTGGGGCACTTGTGGAACAGATAACAAGTAGTTACATCTACGTGCATCACATGGCACTTGACATGCCTATGTGAAGATGAAAAGAAAGCCCTGAGAAAGTATGCAAGTCTGTTCCATGATAAAAATGCCCTTCAGTCAATCAGTGAGCTGATAGCCGATAGGTTTTTGGGCTTCTGGACACTAGCGTGCAGCAAGTGATAGGCAGGACTCTGCTCCTTCGCTTTGAGAGCACAGAGCTCCAGCACTTTTACCAGAGGCAGTATGCAAGGGACTGGCTTACACTGGCTTCAATGAAAGGCAGCAGCAGGCACTTGAAAGGACAGGGAAAATGGAGCCAGAGATTTTCTTTCACTTTGTGTGCATTGCACAGCCCCACACCTACTCATGTTTCCCCAGCCTTAAAGTAAGTCCATAAGGCACACCAAGGTAGCGTAATTTTCTCATCTATTTTTCAGGGTCAGAGAACACTAGAAATTATGACCTGTGTTAACGTTTTTGTGCATGCCCTTTTTCCCTCTTCTTCTGTGGGAAAACTTGCAGCTTGGTCTCCTCATGTCACTGAAGTTGTTTGCTGCCTTTTTTTGCCCTGTGCTTCCTACATTATTCAGGTTATACTAATCACCAGAGGGGAAGGAAACAACTCCAGAGCAGATTGAATTACCGTTTAATTGGGCATCCTGTGAAATAAACATTGTGACTTGGATAAGATTAAAATGTGAGTCACAAGTCTGATGAGTTTTCAAGTGTTAGGGAATGTGGTGAGGGAATCGGGCAAGAACAGCGAGGAGCTCAGGAGCAAAGTTCAGCAGAACAGCAGCTGCTGGACACCGTTACTTGTCTTCAGTAGGATCAGACTAAAGGTCCAGTGGACAGAATTGGGCAAAACAATGGACAGTTCTTTAAGAAAAATTAAGTTTTCAAACAAATTTCTGTCTATATTCCTTTGCTTGCATTGAACCTATCTGTGAATGCCCTCTGGCAATATACCACTGTCCAGCTCAGGTAATTTTTTAGATATTAAAGATGAGTACTTAGAAGTGCTTCCGAAGGACTTCACTGACAGGTTTGGCATCTCCCATGCACTCTACGTTTATGTTTGATACTTTGCAATACTTCTGGTGAGTAGATTGTGCAGACATAGAAGTGAAAACTATATTGTGGAATGTTAATTGAAATATGAATCTCATATGCGTAATCATCGCCACTCACATGAGCCTCACATGATTAACCTGTAAGGACCTGATGCTGGAGCCGGCTGTGTGGTAGAAAGTGGCCAGGCACCCGTCCAGTCTGTCCGTCCTGCATTGCAGTCATGACTGATGGACGCCCTGGCCATGGCTGGCAGCTGTACAGAACCCACCTGGGAATGAAAGGTGACAATTCCCCCAGCTCTCTGATCCTCAGGATCTTTATTGTGGCTTGGAAATTGCCAAGGTTGTTGGTTTGCAGTTTACCACCAGGTGGCCTAACTATTCCACCGTTCATGAGGAACCAAGACTCCATTAGAGAACGGCAGCTGGAACTTTTTAAGCTTTACATATTTTTCTTCCCAAGCCTCCACCTCCCCTCCTTCTTCCTCATTCAGTTGATTAAAAGCGATCAGGGCTGCTCCGAGTTCTCAGCTCAATCCTTTTCTCTAAGCAACTGAGAAAGCTTGTGCTTCCAGCGGTCCAGCCCTGGCTTTGGAGATCGAGCTCAACCATCTCTATTTATCTCCTAGTCCAAATGAACTCTTGCTGTAACAACACAGGTAACTTGGACTTTTCCTTGCACTCCAGTATCTGGAGATGGATTCCTTTGTTTGTTGACTCCAATACGTCTCCAGTAGCTGGTTTTGTGACCACCGAGGAGTTCTGTGCCAGCCACATAAGCCAGGGTTAGAGCTGCCTTGTGTCCCCAGAGCATTGCAGTGTGGATTCAGTGGAACAGAGGATCTCACTTAGCAAATGGATTTTGATTCTTAAACCCATAGACAAGCTTGGGACCTCAGCAGTCCCCCCCACCTGGTAGTTTTGGGGTAGCCATTTGGGAGCTGGCTGAGCTAACAGCACCTTGGGTTTCAAGAGAAGGTGGCATTACAGGCCACTCCATTAAAAGTCCTGCCATTGTGGAGTGAATTCCCAGCTTGGACTGGAAGGAGCTAGACTTGCTGATCTAAAAATGGGAAGGAAGATACTCTCAGAGGTTCATCTCATGGTTTTCTTGATGAGAAGGGTGGGGAAGGCTCTAGCTGATGTCCAGCAGTATGAACTAAGAATAGGGGCATAACTACGTTAATACCAATAATGCAGGTATTGAGAAGCCACTGAATGACTTCTAAGGAGAAGGAAGCATTGTGTCAGAAGATGAGTTATTTCATATACTGCAACACTGATGGCTTAGTTTTTTATTTTCTACCATTTACATAATGCCTGAAAGCTTTTGAAAGGTACTTTCAAAACAAATCTCAGTAACTAAAGTGATTAACTAAAATTATTTGGTTAAAACATCCATGATTCATTTGTTTACCTGACTTTGTAATTATGCATTTCAGTTTTGATGTGAGCGGGGGCAAAGTACAATGATGGCAGGCAGGAACATCACATCAGAGCCCAGCAACAGAAGCATCTTCCCAAGATCAGTTCAGATCAGCTCTCAGACTGCTGCCTGACAATCCCAAATCAAAGGTATGTGGTTTCTCAATGCCCCCTAACACAATTGCAGCACAAGAGAGAACTCCGTTGGGCAGATTTTCCTAAAGGATGTGATGGTTTAACTTTTAAAAATACCAGTCATTTGGAGAAAATTTCAGGAGTCTTTAAATTACTTTGGTAAATGGATTAGTTATAAATAAAAAATAGCTGGAAATCTGTAGAGACTTTCAGTTTCACCACAAAAATGTCATGAAGCAATACTGGATATTTCAGCTGCTTTAACCTAGCCTTGGGCACAGAAGAGTCCAATTCTGATCATTTGCAGGATAAGCAATCAAATTCAGGGTAACGAGGCTTTAGCCAAGGTGCTACTCTGGATTTACACCTCTGCAGATAGAATCAGATGCTATCTCCTAGTGTATGCATCCTCTGAGAATAGAATTAATTTTGAATTCTTGTATCATCTGCTTGCTTGTGCACTTATTTGCTAACTGTCTGACTGAGTGAGCTATTCTGGGTCAGTATGATTTAGGCATCCTTTATTACACAGTTTCCAATTCAGTACATTTTTTAATCAAGACTAAATTGAAGTCAGGTTCCAGGTACATATAAATATAATATATATTTAGTGAATGCATTGCAAATCCCCAAGTCTAATTTTGAATGTAACTATAATAGAACAAAAAATATGAAGGTTCCTTTATTTTGTAGAGGAGTATTAAAATATTGCCACTTCTTAAAGGCAAGTTAAGACCTATTTTCCTATTTTTAAAATCACATTAGCTAAAAGCTTGTTAAGGAATAAATAGTCCAGAGGATAATTGAGACTTAGCTGGCTTAAGCATTAATGAATCAAAATCAGACGCCAGATCATTAATTAATTCTACAAATTATAATGTTGCCATTACTGGAAAATACTACGAGAACTAATACCAAAGAGCAAATTCAACTGCATTGTTTTCTTTCTTACTATGTATCTTTTGCCAAAAAAACCAAAACTTCAGTGGCTATTTTTTGGTTGATTACTTACAGCATCTATATTTTAAAAACTTCTGGGTGACTCTTAATTTTTAAAAATCTTCCCATTTCTTTAACATGCTATTTATAGAATGTGCCTATCATAGACTATAAGGATATTTCCATCAGTGCTGTAACCCATGGAAAGTAAAATGTAGCTAAAGTGACAGAAAAGTCAATTCAACACTTCCGAAGCCTCACAAAAATTCACACCCCTTCAAATCAGCCTCTTTGGCAAAAGACAGAATAATAGACGGGTCTTGCAATGTGGCCTGAAGTGCCACCGTCTCAAACTCTGTCAGACTAACACGAAAAATTAATTAGAGGGGAAGCGAGAGAGGCAAAAGAGAAGGTCAGCTGGGCATTTCTAGCCACCACTTCTCATCCCACAACAAGAAGGAAACATCAATATGTTTAGAAGGTAGCAAACTTTAAAAACATTTTACAGAGTGGAGGACCAGTCTGGGGAATGGGCTGTGACAGGATATCACTGAGGCCAGAGCCTTATGAGGAGTAAAATACTCACCAGTGATGAGGTGATATAATGTGAGATGATATAACGAGATGATATAACATCAGTCTAGTCAGAATCAAACTTGAGGGCCAAAATGACAGAATTTTTACACCTTTCTCTGAAAACTCTTTGAACTCTTTGTGTGACGTGGTTTATCTTTTCTCATCATGTGACAGATGCCAAAATTATCTAGAATCTAGAACATGCAGGTTCTTCTAGAGCATATCCAAAATGCCTTAATTAAGGCTGGTGATGAATCAAAAGCCAGTTGCACTGCAGCACTCGTATACTAGTTTGCTCACTTAAGCATTGCTACGTAAGTGGCTGGGTGCAATCTCTAGCTGAGATTAAGCTATCATGAAGGATCCAGCAAAGACTGTCAAGTCTGATGCCTGTAAGAGCAAGCTGTGAAAGAATGTCCCATTTTTTCCTCCATATTGATTGCTATTTTCATTCCATTTCCTTCTTCTGTTTAACTGAAGAGAAAATGAAGGCTGGCTGGGTTTTTTTTTTCTTTCCCCTCCTAGGAATAACTCTGAGACATTCTGAAATAAAAGAAACTCTTGTGGTTTCCCGAAACCAAGTGCAGCTCAGTTTCCAGTAGGAATCAGGTACTCATGAATCTTGTTACCCTGAGCTACATTTCAGCTGAAGACCAACAAGGTGCTACCTTATTTCAGCCCTCAGTATCCGTCCACCATCAATGGCAGACAAATCTTCTTTGCCAACATATAAAGAGAGCATCAGCACCATGCCAACAGTATTTTTGATGGCTTCATATATGTGCCAAATAGATTAATTCTTGGTAATTTGTCACCCTTTGGGATCTCTGAACTACCCAAAGGTGTTGACCTTTGTCATGCGATAAAAATGAAACTGGCAATAGGCAACGCTGTAGATAATAATGCATTTTGATATATCGACATTATCTACCCTTTTACTGAATTCATGACCCTTTGCTGTGGCTGGAGATGACAGATAATACCAAAGCTGTATTATTACAACTTCTGGCCTTCTGCCAAAATTAGAGGATCTAAAAATAGACCAGTAATTATGGTCTGCCTCTGAAGTCACTGTCTTGAACACAAATCCAGAACAGCTGACAGCAGCCAACAGCAGGTTCTCAGGAAGCATGAGAACAGGGCAAGCATGTAGGTTTGCTCCCTACAAGGACTTTTCCAGCCTGCGTCTATTTGCAGCTCAACAACTTCTTGAGGTATTTAATAGCCCTTGAAGAATATTTCTTGTATGAATTTGTCCAGTCATTCTTTTTGTTAACTCTATATTGAGTAACAAATATAGCCAGTATGAGGCACTCTTCCAGTTTTAGTCCCTGATTAGGCTACCCTGCTAGATTGGTGGAGAGATGATGTTTTTTTCATAATGACTCAGAGGTGGAAAGGACTCTCTTTACATGGTTGGATGGCCAAGTTCATGGTGAAATAGCTTCTATAATTCTGCTGGGATTTCATATTATCGTTAATGATTTGCTAGGGTACTTGAAACCTGCAATGCTATCCCTTAAAAGGATTTAAAATCTAAACACATTAAAAGAACTCTGCATTCATTCTGTGTGGCTTATGTTCCTATTTTCTGATGCTACAGCCCTAATTCTTTTGACACTGAAGTCCATCACTGTTGGAAATCATTAATGCCACCATCATCAAGGAAAAGTGCAGGCCCAAACCAGTGACTTATAACTGTGGTGAGAATGCAGGAAGTATTCAGCTGCTGTGGAAACATCTTCTGCATTAAACTGTCTTGCTCTTTAGCTTTTGTTTTCATCTTTTTCCATCCATGGAAGTTAATTAATTACAGTTAATTAACAATTAGGCCAAATTCATGCAGGCTAACAGAAACTTTGTTTCAGGTGGATTCTGCCATGTGATGAGGACCAGTTGATAGTGACATTTTCCTTCTCAAAGAGAGTCCAATGGTAGATCACAGTTATGGCAGTTTGGGGAGAAGGAAACAAAACAATCTCTCATCTATGCAAGTGAGATGTCTGGTGGCAAGTAACTAATGCTAACTGGTAACTGGCACCAAAACAGACGCATATTTTTTGTAAATTTGTTACTGTCTTACAAGTTTTCAGCCAATGTATTGAGATCATTTGTACAGAATTTACTTTTGTATATGGTTTTATTGGATAGGCAAACACCTATTGAAGCTTATCCATGATGGTCCAATCACACAGTGCTATATAATCAACAGCCACCCCAAGTTTGGATGCCCTGGAAAAAGCATTTGATTGAGCACAATATTTATAAAAAATAGTTATGCTAATATAATATCCCAAACAGACTCACTTATTTCCATATACATGTGCCTTTTTGTCTTGGACTGTGTCGCCTTGAACACTTTTATTACTGAATGAAACCAACTGTATGCCAATTGAATTACGTTTCTATAATTAAGATAACTGTAGTGGTACAAAAGTGATAACTTTGTATGCATCCATGCTGTCACCTGGCCCTGAGGCTGTATCTCCCATCTTTGATGGAGAGGCTGCAGTCTACAATGCTGCTGAATTTGCCACAGCACTGGCACTTTAGATGCTCTTGTTTTTATAACCAAATGTACTTAATCCAGTTCCCACTGTGTCGTGTTTAAATTACAAGCTCATTAGCACACACCTTCAATGAGCTAGCATGAACTGAGAAAGGCAGAAAAATATACTCAAAGAGCTTTTTAGATTAACAATTCAGGGAATATTATGAATCACAGTAGCAGCAAGGTGGGTTTTTTTGCTTGTTTGTTTGTTTGTGAAGCTGACCTAGAAGGTGTGACACAATGGGGGAAATTCTGCCCTTAGGAAAGTTAATGGGAAACAACTTAGCAGTTCCACCAGGGGCAGGATTTTTCTGACTGGATATGGTCCTGTTCCCATCTTTCCTCCTCTGCCTCCTCTGCACACATCCAGCAGACAAAGAACAGTGCCTCTGTTGTTTCAGCTGTCATTTCAAAGGAAGAAGACTGACTTAATTCCCCATCACCAGGTCACTTAATTGCTTGGAGGTCGTTAAGGATAACAATTTTTATTGTTCAATTTAATTAGACATCGCCTAGAATAAAATCGTTTGAATTTTCTCATAACACGATCTCTCTCTTGGATAAAGGATAAAAGCTTATTTCAATGATAAATTGTGGCTTGAGTCACATCTGGAAAAACCTCAGCACCTCCAGTCACTGAAATAAAACTTCATGTAGTCAAATGCACAACCTGTTCTGATTTCTATAAGAACTGAGTGCAATATTAAGTGTTTTTTAGCTATGTTGTCTTTTGGCAAAGAGGTTAAGCTCCTCGCTAGAGAGTGTAATGAGGGCCTGGGAAAATTGAAAAATAGATTATGTTAATTGATTGTGGCTAAGGATGAAAACTGTCCTTAGGATCTACCATTTCTTTAGGATACCGCAGAACCTTACAGCTTCAACAGACACTGTAACCAAAATGTAACTTTCGCCATTTAAAAAATAATTTCCAGGGGTGTAGCAGGGAGGAATATCTGACCTGCTTACAGAAATGAACAGATTGACAGCTTGCCCATGCTGGTGCAGAAGGATGCCAACCTCAGCAGCAGTTTGCTTTTTCTCTTAAGATCACACAGAAACCTCTTGAAGTTCACCAGCTAGCAGTTTGGAAGGGGAAGGGATTTTGTAGCACTTGTTTGGCAAAAAATGTGCTGGTCATCTGACTCTTCCTGTGGGTATTTGTGTGATGACTAATGGGCCTAAAAGAGACAAAGAGGTGGAGCAGAAAGCCACGGAAAGGCAATATATTTTTTACTTCAATAAGTTTACAAAATCAGTAATTGCTGGCAGGGGCTCAGAAACTGTATCCCCAGTCAAGAGATGCAGTGATTCTGCACTTTGCCAAAGTAGCATTTTCTCAAAAGCTCTTCTGCAGCAACCAAACGTATTAGTTTTTCCACAGGTGGTGGAACCAATGGGACAGAGTCTACCCAGCTTTTTCCCTTGTTGAAGGCCAGCATTTTGCCCAGTGAATGCACTGAAGCAGTGCCAGCATAATGGTTTTTAATTTGTTTTTTTAATAACATATTAAACCAGCATAGGACATGATTTTTCTAGTATAAAACATCTCCTGGAGGTTAGTGTATGTTGTTTGGAAAGAGGTTTATACTGTACAGATAAGAGCTGCTGGAACAGGGGCTGTCATGTCTGTGTTATATACTGTAACTACGGTCCAGTTTCGCAGATGGACAAGATACTAGACTGAAGCAGCCTGGGACAACCAGGGTGTCCTTTCCTTTTTCTTCCCTTCCTGTTTTCTTTCAGTAACACGGGCACACGTGCCAGGTAGTCACTTCTTCACTAGGCACTGCTGGTGCGATTGCTGGAGCTGGCAAAATGCACTGACACTGCCTCCATCTTTCTGTTCCTCTGTTCCCTTCCAAGTTGCAGCCTGAGCTTGCCCATCCTATGGCTTGATAAAGACCTCAGGAAGTCACTGCATTTGAAAATGCTCTGTTAGACCTGGTTCGCTCAAACCCCATGTATAAGTTGCTAGTATATGTCTAGATCTTCAGTGAGTTCATGCAACTCAAAATGGGTCTGATAACGTTAGCAGTGATGCTCCAATCCAGCCCAACTGTAGGCATGATCCATCTTTTCTCATTTGTTTCTTTAACCAGCTCCTTTTTCTTGTTTCAACTTCTTTTATCATCTACATTTACCAGCCTAATTTGGTGTCATTTACTGTTAAAAATGCACCTCCAGTATCAGGCACATCATTTTCTAAGCTTCCATCATGCCAAGAGAGTTACTAAAACATCAGTTATTCACTTCAGTTCCCAACCCATATGTTTTCAAGTAGCACTAGGGAAACATTTTTTAAGGGACAGACTCCAGAGATGTCTTCTAATATCATCAGCAATGATAATCAAAAGCTGCTTCTGCAGAAGCCCGTGGGATTATCAGTCTCTCAAAAGGAAATTCAGCAGCTTTTCTTGCAGTAACATTTATTCTCCACCCTTCCACCTCAAGCTATCGTTCACCTCAAGGTGGTGACACCCTGGACAACTCTATTTCTGTAAGCACCTCCTATCTGAGTGCCAGGAGGGACTTCCAGTCAAGGGTCAGAACTCCTCCTGGCTTTCTAAGGGACGTGTAACTCAAATGGTAATAACAGTTCATCATAGTTCATAGATGATGCAAGTTATGTCTCATTTACAGTTGCAAAACACCTCTGAGGAAGTTTTTTTTTCCTTGTCAAATTTAGACATAATTTCAGCTAGGCATGAAATCAGTGTTAGGGCTTAGACTCCTCCACAAAGGAATGCATTGCTAATTTCAAGCTGTTTAGCCTTGGACTGGATGATCTTAAAGGTCTTTTCCAACCTAAATTATTCTCTGTGTTTTGGCTAATTCTGGTCAGTCCCAGAGGTAATACAGCCTGTTCCTGTCCTGTGTCTGGCAGCATGCTGGATGTTTATAAATATCCACATAACGATCACCATTTCTGCAAACCTCTCTGCTGGTGACCTCTTTGACAAGGAGAGCTAACACAGAGCACCAAGGGCCTGGGATGGCCTTCTTTAGAAGTTCAATCAAATACTGTCCATAATTGCTTTATCATCAGCAATCTCACTATTTTGCACTCTGACATTTCTCACTATTTCTTTTCCTACCTCCTCTCCCTCCAAATCTGTCTTGCCAAAATATTCTACTTCCTTTTCTTCTTCCTCTTCTTCAGTTCCTCAGATAAGGTCTTCAAGACTTCCCACCTCCCTGTCTTTTCCCATGGGGTGGGAGCAGTTTGTCGTCGCCTCAGCCATGAGGGTGTACCTGGATGTGGAGCCCAGCAGAGCCCTGTCAACTCCTAGGAAGAGAATGATGGGTCCTTTCCTACAAATCTAGAGATGGTCATCACCTGCCTTGGCTTGTGCTTACCTCTTCTCAGCTAAACCCCCGAGCGAAATTTATTGGCAATGGAAAAAATTCAACTCCACTTAGTTTCTGTAGTATCAAAACTATAACTCCTTGCTTGGCCATGAAGGCAGCAGTATAGTGAAAAGCAACAGCAACCAACCTCTGCAACCTTCCCTGGCCAGCCTTGCTCTCCTTAAACTTTGGGAAGAGGGGGTTGCAGTTGTCTCCAGCAGCCCCCCAAAAGCACAGCGGAGCAGTCTGGGGCCGGGGGCTGCGCAGGGCTGTGATGGGGCGCAGCGCAGGAGCCGTTAAGGCAGGCAGAGCGGATCTGGCCACAGCCCAGACTGTGACAAGAGAAATTGAAATGTAAATTCTGCACCCCAGCAATAAATTTCACAGCAGCCTAATTTTCCCAGGAATGATGCCATGGGCAGAGCCTGTGTGGCCCAGAAAGGAGCAGGTTTTAAATTTTCTAGAATTCCCTAATCCACTTTATCAGCCTCTTCTCCCTAAACTGCCGCTGCTCCCTGAGAGATTTAAAGCCGCAGTGGCTTCTTCAAGGCCTCACCCTGATTATTATGTTTATTCTCATCCAGTCAAGACAGAGAAACATTAGCATGTGATTTACAGTGTGGCACCAATTGCCAATACCAGCACTCAATATTTGAAATTCAAGCAGTATCTACTTGCAGCAAACCGGTCAGGATCAATCTAGAGATAAAAAGGAGGGCCCTACCTTTTTAGAAGGCAGTAGAGATTCATCGTTGAGGTCTGTCAGTCTTAGCCTGTCAAACAAGACGCTGTGCATCGCTCCTCAGAACCAACACGTGCAATGGCACTCACATGGTGTTAATACAGGCCCCCGTGCCTTCTTAATTTCTTTCTTTTGTTTCATTGGTGTTTGTTTGTTTTTGTTTTGCCTTTCTTGCAATCATCTGCTTTTCCTCTCATGTTTCAAGTCTTTGTATGTATCTGTCAAGCAGGCAGTGGATTCAGGACAGGTTTTCATGCCAAGGCCTTCCTTTACCTAATGAAAAGAAGTGAATAAAACATAAGAGAAGTACCTTTAAATTAAAAATAGACCAAAAAACCTGAAGAAAACCAATATCTGAAGGAAAACATTTTTTTCCTAGAAAAACGGCTATTGAAGAGATGGATCTCTGTTCATTTATTCTAATTTAAGTATGCACTTATAATTATACCCTAAATAAATAAGGAAAAAGGACCATGTGTGGCAGAAGAGAAATATACGCATATGTGAAGAGTCAAGAAAATCCAGATAAACTTCTGATGGCATGACATATTCATGCAGAGTAGTCACTTTTCCAAACTAAAATTTCTCCCAAAGGCCTGCAGTTTGTATTATTAATGACATTTTTCTTAGCCTACATTACCATTTCCATCTGAGGGGAAAAAAAGCAAAATTTTTTCTCAAGTTTGAAAGGACAAAGCAGTCTGAGAGCCACAAACATCAAGTGCTTTTGCACAAGCCTTTGAATAGATTTTATCTGCATGGTTTTGTAAATGGATAGAGTGAGTTCCTGGCCTGAGACCCTGTGCTGGGGAGCTCAGGGATGAGGTACAGCCAAACGGAAACGTGGAAGGGGGGAAAAGGCAAGGAAAAGGCATTTCACAATGGTATGCCACAACAGCGGCCCCACGCAACAGGTCCCTGACAGCCTCTGGGCCACTAGTCCCATTTCACGGTGGCTTTGGTGAAGTGAGTACATTTGGACCCTGATTTAAGTCATGGGTGACGCTGACTGCTTGGAGCTAATTTAAGTCTATGTGGAAGAGTCGTGAGGAGCCAGGCCATTAGAGCAGTTTCAGTCTGTTCCTCCAGGTTTCTGCTGGCTGCATGGAGCCTTGAATGCCATATCCTAAACGTCTGCCACTGACTAGCTGTCCCTCTTCTCTGTTTAACACGAATATCCTGTAATTGGAGTGTCAAGCTTCTTGCTGCCACCACTGAGGAGGAGGATATGGAGGAGGAAGCAGAAGAAATCCGTGTTTGCCGTAATGAATGCATGCAGTTCAGACCAGATTGGGCTGTTCAGATGTTTTATTCCTCCTTTTCATCTCCTTTGTGGAGGCTCAAGCAGTACCAGAACACAGAGATCTCCTTTTAGGGCTTCAAATCCATCAAAGATCCGCTGGGTCCGCTGTGCGGGGAGACAGACAGGGAAGCTTTTTTGATGCATCTTTGTAATCTCCGTGCTGCTGGCGCATTCTGAATATCTTGTCGGCTGTCAGTGTGGGGCACCTGGTGGAGGCTCCCCCTGGGACGTGGGGGCCAGGGACCAGTCCAGGCTGCTGTGCCGCTTTGGTGAGGCAAGAGACCCGCCGGTTTGCTCTGAAGGGACGACAAATAGCTCGTTTTACTGCAGTCTCTGGTGCCTAATTGTACAAAGCGACACAAACTTATTATAGATGCAGTGACCTCACAATGAGGCACAGCAAGCACATGCAGGTGTTTGCTGTGATGCTGTTAAGCCATTTACAGGGCTGGTTTTAGGTGCCTGGGCAGTAACTGCCACCGGCTGTGCTCCATATGTCCTCTGGCATCTCCCTGCTGTTTCATGGCTGTGAGATCCATGGTACCCAAAGGCCTTGGGCTTTTTTGTCCCCGAGCTGCTGCTAGCGACAAGGTCCCCAAAGGAGCAATAAGGGGGCCCTTAGTGCAGAAAAGGCCCTGGTCCCAGCTATCTATGTTAGCCGTCTGAAGAGAGGAGTGCAGGGTCTATCGGCTGGGTCAGAGCACCACAGCAACACATCTGTCCTGCTGTCACCACCCCAGTATCGCTTTGGTGATGCGCATGGCTATGCTGCGCTGAGCTGGTACTCCCCATGCCTGTCTTGGTGTCACTGTGCGTGCCCACCTGCTCTGTTTGTTTTGTTTGTTTGCTGTCCTGATGGATGGAAATCAAAGCTTTCTTTGTCACCTTACTCCATTCACCTTATTCTAAAAAGGTAGCAGCTACAGCTGTCTGTGCCTTCACAAGCCCGCCTTACTGCTCTTCCCACGGCGAATACCATCTACTCACTGACTAGCAACAGGAGATTTTAATATTGCGTTGCTTCCCTCCTTGGGAAGATCTGAAAGTGAATAAATCACACACGTGTCCCACTGCTAAAGCTATTGAGCAGATGTGCAGAGATTGGACACTTGCAGAGATGTGGAGAAATCTGCATCTGTTTTCTAGGATCGCACTTTCTTTTTTCTTAAATACAAGATTTACAATTCTTGTCTGGGAACCCATTTTAGTATTTAGTATTGCTGAAGTCAAATTTAACACTTGGAATACCCATCAAGATAATGTTGATCTCTTTCCTGCAGTTGTTCTGATCAGACTTTTAAAAATTGGTTAATATGCTCTTATCAGTGGGTATGTGGAATTTTCTACACCTGTTTAAACAAACTTGACTTTTACAAACAAAGAGTAAACTTAAGAATAGACTCTAGTTACCTTGGAGAGATATTCCAGACCTAGATGAAAAAATACAGCAGTCATTTGTACTCAGAAATAGAATTTTAGATCAGAACATTTGTTTTTTTAATTTCTTTTTTTAAATACATAGATAAATAAGATTTCCTGCAGGCTTGAACAAATCATCACTAAATCCACATTTCAGTAAAGAACAGGCAAACTGGACTGGATAACTCTTACGCAGTCTGGAGTATTTTATATCTCCTATTCATCTATTCAATTTTTCACAGTGTTGCCCAGAAAATGTTAGAATTTGTATATTTGGGTCCAAAAATAGCTTAGGCAAGAGTACTAGATAAAAAAATACTTCCCTGGAAAGCAAGATTTAAAAACTATATTCCTTACAAATTATTCTCTGTAGATGCTCCAGAACATATTAAGCCAGTGGTGTCTGCATTAAAAATAAACCATTGAAAGAGAGCTCTTCTTTGCAACTTGCAGCAGGACGAGCTGTCTTTTTGTGTTTAGCTAGTGCTGGTATGCATAAATTGTTTTGTGTATCATGTAATTGCTGAGGGTTTGTATGTAATTACATTGTAGTTCAAGTCTCTATCCTATGGTAAGGAATTCCTTAAGTAAAGGCCTAAGTGAAGATGTCTTTCTGGTTTCTGAAGGAGTCTGAATTGAAATAGATGTCACAGGCATTCCTGACCGCAGCAAACCTCAGAAAATAGCCGTCAACAGCCTTGGCCTTGTACGCTGACCCTATTTGAACTACAATTACCTCTCCAAAATTCACCAAGATTGTATTGGCAACCAGCATGAAGTATGAGCCCAGTCTGCCCAAAAGACTAATAACTTGCCCGTGAAGATTGACTTCACATGCCGTGTTACTTGAATCTGCATTGGAGGTAAGAACGAGCAGTGATTTCCATGGGGAGTCAGAAAATGAATACAGCCCTGAAATTGCCTTTGCATTTAATTGCCTACCAACATGCTAGTTATTAGACAGTAACAGGACCAAAAGTTTTCGTCGTGACTTCTCCATCCGCAGAGAATAATGATGCTACACAGGGGATGAAAGCACCAAGTCCTTTCCTCAAATGCCACAGGACTGGAGAGCACAATGGTGCTTTCTCACGTTTACCTTGAGCTTTGTTATTTGTCTGCACTCCTCCTACCTCTCAAGCATCCAAACTCTGCCTGTGCCACTGAAGGAGTGGGTCGTATTGAGCCAGTGCTAGGTGGCACTATCCATACGTGTGATTCGATCTCTGTGCCAGCGGGCAGGGAGTGTACCAATAGTCTTCTCAAGCCATAGTAACAAAGTCAAGGAACACACATGATAATAAAAAGCATTTATATCTAAGCCCATTTGCAAGGTTCCCTTGACTGAAGTCCAGCCACAGCTTCATCCTCCCTCACATGCTCTTTCTCTCTTGCTCCCTCCCCACCCCTCTGCTTTCAGTAATTCAAACTCCTACAGATGACCACAGAGAAAACACAGGGTGCTTGCAGCATCTGCTGAGTGAATAGTGAATCCCAAGCAAACACACTGTTTATTCAGAAATATATCAGGCTGTTTTCAGGAGCCAAGAGAATACTGATTTCTGATCATTCTTACGTCTTAAAGGGGAGCACGCAATTCTCAGTGGTAACTTTCCATTTCAATGGCTACTGAAAGAAATCTGTTTTGGGAATTGCCTTTCCTTATTTGTGTAAAAATCCTTTTATGCCATTAAGACGCTTTGCAAAGAGAAACAAGATCTAGGGGCTTGTCGAGGCACAGTTTTCACTACCCAGTAGAGTTAGTCTCATTAAAATGGACCTCGTCTCCTTGCTGTTCCTGCACATACTGTCAGTTTATCATAGATCATCTGACATCTCTAAAATGGAAAGCATGACGTAAAGCAGGAAAAAGAGCTTGAGACTGAAAAAAACTGAGACAAAAATTACAAAGACTTTGGAGAAACAGCTCGCAGGGAAAGATGCTTGCATACAAACTTGTCAAGTCTTCAGGGTGCCTATGTGCCAGCCACACGGAAAAATAAGCGTTTAGAGCTGTGCAGTGCTCTGCCCTCACCCAGCTCTGCAAGGAGCGATGCACACTCCTGGAGCCATGTACATAGGCATAAGGCTCTTAGGAAATCCCTTCCCAGAAGCACCCTGCAGGGACACCTCCCTGCCTCTCTGCCCCTCAGCCCAGAGTGCTGATACAGCCCTGAGGGGCTGCGACTGGTGGGGACTGCTGCCTGCCCTCCTGCCCAGACCCCACAACAATGCAAGGCAGGCCAGTTTGGGGCTTTCAGCCATTTCTTGAAAGCGATGAGCCTGAATGTCGGTTTACCCTCGAGTTTTGGGCTGAGTGCTAGAAACCAGCAGAAGTGCCTGGATGAAAGGAGACAAAAACGCCTTCTGAGACCTCCTCCAGGTCAGTGAGGGGTGCAAATCCTGTGCTCTGCCTGACAAAAGGCAACAACTGGAAAGTGACCAGAGGACAGAGGGAACACTGAGAAACCCCCAGGACAGGGAGCGGTGTGGCTCTTGGGGTGGTCAGGAGTAACACCATGTCTGCTGGGGAAATGTAATCCCCTTTGCTCCTCGCGCAGGCTGGGGTGCAACAGCTCTCAGCAAGGAGCAGCTCCTGCCTTTTCTTGTGAAGCTGGAAGGT
Organism: Patagioenas fasciata; assembly: GCF_037038585.1. Classification (NCBI taxonomy): domain Eukaryota; kingdom Metazoa; phylum Chordata; class Aves; order Columbiformes; family Columbidae; genus Patagioenas; species Patagioenas fasciata. Next base: position 75,747,375 of record NC_092523.1, on the reverse strand, counting down.
AGAGTCTCAACAGGAGATGCTGCAGTGCTCAAGTGGGCTGGCCAGGGGAGTCCTCGGTTGATGGGTCAGGATGGCCATGCACTGCAGTAAGCTACTGGCCCCTGAGGTGGTATCTTGAGGACCATTCCCTTCCTTTCCCAAGGACAGAAATGCTCCCAGAGGGAGCTTGCTCTGGGAGACTTAAATTCTCCTGTTGGTTTCCACATGACAGCAGTAAATTCTTTTATTGCTCCTTAAGCTGAATTTTCCACGGTCAGTTTTCCTAGGAGACTATTTTTGCATGCATTTCCTTGTCGCCTGGACAAGACCAAGACAAATTTGAAGCCGGACCATTGCAATAACTCAGCTCTGCACAACAAGCCCGGTTCAGTAGCGGTGGGGAAAACAAACAGTCTAAGGATTGATGGGGAGAGAGATTTAAATAGTGAAGTAGAGTGTCTTACACCAGCTGGGGATTCAGTGGGTTTTCAACATAAACTGGCAGAAACTGGGAGGCAGGTGGGGGAAATGAGGCGACAGCAGGAAAAGAGGCTGTGGGACAAAGCAGTCACTTTGTTTAGGTATATGTATACATATATATGGACACATGTTGAATATTTAGATAAAAACCCCTCTTATCCAATATGTAAAATGCAGAAGTGTTTAACTTGAACCCAAGACTTTACCTCTAACAGTCCCTCTGCTTCCCAAGATACGTTTGTCCCAGGCAGTCCAACCAGAAAAACAAACAAAAGAGAAAACCAAACTCAAATCAGCAACAGCAGTACAGAAACAGAGAGGCTTGCTTATAAAGCGCTATTCAAAGACCCTCTAGTTGAATTTTCAGGGGTGTGCTTCCTCTGCAGGATTTGCCTCATCCCCCAGCAGCCTTCAAGGTCGGTGAAGCAGTTTTCCAGCAGGAGCAGCGTGGCTCGAACTGCCGGCTCCCCATCAGCACGCTGCCTTCACTGATGAAGCACCTAAACAGGGAGCTAAGGTGGATTTTAAAGAGAGGAAAATAGCCTCGGTTGGAGGATGAAGGCTGAACTAAAAAAATCCACAGGCAAAGCCCTGTGGGGAGGTGTTGATTTTGCTTCATTTGCCTCATTGTACAGGTGATGTCAGTTAATGCCTTAAAATGGCTAATGTGTCATTAAAGGAAAATGGGATCCAAATGAAGGATGCTGGATGCAGGAAGGAGCCCTTTACATTCCCAGCTGTAAATTCTGGGTTTGTGAATGAGCCACAGCCACCAGGTACTTTGGAGGAAAAGCCTAGCTAATAATCGGAGAAAATGTCATGGCACAGAACTCTCCGAGTACTTGGCCCAGAGGCTGTGTGTCCATTAGAGGAAATCAGAAAGTCAAAACAGACACTGTGTAATTTCTCTGTACTTGCATTAACCATATCCCCAACACTCGCAGTGTGATTCACTTTAGTATAATAAAACACTTTATTCCACCCCATCACAGCTAAGTGTCCTCATCAGATGGAGTATCACAGTGGCTAAAATTCACTTTTCCATTAAGGAGATCGTGTGTCTTGCTAAGACATTAGTCTAAAGCTCCAGCAGTGTTTTGATTATTTTTGAGGGTATACCTTGCTGATAAACACCCCACTTGCAGCCCCAGAGGAACTTTTAATTTAGTAAAAAACAAAAAATATTTTCATTTCTACGATTTGGCAAATTCCTTGGTAAAATATTTTGTCTAAATTGCAATCTGTTAATCTAGTTGTTTCACTAAATGGCAAATCATTCCTTTCTAGGCACCAGAAATGTTTTCCTTGTGATGTTTCATTGAACTAACTCTTTGGAACTGCTAAAACTGACAAAGTATGGGGCTTTGCTTTTTGACCGGGAGCAACTACCTGAAGGTTGGGCACAGAAAAGGTTGAACTGGACTCTTCTGAGAGGTGCAGCAGGATAGGAGAAGAGGCAAGAGATGCAAATTGGCATGCAGGAAATTCAGATTATATATTAGCAAAAAAACTTCTTCACAAGAAGGGCAGTCAAAACACTGGAGCAGGAGCCCACAGAGGCTGTGGTCTCCTTCCTCAGCAATGTTATAACCCCATTTGGACAAGGCTCTGCACAACGTGATGTAATTGGCGCTGCTTCGTGCAGGGGTTGCCCTACATGACCTCAGAGGTCCCTCCCAGACTAAATTATTCTCTGTGATTCTCTGTTCAGCCCAGAGAACAAGAGAAAGCAGAAAGCAGCGTAGGCAATTTTACAAGCTCTTCATATTCACCGTACGCCTGAGCCAGCCAAGACCAGCACGGATCCCCAAACTTCCTACACTGAATGAATCATAAGAGCCTCTACCCAAGTGCACATGGTGCTGCTGGGAGGCAGCCGGGTAAGAGCATCCCTTCGCTGGGCTTGGGAGCCTGGGAGGGCTGAGGGGTTTTTAAGCATTTGTTGTACACGTGGGCATTGTCATGTGCCCTGTGAAGCATCGTATGTGATGTCTTTCTGGGGTGGTGCTGAGGGCTCTCTGGCTGCAAGGTCCCGAAGTGAGCGTCACAGAGCCAAATTGTGCTCTCAGGTCTGCTGCAACTACTCTGAGGTTTGACTGGATTGGTATAGTCGAGACCACAATTAATAATGGAGATTTCTGCAGTTCATTTAACTGTTAGAAATTTCTGCTTGCCTTTTAATCCTTGAAGTAATTTTAACTCCTTGCTGACATATTTACATATGGGAGTTTACACAGGGTGTTTTGAAAAGATGGATCCAACATGTTAAAATTACACAAAAGATTATAAATTGTTTAATCAGTTACCAAGTTTTAGTAACCTCTTTATAAATGCTCTATGTTCCCTCCATCTGCTGTACGGACTGTAAGAGTTTCATTCATGGGCCATTCATGGTTGCCGAGATTTAGTAATTTTGAATTGGGTCCATCTTTTTAAAACACCCTGTATATATCAGTAAAAGCATTAAAACAAAATACAGATGCCTGTTAATGTTACAGTATAATACCAATGATAAGCAAGAGCTTACCACCTTAAACCCTGCTGAAACTTAAATACCGGGTTGTTATTGTGGTGTGTTTACTCTCACTTCTAGCTGCATTTTACTGTTTGGCTTCCTAAATCTCAGCAGGGAAAGGACAGCTTAGCTCCCTCGAAGACTGTGCTGCTCTGAAATGATGACTGTTGCTGTGGGGGAAGGGGCTGTGCTCTATGCAACATGATTTGTAGGACCCTCTATAAATCATTTACCAGCATGCCTTCACTGCAAGGCACAGGCTTACAATTTGTGGGGCTTTAAGAAATGGAAGCAATAACAACACGCAAAGGACTAAAAAAATGAACGAAGAGACGGACATCTCTAAAACCCTCGCCTGGAAACCCAAAAGCATTTATTTAAGTCACAAGGACAAGCACTGAAAGCATTTTAATGGGCGAGTGCCGTATTGCGCTGCCACCACGTGCTGTACAAATAGCTGCTCCGTGGCTCCAGCTGGGGAGGGGGGCTTGGCCAACCCCCCGAGAGCGGGGCAGCCGTGACCCTCGTGTCTCCCACTCAAAGTCCTTAATAAATCACCCTGCCATGCTCATAAAGTGGAGTTGAGCAGCAAAGCAAAGGCCTGAGCATGCAAACCGATTGGAAAATCAAGGGATATTAAAAGGAGAGGGCAATACTTTCCATTTCTGTCACACAGCAACACCCGTGTGTGGTTGCAGAGAACACTAGAGCCATTCTGGGGACCTAACATGGAGGCATTACATTTTTCTTGCTGCTGAAGGAGATTCCTGGCATCATTCTTATGCCAAATGGAAGTGCTGATACAGATTTTAAGTGATAATTAGTGTCAGTCAGCATTATTATAAATAGAAAACCTGTCTCAAAAAATATTTCTCTTTTTGACAATGGATTTGGTGATACAGCAATCCTCTCTCCATTGTCAGGTGCTTCACTTAGTACTGTACAGCATGGTGGCTAAAAAAATAAGCACTACACAATATCAGTAAAGATTGCATTAAATGGATGAAGAACTGAGGTACTTTTGAGTGGGATTCGAATGGAAGTGCTTCCACTGCAGGTCAGAAATGACCGAGACATTGAAAACATTTTCCACCCAAGACTCTTCATGAAATCCAAAAGATGTGGCAGGTAGCAACAGGTCTGCCACAGAGATGGGGCCAGGAGCACCAAATGCACCGATGGAGGAGAGGAATTCATTTTTTCACATTTTATGGCCTTAAGGAGACAGGCCAGGGGGATTCATTTTATGATCTTCCATGGACCACAGTTGCTTCCCAGGGAAAAGCTGCTGTGGAGCTGGCACAGGAGGCACTAGAGCAGCACCCTATGTTAGGTGTTAGCCAGCCCTCTAAAAGTATCCCAGGCAAACTAAATCACGTGGAAGGTGGTGCAACATTTGGTAAGGGAAGATCACTCAAATTGCATCTAACTACAGGCAGGAGGAAAGGGAATGGATGTGGATTGGAAACCACTCCTGGAAATGGGCAGCAGGGTAACCCCACCATAACAGCAAAGGATTTAAGGTCATAGTGGACAAGCAACAGGATAGAGGTTGCCAGGGCAAAGCCACGCTAAAACGAGGTAAAATAATCCCTGTATACGAAGAGAGGAATGTGAGCAGATTCAGGTACAGGCTTTTTAGGTTGTATATAGTCTAGAACAGGCCAGTTCCTTACAGTGCACTCAGCTCCAGAGTCCATCTATTTTAATAAGGGTGTAACTAAATTGGTGACTGCACAGAAGAAAAAGCCACACCAAGTGCCACAAAAACAGTTTAAGAGCTGAAGGAAGTATTTTAGAGTGAGAAACACAGAGCACAATCTGTTTAGCTTATCAGAAAGAAGAATGAGAGTTGACTCAATTACAATGTACTTCATGAAACACTGGGAACCCTGAAGTTCTTTAATGCAGGAAATACCAAGACCCAGTAGCTGGAAGCTTGAGACAGACAAATCCAAGACAGCAGGAATGCATTTTCTAAGAAGAAGGCTTAAAAACTCTGAATGATGTATTGATGGAAGTAATGAATCCTCCATCTCTTATTGTCTTCTGATCAGGATACACAGCTTCACCAAGCAGAAATCATGTTTATGTCAAACATGCCATTGCCATCTCTTTCATTTTCATGAAAGTAATCCTTTAGCATTTCTAATGGCTGTGACTCTATGTGGCAGTAAAGGGAAAAACAGAAGAGCCCAGAAATTATTCCCTAGAATATTCTTAAATACCCAGTAATTACAGCAAATTTTAAATAATTGAAGAAAGTAGTTTGCACAAAAACTCTGATCCACGTGCTTTAAAAGAAACTTCTGGATCACAAATTTCTTTCTTTCTGTTCCTTGCAGAAACGTTGGCAGAAGCACACAAGCATTTAACAGTGCCAGCAGACCTGCAAACCAAGAGCAGCCTGACTATATGCATGGCTGATAGCTACGCCAATCACCGCCATACAGACATTATCCCAGGTAAGACCCAAGGAAACATTTTCTTCTGCATTTATACCAGTGTTAATGCTACAAATGTTGTTTTCCCATGTCCAAGATGTCCAAGATACAGAAGCTGATCCTGCCTGTGGGATAAAGGATTATCTTTGCAAGAAATAATATCTAGAGATTGATCAAAGGCATCAATAGTCAGTGGATTAAATGGGAGCTGTGCATGCTGGGTCACATTAACTGGCTTCCATTTGAGTGCCTGCTACTGATTTTGAAGTGCCTCAGCTAAAGACACTAGAGACTGAAAATGTTGCCTAATTTACCCCAGCTGCGCTTGATCTCCATGTCCCAGGGGAGTAAAGAAAGCAATAAAAACTAATACTGGTCAGGAACTGCAACATTCCCCTCGTGACAATGCACAGGGAACAAGCAAAGCAGAGTAGGTAGCTGTTCCCCCAACCCACCGTAAAAATGTCCATATGCGAGATCATGTTTTGCCCCATTTTCAGGGCAGTTATGGAATTTATTCCAAAGGTATACCAGGACCCACAGAGTGGTGGGTGGCAAAAACAGGGGAGAAACAATTTATAATGTAAACAGCTAGAGAAGAGACTGGGAAAATTGCTGGATCAGCAAGCTAACAGTCAGGAATGCCCTGACTTGTGTTCTGCCATAGGGGATGAATATTTGGAACTCAGGCTTTTGAACTTCCTACTGAGATTCCTGCAGCCAGCCTGAGTTTGCTGATATGATTAAGGATTGACTGTGCCCATGTGAATTTAAATTGATTTCTCATTGCAGCATGAATCCCTCCCTCCTTGCAAGAGGAGGCACAGCAGCTGAAGTCACCTTTACAAGTCGTGCTGACGTGGGAGAAAGAGGCTTATGAGATAATGAGCAAATATTTTTTAATTAGGTGTTGAACTGAGGATTTCTCCTGTTTTCTGATCCAGGTCCTGTCTGGTAGAAGAAAAAGGAGGAGGCAGGATGGGGAAAGACTAGGAGTGCGCCACAGTGAAGAGGATTTCTACCAAATGGCTTTGCTCCTTCTGTGAGCCTTGGTCTCCCACACCTGGGTCTCTTCCTTGCTCTGGTAGGCACGATTTTTGTTTTCCCCTGTCTTCTGCAATGAGTGCTAACATACAAATCCCATAGGCACAACTTTGGAGGCCTAGTTTCCAAAGGAGGAGTAAGCCAGGTGACCCATGAATTCACTCTGTAGGTGCCAGGGGCTGTTTTCTGACTGGTTTTCTTTTATTGTTACCCTCTTAAAACCCTGAAATATCATTGATGATTTAGTAAAGTGCGTCGAATCTGCAAGCGACATCATTTGCTTGACTATCAGCGTTCCCCATCAATAATGAAACTAAAAACATAGCATAATAGACAACAAGGCTAGAGCAGCTGGCAGTGCTGCAGAAATCTGGCACTCTTGCTGCTGAGTTTATTAGACATTTTATAGTCCTGGGAACTAAAGATAATGGATCCTGTTCCCATATGCTGCATCAACAAGAGCTGGGACTCCACCGTGCCATTGATCTATGAGGCAGCAGTGAATACGACCCAGACACAAATACTAAAATGAATCAATCCTAAGCTGTTAAAGAGACACCATGAAGCACTTTCCAGTTTCAGTTCTTGCTTTCTAATCTCCAAGCCATGAAATACTCTCCCAAGGGCTCTTAAATACAAGTTTGCCGCAGACTTTGGGATCAGGTTGAGAGGAATTGCCCCTGCGGATCAGAGAATGGAGATGAAATTTAGAGCCCTTTACCCTCAGTAGGCACATGTGAGCTCCAGCCATTCCTTATGCAGCAAAAACCTTTTTGAGGTTACTTTTGATTTTTAAAAAGTGCTGCGTGATTATGTTCATACAGGTTTCTAAAGTAATGTCCACTGTAGGGTTCGTAAAATTATTCTCCTTGGACAACTGGAAAACAAACTTTGATTTGGTTCAAAGTACAGAAAACTGTAAGTATCTGCAGCCCAGAGAGTAACTTAAACCCATTTAAAGAAATAGGCTTTAGTCTGAGCTTGACAGTGAATACTACTCAGGTGCTAGCATTCGCTACTTCAGAAACTATGATACCTTCCGATTTTAACATGTGAAGGTACCATGCTTGCTGCAGTCTCAAATCAATTTCTATCGAATCTACATCAATGTGCTGTATTTTAGCCATTTAAAATACATCACACTCAATACCAACAAATCGTTTTAAAGCAAACATGCAAGGAAATGAAAAAAGTTTAAAAAATAGCAGCCTCTAGACTGGCACCTACAAACATCAAACTGAAACAAGAAAAAAATGCCAGGATATAAAATCAGTTTTCAAAGCAAGGAGAGACTGCCTAGCCAAGTACACAAAATGGAAGTTTGGCCAAGATGTTATCAGATGAACTAGTTTAGAGGGTCCCCACTCAACTGCAGAGTTATGCAAAGACAATCAGCTCACTCCTGATTACGAATGCCAAGTGGATCTGATGATGGACTCAGGTGCTTTGGTGACTCCATATGCCCAAAATCTCTGCAAAATCACATTGAGTGGCATTTGGTATTTAACCTTGCTGTGCCCTTACAATAAGAAATAATGCTACTTGGGTGTAAGGGCTCTGCAAAATAGTGACTGGTTTTAGGTAATTAATATCAAGTAAATAACTCAAAAAGCTGGATAGAGAACTGAAAAAAGAGATGCATTCATTAGTGTAAGTCACAGATGAAAAATCCCCAGTGGTAAATAACTTTCTCCTCTATGTGTCTGGATGGACAGGCAAATAATAGGAGTCTTAGATTTGTGGAGCATCTCTCACCTGGGAGAAGACCCAGTTGCTTTGCACCTTGAATCATTCTGGTCATTTGGAGAGTGAAACGCAACAGCTGTTTAACAACACACCCAAGTTTACAGCCTGAGGTAGAAGCAATGTAATTATTTTTAGAGGATTTATGCTGCTAACGTTAGCATGTGGCTTTATGAGATGAGTTACTCAATGACTCTATGAAATCCAGGTGTAGCTTGCGGGAATAAAGAAAAAACAAACCCTCTACCCACCTGTGCAGACTTGCTGGGTACAGGGAAGGACTTAACGCTTTGAGTGATTCATTACTCACATGGCAGATATTTTATTGGTGCTAATCAAGAAAAATACATTTCAGTTTTCAATACTAAAAGCTTATTATGAAAGCAGTCTCTTAGGATGCTCCTTGGTAGGTATACTTAGCTGTTTGAACTGTTGACTCAAAAGAATACAAGTAAAAACTTATTTAGGTGCAAGAGAATAATACAAAGATTGGTTTTGCTAAAATTTTGTTGCCCCTAAAATAAATCATCTGAAGACTCCAGTATAAGATGATGATTTCATGGAAGTGTTCAAGAGAAGTTAGCAGACTTCTGATTGAAGTCTCTAACAGGGTCAAGACTGTGACTGACATATGCGATACCTTACACAGAGTGTTCAAAGGGTTCTTGTCAAGGTTAAAAAGAGCCCCAAATGATTTTGTTACACTTTTACTAGGCTCCCTCCGTGGCTTCTTTAAAATTCCTTCTTTTAAATACTTTTCTAGAAGAGCTTTCTTTTCAAACAATAATTTTAAACACAGCAATTAGCTAAACACATGAAGCCCCAAATACTGCTCCCATGCCATAACTGTACTGCACCCCCCAAGATGTAGATGCAGTCATAAAAACATGCCCTAACTATAGGCTGGCCACGTCACACCAGAAAAGCCTCGTCTGCTGAAGAGGGAGGTGAGCATTGCCCCGCGTAGCTTAGTGTCTGAGGTGAAGGGCGTCAGATGAGCGGAATTTTAGCCCAACTCTGTGACTCGTACGTGGCCATTAACCAGCTGAGCTGACCATTCGGCGCTTGTTGCTGCCGGGGTCCAAGGAACTGGGGTTTGCATGTGAACGATGCCCATGGCAGGGGGTGCAAGGTGCAGAGATAGAAGTTGGCTGTGGCCCAGAAAGGGAAAACTGGAGAAAAATCATGACACGCTGGGAACTGCAGTAACGCCTGTGTTCAAATACTGCTAAAGCAAAAAGCTTCATGAAGCCCAGAGAAGAGATCCTGTTTGGATCCTGCAAAACAAACATTTCTCAAAGATTTGAGAAATTTGCATGGAATTGTTTTCCTGCTGGGTTTTCCTTTGCCCCTCACTCTGTGAGCAGAGGAGAGGGTGAGTCCATGGGCCACTCATCCATGCGATCGTGGCTCTTGCAGCCCCATTGCACAGCTCTCCTGCCTTCATCCTGGTTCAGCCTTTCTTCATTAAGTGAATGATTTAATCTTAACAACTCACTAGCTCAGCGACTCCTAACAGTACAACGAGCTCCCAGTCCCTCCCTGCTGGTACCTGCTGCCTCAAAGGCAAAGCAATAAAACACAGCCTTGCTGGATTGTTGTCCCCATTTACCCAGGCAGGTTTAACCTCGCTTCTCTGCTCAGCAGGTCTTCCCAGCTGCCGAAACCTCTCACCAGCCCTGCTGCTGGCTGAGCAGGCAGCTTGGTGCACGGGATCAAGCCCAACACCTGCCCTGTCACCTGCTACTGCCAGAAAAATGTGCTGCACCGCAGGAGCCTGGAGACGGTGTTCAGCCCCTGCACAGACGCCTGCCAACCCCTGCGCAGCCCCAGGAGGGCAAAGGGTGACAGGAGGCTGTTAACAAGAGGCAGGAAACCACGGAGGGGAGGGTGGATGGATCCTGGCCACGGAGGCAATGGAGCTGCTGAGACCAGGCTGCACCACAACCGTGCAGGTTAGTCCACACTCATCCTATCATAATCCCCATGCTGAACTGTGCAAACTCTGAATTAAACCTAGGAAATAATTAAACATCATCTACTTTAACAGCCACTAGCAGGAAAATAAATAAGACATCCCAACAGAGGCAGATAGAGTAATTTCACGTTTACGCTTCCGAGGGAAAAGGGAATTTGAAACAAACAAAACATCTTTCTTTATTTTTCCTGCAGAAACTCAACTGCCTGTCAAAGCAGGACCGTAGCGACATTGAGGGCTCTGCACAAAACTCTTCTGTTTGCTTCTGCATTTGATTAGCTGCCTGTGTCATGTGTTTTAATTTCCTGCCATTGAAGCACGTTGCTGTCATGGTGATAGATGCTATAGAAATGAGTAAAATAAATAAATAAAAGTTCAGAACACTTTTGACCAAGTCTGCGCTAATTAGCGCATAAGACAAACAGACAAATGTTTTCTGGGATTTGTGTCAACCGTATCCAGATTCCTCCCCTGCTTCTCAGATATCCGCAAAGCCCTTTCTAGAAATGGAAATAAAGAAAGGCAGCAGATGGTGCTGGGAATACTCTGAGTAAGATGTCTCTATTCAGAGCCAGATATTAGTAGCAAACCATCCAGTTAACAGGCACTGTGAAGCAGCGAATATTTAATGTGATGGTAGTAGAAAAGCGAGGAAGGTGATAATGCAAAATGACTGGTGAAAGGCTAACCATCCAGAGGTGGTTTGGATGAAGCTGCTCCACCTGTGATGGGAAAAGCTGATCTAGCAGGAATAGATGGAAGTGGGAGGAGAAAGAGAAGGGGGCTATCTGTCACTCTGGACATAGGAGGACAGAGATTAATCTTGTTAGCATAGTTTATAACACTAAAACAAATGGTGCAGTAGCATTCTTCTCTACTTCTGGACTTTTTTTAAGAAATCAAAATAGCAATAATCATAATTAGCACAGGGTTCAGCCGAAAGCATCATTAGAGTTTTAAAGGCATAAAACAAAGACTGCCTGTACTTTCCAAGTGAGGAAAGGACTTCTCTGATTGACAGCAGGAAATACATAAAAATAACTCCTTTTCAAAACCAAAGAGGAGTTGTTATTTCTTGCAGAGCTTCTACCACAAGCCGTCATCATCCCCTCCTGACTAGCTTTCCTGTAGAGATTCAAAGGTACAACACATATCCTCAAGCCATGTAATATTGCTGCTATTGCACTGTCAATGCAGTTCTGATCAAATTTTCTTTGATCAGAAAATTAATCTTAGCTGGAAATGGAAAATACAGGGATATTTACTGGACACAGTCAATATTAAGTTATCAGATGTTTAGTAATTTTTTTCCAGGGTACCATGATTTCTCAGACTAAAACGATCCCAATTTAGGCTAGAAGTGTAAATTCTAATCTCAGTAATAACATCTCCTGTCATATTGCACTGTCACCTGCATATACTTTGCAATGCAAATTGCCCCAAATACAGCCTGCCTTTAATCTCACACCACTAAATGGGTGTCTATAGCCTGAAATCACAAGGCATTCTTGGCCTTGCACAATCTAACCTGTTAGACTTTGACCTTAATGACACAACTGTCCACTACAGTAACCGAACCTCTGCTGTTAAAAATCCTTGCTGAGAAATTATATCTTTACAGAACAGGAAAGTTTTATCAGTGCTGCTTTTGTTACAATGTGAAAGAAGTTGGTGTTGGATGCATTTTTTATTCATATGGCTGTAGTCAGTACCTACAGGGAGGTGTGCAGCAGAAACAAGGCTAACAGGAGCAACCAGACTGCTGAAGAGGACCAGCACAAACACATAGCTATACAGTAAGGGCTGTAAGTAAAGAAGTACAAAGCAAGATCCTGGGATTCAAGGGACCCTGTAATACCCAGTTGTTCAAGGATGGACCAGCCATTTGGACTGGTGATCTGCTGGTCAACATGGTAATTGTGGTATTGGTGTTCCAGATCTCAAACATGTTCTGCTAAATTCACCTCTTCTCAACAGAGCGTTTTGGTCTCTGCCAAAGCAGAAAAATCACCCCCCGAATCCCATCCAGTTGTCATTGGATGATTTGACAAGAGTAGCCACGAGCTATGCAGGGACCAGCATCTCCTGTGGCCAGCTCCAGCTCGTCACCTGCACCTCTTTGGCCTCAGGAGGAGCGAAGCTCCAGCCACAGAAATCCCATCCGCTCTCTCAGCAACCTGCAGCACCCAGGCCCAGGCGTCACCGGCTGCCAGTCGCTGCCATCACCAGCCACAGACCTCCCTTTGCCCAGGGGGAGCTCAGCGCTTGCTGCGTCATCATGTTTGGACATGGCATGTCTCCTCCTCACTGCAGGCACAGGAGGGCAGAGGCAGCTGTCAGGGTGGCAAGGAACTGCTGAGGAAGGCGGAAAGCGACAGCCAGAGCCTATGGAAAGCTGTGGGGAAGAGGGAGAGGGCCGAGGACAAGGCCTGCAGGCTGGCACAGACTCCTGTCATTTTGTACAGAGACAGCCCTGCCTGCAGCAAGCTCAGGCTGAAAGCTGGCCACGCTCAGGAGCACCTGTGAGAACAAATTGGGCAGCTGTGGGGAAAAACACATTTTGCTGTGGATGCATTGCTATGAAAATAGCCTAACCTGCTGACTGGACAGCCTGCAAGTATCTAACTAACGCAGCAGGCTGAGCGCCAAAGGTGTCAATTTGCCGTAGCACAATACACGTCCGCAGCAGCTGGCGGGGAAGGCGTACGTGAGTGGGAGAGGTTAAATCCCTCACCACATCCATAGCGAAGTTCAGGAGGAGGCAGTTTAACACCATCTAGGAGGTTACAGAGTAAGCAGTTCGGATTGCTTATGCATCTGCATTTTCCAGCAGGGGGTTTGTGGTGGGAGGCAAGGGGTTCCTGCTGGTGGGTAATGGAGACCCCAGGGGTGCCACAGCCAAAGCGGCAGAGAAGCAGCTTGCTTGAGGTGGGCTCCACCACAAGGTCCATGCCGGCCCACGCTGCCTGGCTGAGATGGAGGGGCACGCAGGAAGCACCTTCAGAGCTGGTTGGGTGCTCCCAGTGTTGTTCAGAGCAAGTTTTGAGCTTTAGCACCCAAATTCTGCCTCAGGCCCCTGTTCAGAGCACCAGTTCTGTGCCAGGCTGAGCCCCATGTCTGTGGCCCCTGTGGTGGAGCTGGGGCAACATGGACTCTGCAGGATGGCAAACCTTCTTGTGATACCTGGACATCCTTCTTCTCACCATGTGCTAATGGCACACGATGGTTCTTGCAGGCTTCAATTAGACTAAATCACCCCTTTACAACTAGTGGGTAACACTGATTGTGGTGAGCTGCAAATGAATAGGGCTGCTACCGTTCTGTCATGTGAATGCCGCTCTGCAAACTCAACTTCTGAGTGTCCTGATATGCATTTCCTTCTGGTTTTAGGGAGTTTTCTTCAAGGCCACATATATCATCAGTCCTGTAAATGATTGCAGTGGCACCAGCTCCTGTCCTTGACTGTGCTTCTTTGTCAAGCGTGGCAGCGATAGCAATCACTCCGATGTTTTGCAAACCTGCAGATCACTATTGCCAATCTTGGTATAAACAAGAACTAATTAATCTTCACCACATCTCTGTGAAGAAGGTAAGTATTATCATTTATTATCTTTCCTGTTTTACAAACACAAACTGAGATGGCAAAACAAAAAAAGGATTTGCTGAGGGCCTGGCAAGATAAAGATGTTGAGGGCAGCAAATACAGTTCTGCTCAGTGGAAGAATGCACACAGTGAGATTCCCAGGCTTTACCTTAATGCAGATAATTAAGAATAGCCATCCTAATAAATAGGTAGCTGTTCTATGAAATGGGGATTTTTCTGCTCTAAGTAGAACAGCAGCCAGAATATTTTCCTAATTTGGTTGCAAAGGAAATATGAAGATGAAGGGCCTGAATTTGGAAACAGAGCAGCAGCTGCGCACATTTGGGTTTGGTTTTTAGAAAGAGCACAATTCCCATTTAGGCTTCAAAGTGGCTGCTCTGTCAAAAGGCCCACTGACGTATTGAACCTCTTGACATTTTGATTTTTAATTTACCCTGAAATATTGCGAAGGGATCAGTTAAGTGCTGAACTTCATTTTTCTTTTAGTCTGCTGCAGTCAGATGGCGTAGAGCTGTATCTTTAAAATCTTGCCCCATTTGGCGTATAGTAGGGACATGGAAAATTGGCTGTCTATGAGTGCAAAGGCAAGAAAGCATGTAGAAAGCTTGCTGAAAAAGAACTGAAAATTGCCTGTTTCGCTGTAGCCTTGTCTGCTCCTTGTCTGCAGAAATAGTAGTTGTTTCCTACCTTCTTTTCCACCTATTAATAATTACACTGGCCATTTTAAGAAACTGGTTATGAGTGTGGATTATTTTCATGTCTGGTCAAATGATGAATAATGATTTAGTATTCCTGTGCCGCCTTCTTGCAAAGCACTTTAAACTGATTTGAGTACATGAGTCTGATCTTTTCAAAAATCTTAACTGAGCAAGAAGTAGCTGAAATTATCCTGAAAAAAAAAGCCCTCAGGTGGCATGTCATTTCTTAGCTGTGTGAGGTGAGAAGGGGAAAGGGAAGGCAGCAGTATAACCAAGGGAAATATTTCATGGGAATGAGCTCAAGATGCATCCAAAGGGAAATTCCTTAAGGCCTCCAAGCAGGTAAACAATGAGCATTAAATCTGCTGCAGCATTTCTGCTCATCTTATTTTTTTTTCCTTTCTTTCTCTCTTATGGGGAACCTTCACACAGTGCAGTGCCCTGAATTTATTAGTTCTTTATTTGATTTGGTTTGATAAATGCCTTCTCCATATTTTTTTCTCTAAATTCTGGGCACCAGTTGCTAGCATCCTAAAGTTTTGTGCTATTGAACAACATAAAGACTAGTCTGAGAATGTCACCTCTCTTCTGGGTGTGCAGAGCATCCAGACAACCAGCTCAAAGACAGACATAGGCATTAGGGAAGCAGGAATAAAAGCAGGAGTAAAAGTGAAGCCCTCCTCCTGCTTCTATACTGGCCACAGAGAATGACCCAAGTAAAGAAATTACTCCAGTGCCTGAAATCAGGAGACGTGAGCATCGCAAGTCAGAGCACCGTCTGTGACGGGCACATTTCCCTGGGCTGCCATGTTTCATTGCAGCCCGATCCAAGGAAGAGCAGTGCAGCCTTTGCCATTGCAGCTGCCTGCGCATACGGAGAACAATTTGTCTTTACTTGTCAAAGAGGTGAGTTTAAGCATTGAGAAATTCGCTTTCCTGGTGAGCAAGCCAGAGGCAAAGCAAGATACCATGTGTGGTACTTGCAGTCACCTGGTCTTTTATTTTTGGACGTGGGAGGGGAGGAGCACTGCACGTTTTGCATGTTTCTGTGGCAGAGAAGATGGTGCCACAGTGGGCAACATCGCTCTCCAAGGGAAGAGGTGACCTGAAAATTCCTGAGAGTGCTCATTGTTGCGATGAAGACTTGGGAAGATCATAAGGTTGAAGGGAAAGGGTAGATGGTTTTGCTGTAGACCTTAAATGTCTGGGAATCTCTTCAGCTGCTTCTACACAAATTTGTCAGAGAGCAGCAGTCAGACTGCTGGCGGGGAGGGCGTGATGAAGCTGTTGGCCCAGGACAGGTCCATCATTAACCCAGAGAGGCCATCAACACCTCCCCTGAGGATGAGGTTCAGGGAGACCTTCTTGCACTGAGAAACTCACCAGCTACCAAGGAACGGGGCTGCCCCAGGGCCCCAAGCTGTTAAAAACCTCCTTACCATTTAATTACAGGATGGGAGCATCAAAAAAGCACAGCTGAAGAAACAGAGGCGTTTTCCTGGTTTCTTTTCTATTCATTTAGTTAAACAGGTGCCAGGTTTGCAAGCAGACCATCTTATTGAAGTTTAGGACAGATTTGTATTGATTTGAAGTCGGAACATTGCCCAACTAAGTGAACCTGCAATAAACTAATTTTATGCCAAGTTAAGCCTGTACAAAAACATCTTGCAGTGCTTAAAATGAATTGGCATTTAAACAAAGTAAGCGTAATTTGATAAAACTTCAGTAAGAAGGTGAGGCTACTCATATTGTGGCCCTGCAAATGTATTTGAGAGAGTTATTCATATAATTCTTGTTGCACAGAAAAAAGCTTGGATTTGAATCTGTACAGCAACGTCAAGTAGAAAGGGTTTTGTGAACAGATTTTTCTTTTTAAATCCTGATTACAATTTAAAGGCCTAGTTCTAATTCTTTGACTAAAATAATTTTCTATTATAGTATAATTCACTATTCAAAAAGAGTAAGGTAGCAGATAGTGTCTAAAGCCAAGACAAAACTACAAGATGGCATGTAAAATAACTGTAATTAAACAATCAAATGTAGCAATTAAACATGAATGATTCTTTATTAGGCTGAATGAGGATGCCAAACAAGACTCCACAGGTGGTGAGTTTATTCCCCCATGCTCGTTGGTATTTTCATTAGCAGCTCTTGGCATAGTCAGACATGCAAATCTGTCCGTGCCTTTAAGAACAAGCCTCTATTTAGGTACCATTCAAATCAAGGAGGATATGCAAATATCAAGAAGGACAGGATTAAAGTATAACGTGGTGTTTGGGAGATAAATTGAAGAAATGTGCTGAGATTCAACAATGCTCTGCACCAAGAATAATGAAATGCACCACTGTAGCGTGGCAATAGAAAATGCTGGGAAGAGTGTTGTTTGTTATGGGATCTAGAGGTCACCATTAAAACCCTAAAAGCAAAGTGAGCCCGCAGCTTTGACAGATACAGCATCCAGCCAGCTGAGATGGGCTTTGCTGGGCACCACAGCCGTGACCAGGCGGCAGCGCTTTGCGAAGCCTGTGAACTCTCCTTGCAGACGTTGCTCTTTCAAAGCCAACTTCTCTGCAGGCAGCCGGAGGTGGCAGGTTTTCCGCAGCCATCGCGCCTGGCAGCCCTGCCGTCCCGGCAGCACGCTGGGGCGCATCGCCGCAGCTGCCAGGTTTGGTCGGGCTGGCATCCAACGTGGCCACCAGCTCCTCCTGCAGCCACCCACCACCCCGAGCTTCTTTGGAGCGGGGGCTTTTCCCAGCTTGCAATACTTTCCACATTGCTCTCTGAAGCCGAGATCTGCCTGAAAAGTGGTATCTGCCTTTGCAGGAGCTTATAAAAATGCCTCCCAGCTGAACAGCTGGCCAGTCAAACCCTACATCAACCTGCACTAGAAGGCTGGAGTTGCATGCTGCCAGCCGGACAAGGTGCCCCAGCAATAAAATGGTTAACAGCAAAGCTGTGGGAAAACCAGTTGAAATAATTATGCTAATTATGCTGCTCTCCTTCAGCAACAGAGGCAATGGCACACTGTGTTTGGAACGGGCACAATTTTTTTTTAAAGATTAATTGGGAAGAGCTCACAGAAAAGCAACAAAGGTGAAAAAGGATTTGGAAAATAAGACTTCTGAGGGAAAGGCATGTTTGGGCTGGAAAAGAGAGGGCTGAAGGGACACATAATTGTCCACAAGCATGTTAAGGGATATTATAAAGAAGATTGGGAGCATTCTCATTAGTTAGTGAGGACAAAACAGGAACTAATGGGTTTTAACTCCAATAGGCAAAAATTAAGTTAAATATTAGGAAAAACTCCCCATGATCAAACAGGTAATGGAGTGATTTGCCAAGAGAGCCCAGACAGTGGCTCCCAACTCTTCTGCAACACACGAGGCTTGAGCTTGAGTCGAATCTTGCTCAAGATTTGGGTCTTTTCCTTTCACTTGTCTGGGCTTTGGATGACAGCACAGGTTCCCGTGGCTGCAGAGGACACAGCAGGGCTGGGGCTCTGTGTGCAAACAGGCAGCCCCAGGTCTGGGGACATCCAGCCAGGTAAAAGCAAGCTGTGTATTTCTGGTTAAAGCACCTGGGAGATGGAGAGAAAGGAGCCTGGCTTCTGGCTTGGCACCAGCAGCTGCCAGCCTGCAGTGAGACAGGGAGCAACTGCCAGCTGAGGACCTGCATTGGGAATTGGTGCTGTCCCCAAGCGATCAGACGTCCTCACTCAACCCTAAATCAGTGCAATGGTGTAAAACCCAGGAAATACAATACAAGCTTCTTCCTTGACCTTTTTATTTCTGACCTTCTGTGGGTAACTGATGTGATGAGTTGAAGAGTTTATATTTCCTTTTGAAGAAAATAATGTTCTTCTACTTAGGAAATATGTGATTTAAACTCACTGAATTTTTAATGAAGACTAGAGGTACGAACCTATGGAAAAACTGCAAAAGTCAATCAAACTGCAGCTGTACAGAAGACAAGTTTGTTCTTCTATTGATATCACAATATTTACCTGTCGGTGTAAGAGAGCAGAAAGCTGGACTTTGCTTTGCATTTCTACCCAGTTCTGTCTTTACAAAACTTGATTTTTGTGATGGCCTGTCCAGCATCTAAATCAGTGAGCTCCCTCACACCAGTGATAATATTTCTGCAGAAGATG
This sequence comes from Patagioenas fasciata, assembly GCF_037038585.1. Lineage (NCBI taxonomy): Eukaryota > Metazoa > Chordata > Aves > Columbiformes > Columbidae > Patagioenas > Patagioenas fasciata. The sequence goes on along the minus strand of NC_092523.1, from coordinate 75,728,740 downwards.
GATGAATCTCTCTATTTTTTTCCCTCATTGATCTGGGACTTGAAACAGCTTTGGGGAGGGAGGCAGATAGGAAACAAGAGGGGATTTAAGCCTTTTGCTTCACCTTTAAAAACAACTCCATGCAGCATCGCTGTCCCTGGAGCAGGCCCACATTATTACTACAGCCACAGCCAGAACATCAGAGTTACAGCGCTCGGAGTTGTAGATCATCAGTCTGCTGTCACAGCCGTGATGTATGATGGAAAAAGCCATCCATCTGCAAACGTCCAGCACAAAGGGCTGTGGCTGTGAGGATGCAGTGTGGCATGTGCGACGTACATAGCAGCGAGCATTTTCCAAACAAAAAGGGCAGAAATATGGTAAATGGGGGCTCCTTGGAAGGAGAGGGGAAGGTGTTCAAAGTTTCTTGCTCCCAGGTCTACAAAATCACAAAATGTAGGTATGTTCTTGGATCCAGAAATGACACCTCTGAATCCAGCTACTGCTTCTTCCACACCCCCCCTCTTCCTTTCCCTTAAAGATTTACACCTGCTTTAGGATCTTTACAGACAGAGACATTTAAGGCTGTGAAATCTTGGGAAAAGGTAAAATGACATGGTCAATCAGCTGATGCTTCTTCCCTGCACACCAGGGGACTCCAGCAAACCTCTTGTATTTTCGTGTGGAGACTCAGCTCTGACTGAATATTTCCTTTGGCACTATAAAGGCAGAAAGATATTAAAAAAAGGAGAGCAAGAGACAGCAAGTGAGCATAAGCACTTACGCATGGCTCCAGGTTTCACAGCTGAACTAAAATGAACCAGTGGTTTTCCAGGGGAGAAGCCATTTCTTGTGTGTCACTCTGCTTCCTAATACTCCAAGTGAGGATGCAGTTAAATACATTGATCTCAGAGTCCCTCATGCAGATGCATCCAGGTATACTGACCATAAAAATTTCTCCTGGGTGTTTAACACCTGTGACTGGGTGGCAAGCAAAGCTGGCGCTTTACAAAAGCACACATTCAGGAAAAAGTTCTGGTTGTGTTTGTTTCTTGTTTGTTTGTGTTTCTTTTTCTCTCCCCACAAGAAGTGCCTCATCTAAAAGTCAGAAGCCACAAAGTGGAGATCACTGCAAAGGCAAAGGGGATCAAGCAGTTCAGTTACTCTGCCTTTTGTGTGGCAGCAGGAAGATCATTCATTTAATTTCAAACAGCTACAATGCAATTTTCAAAATGTCTACTTCCATGCAACACAATACACTTGAAATACCACATTCTTATTAATAGTAAATTATGGCACATTCACCTAGCTGTTCTGAGAACATAAGTCTAGAGGTCTTTGTCAAACACATACTCTATTTGTGGGGAACGTGGTAAGGCACCATAATACTAAAAAAAGAGCCCACTTCTCACATCTTACATATTTCTCAATATCTTACTTTTGTTTAGGAAAAAAATACTGATTTCTAATACTTTGCCATTAATGTTACAATTAAAAAAATATTTTCATGTAGATCTGCCAAGAAAACATTTTTTTTTTATTCATGCTTTTCTCTCAATAAATATTTGAGTTGATCACAGATTTTTGTTACAAATAGTTCATTTACGGAACTCAGCTCTTTTCGCTTGCCAAATCATAATTTGTGATATTTATGAATTTCTTTATAACTGCAAAACATGCTTTGCAGAGCCAACGTACCTTTAAATCCATATACCCAGGCCCTGAACTTTCCTAAGCAGATGATGAGCTTTGCTGAAGACAACAGTAAATTGGCTGCAATGGATTTTTGTGCCTTGGCTGCACAGAGCTGACTTGGCTCTCTGTTTGTGAAGAATGGTGGAAGGGAAGGAGTTGCAGGACAACCAAGGAGGCATCCCAGGAGGACAGACCTGTCAGGTGAATCCTGCAGATCCTGGCTGCAAAGTACCAAAGCGCTTTTGGCAGGGGAGCGAAGCCCGTCCAGCCTTACACCAATAAACTCAATTCCCCTGGGACCACCTGGCATAAGAAAAGCATGGGAGGGTATGAAAGAAAACTGGTGGTTGAGGTGATATCAGATGTAAAATAATTCTGCAGAGATCTCCTAATGAATGCATTGGTACAATTTAAAAGGAAGAAGATGTCTGGAGTACAGCAGGCAGCACACTGTGCGGGACAGGGGGCCAGGACACCTGAGCGTGTGCGACTGTGTGGCCGCAGCTCAAGAGGGCTTTGCAGTTCTTCCACTTGAAATTCTGCCCCGTTTTGGGTTTTTGTTTGTTTGTTTGTGTTTTGCTTCTCTTTGTGTGTGTTGCGGGAGGGTCTTTCTTAAGCTATTTCATTCGGTGCCAGCTCCTGAAAACTGTAGGAGAAAAGCTCTTAAGGAAATAATTAATTTTAGCTTAAATAGCTAGGCCAGCAGTTTACAAAGGCAACGAAGGCCTAGGTTGCACTCTCCAAAACACTCAAACCACCATGGGCAGAGTTTTCTCATTTAATTCAGGAACTAAATTTTGGCTTGCACACTCGCCCCATTTATCTGTACCCGAGTGTGGGCTGTCTCCAGTGACACCTGGGGGGATGGGTCGTCTTTCTGACAGGCAATGGGAAGAACAGGACGGAACTGCCAAAGTCATTTTCTCCTTGCCAAATTGCCATGGACAGCTGAGACGCTGCCATCCTGACCTCTATGGCAAAACTCCCAAAGTACCCTCATCCTGGCCTCCTCAACTCCACGCAAGGTGCTCCCACTCCCCTGGGACTCTTGAACTGGGACACCAGTTAAAGAGTGTTGCCCTCATTTGCAGATCCTTGGGAAGGGCTGATAATTAGGAAAAGATTTCCAGAACAGGTTGTCACCCTTGACAACAGCATGGGAAGAGCAGGTAAGTGGCTTGTATGCAAAAAAACCCCAAACAAACCTGACAACAAACCAAAACCAACTTACTATGCTTGCATTAGAAAGGAAAGATAACAAAATAAATATTTTTAAAGTATAATAGTGTTAATAAAAATTTTTAAACCCCCCCTGCTTTAAGCCTTCACACTGTTAGCCTTAAGTAGACACACAGAGAATTATCACAGGTAAGTCTTGCTAAATAATCTAGATGAACTTCCCATTTGCACTGCATCTTCAGTAACATGATTTATGTTGCTTAAACAGCGAGCACCTCTATCGTACTTGAGTTTTGTGATTTCAAGGCGTGAGCAACTGTAATTAAAGAGCCTTTTTGGAGCAAGCATAGCACTGTGCAGTGTAATATGACATTCAGCATAAATCAGCATCACTTTACAGAGTTCTGCTTATTTTTACTTGTGCACTTCAGCTCTGTCATTTATCCACAGTGAAGCTCATCTGCCACAAACCATGGTATCTTACCTAGTTCATTCAGATTTTCCCATTTCTATAAACCTCCATTATTTTTATCATGCAGTTTATATGTTTAATTCTCAAAGCAAAGAGCTAAACTTGTTTTGCACAATAATGATTTTACTAGCTTATTGCCTAATAGAAGCAATCCTAAAACAGGGCAGCTAATCAACATGAGTGTGAGACATGAGCATCAGGGCAGCATCATCCATTCACATAGCAATGTATGTGTGCAACAGAAGAGATTCTTATTTTTTTGTCAAATAAGATGCCAGCAGGAGCTGAGACTGCTCTTTGATTCAGCGATAATGAGCGAGTGTCGCACCAACGGTATTTACATTTTGCCAATGGTATGAAAAAACACAAACCTATTCTTCTAAGTTCAGATTTTGGGCCCTCCCCCCCAAATACATGCTGATTTCCTGAAGTTTGAGTGCTCCAAAGCTCACACTGATGTGAATCAAAATCTTGGCACTTTAGTGAACGGTGACATCCAACATGAAAGGTAAAAGTAGGGCAGGTGACTACCTGTAAACATTCCTCCTGGAGGATCTTCTCCAAAGCACATTAACCCATCTTCCTCTTCCCTTTCCCCTGCTGCAAGCAAAATCAAATTTTAATCAGTTTCTGCCATATCTGCTTCACTTGGAAACTTTCTGAAGTAGTATTAGAAAAACCGTACCAGGCTCCATAGCAGGCATAAGCGCGTTTCTCTGTGCTGATGCCTACCATGTCAAACCATTATCTAGGCTTCCCGCTGGCTGATGCTGCTGGAAAAAAGATGAACTTTGACTTCGGGGGAGGCAGCGAAAGGTAATTTGTTCTGTGCATCACATCTCAGGCAGGAAGGAGGCTGCAGGTCTTGTCTGACTCAGACCTGTGAGGCCGCTTACAAGGGCTGCGGCGGTTCGAGCAGGGGCCATGAGGCACCAGCAGCCCCATGAGGCTGGAAGTCATCTGGAGGTGACAGTCTCCTTCCCTGCTGTGAAGCAGCATAAAGGGCAACTGCTGTGTTGCCGTCTCAGATGGACACGGGGCACTGTCTGCTGTTAGGACTATAAAAAGATACATGTACGTATGTACAGCACCACTATAGACATATGGAGATACATATATATATATATATAGATATAGATATATATGGATCCTTGCACACCTTGTTAAAACTGAAACAAGTTGACAAGGAAATAACAATGTGTAGTTTCCTTTATTGGTGAGTTTGCTAGTATGGACAGTCCTAGTATTTCTGCTTTTTTCTGATTGTACGTCTGGCCTAAATCAAAACCACTACATAATCTAGCAATGCCTAATAATCATTGATTTCAATCATTGCATGCTCTATTCTGACCACAAACATTACTGTTTTATTTCTGTTTATTTGTGTAGTACCAACCCTGAGTTCCGTATTTTCAACAAAATTAGCAGTAAAGACCATCTCCAGATGGAAGAGTTAGCATCCTGAAGATGGAAAACCATCAGCTATAGCTTTTGATATCCTGGAATCAAGGTGAAACACTGTTTCCTGGCCCTACATAACTCGCGTGTGCTTTCAGATTGCTGCTAGTAGAGCCGTTCCTCAGCATCTCTCATATTGAAAATAGGTCTTTTGCTCATGGGCAGCCTTTAACAAACTATTAGAGACTTGCCTAGGATCTTGTTAACCACATTGCTGTTATCCAAGCTATTCTATGTCAGCCAGTCCCCTTGCAGAGGTCTTTCCCCTCCCCTGGGGATGGGGCAGAGGTGGCTATTGTAGTGATTAACAGGGAAGAACCTGAGCTGCCAGCACCAATAGCTTCCCAGCCTTGAATCAAGAGAAACAGCTGTCCACTTTTTTCCTCCATAAAGGAGGCTGTTAGCAGCTTTGGTACATTTTTCCTTCTGGTTTTGATGAGAAAAAGTACTGTTCTTGTTCTCCTCTTAGAAACTATTATATAAGAGTTCATTTACAGACAGTAAAAGCAAGTACATCAGTTAACATTTGCAGGCCAAGTATGCATTTGCAGAAACAATTTTTTTTTTAAATTAATGGCCAAAAATGAAAGGCCCTTTCAGTTCCTGACACTCTGCTGCCACTGGAAATGCAAGGTTACTCTGAAGTCTTACAGAGTTTTCCTTTGGTGACTCCAGTTTCTTTACTATTGAGGAGCTCAGCCTCCTTGCTGGTGGGGTGCTCTGCTCAGATGCTCAGGAACACGCTATCTTGGTAGTAATACATGGATACGCCATTCAAAGAGCATCTCCAAATCCTCTGTGGGTACCAGTCTAGTTCTCTTTCCCTCTTCTCCCGCCTCACAGCTGTTTCTATCACGTGTTCCCCCACTCCCCTTTTGTTAATGTATTATACAGTGGCAGCAGCACATGGTAGATGAAAATCATGGAAGCAAGACTGATTAGGATTCTGCATCCTTTGAGTGGTATGTAAAAAATGCTGTGTGAAATGTCAGGAAAGTAGGTTTTGAAGTTTTGACAGATGTGAGAAAAGGAGAAATGTTTGCCGTTTGTCTTAATGACACCTTAACATGTTTGGAGAGCCAATAAAAAAACCCCACTGCCCAACAACAACCAAACACGCGCAAACACAGAAACCCCAACAAAAACTAACAAACCACCATCAACAAAAACCACCACCCTGAGCAACAATTTGGGAGGGATGTGAGCTGTTCCCAAAAGTGAGGCTGGAGCTGAGTGCAGACCCAAAGGGTATCAGTGGCCCTGGTCCTTTGCATGGACTGCCAAAAGAGAACAGCAAGAGGGATAAAAGTAAGTGAAAATCATGGTCCTTAACGACTTACGCTTGACTTCCGGGTAAGAGTTGGTCAGCGTATCCCTCCCCACAATACTACAGCCCTTAGGACTCCTCAGATGGCATCCAGCAGTACAAACAGAAACACGCAAATACGATAGAAGTATTTACATGCAATGACCACCCCAGCCAAGATGGTTATATTCAGTGTTATATCTGAACAAAACATTCCTCAGATAAGATCCAGTCCTGCAGCTGTTAGACACTAAGTTGCCATCAACCCAAAATTGTCCAACGGGGGTTTAAGCTTTGGTTGTTGGATTTGCAGGAGAAGAAAGGAGAGGTCACAGACACAACCAATTTCTTTTGGCCTGGGAGCTGACTCTCCCAGGTTTGTGACGATATGGCTTCAGTGGCTGCATCTTTTGTCCCCTTCAGGCTCTAAATGCTCATTTCTCTCCACTGTGGGGAAAGACATTACTGGCAAGAATAGTCCTTCACACTTTTAGCCAAACCTGCTTAATCCCATCAACTGCATTTCCCAAAACCAGGCTTTCACTTCCAGCAAATACGACTCAGCTCCCCTCCAAGAAATTATCGTACTCTTCACAGTTTCAAGGCAAAAACTGCCTGATAAACAGGAGAACCCACCGGGTTCAATGTGGTACGAGTCACCGTGGGCTGGGTGAGTTACAATGCAAAGAGCCACCACGCAGGTAACCGCTTTGGCAAAATACACCTTTCCTGACAGAACTGTGGGAGAATGAACCCAGGAGAAGTGTTTAGTTAATAACTGGTATCTACTGCCACTTGGGTGCCAACAGTGGTACAGTAAGGTACAGTTGGCATCTGGGGCAAAAATGCCTCCATCTAATCTTTCAAAATAATCTGAATTTTAAAAAAAAGTAAAATTGTGCATAGCATTACAGCAAGGGACACAAAATTTGTGTCAGCACCTACCCCAATGGCAAGAAGTACAAGTGGAAAAGGATATACTTTCAACTATTAATCTCACCTAGTCTTGTCCCCATTCCAAGGAACAGCATGGTACCCTGGAAAAGCAGTAGAAAAAGAGGTCCAAGTGATGCAGAACTCCTCTTTTCCATATGCAGAAAGTTTTATGCAATCTAAATTTCATTATTCAGTATTTATGAAGTCAAAATATCTCATGATAAACAATGCAATAGCACTGTAGCACGTTTATTTGAGTTAAAAATGAGCAATGCCTTATCATGAGGAACTAGTTCTGGTTGAACTATTTGTGGTGGAGAATCAATTTGTTGAATTTAGTCCTTTTGCCAGCTCGTGAATTGTCCTGAAACAGATGACAGTTTCCATGAATATGTCCACTGCTCAAAATTATCTGACAAGCAATGCAAACATATTCCAGACTAAATTGCTGGTAAGCTGCTCACTGTGATTACTGCTTAGAGTATCTGATATTAAAAATTGAGCTGTTTTTACCTTGGGCCGTAGCTCACCTGATTTGTCAGTACTCTGACTGGATAAGCACAGCTTATTCAAGTACAGATATTTACAAGAGTAAATTGCTAAGACTTTCTCCTCCATCCTTTGTTTGCTTCTCTCTGCTCGACTTTCTAGACTGTAATCTCCAGAGGCAGAATTTCACAGCCTCTCACAACAAAACATCATCCTCGGTCAGGGCCATCAGGCCAGCCTGGGATATTGGCTAGTGATATGACTCCGGGGGGTATAATAAAATAAATCACAAAATAACTACCTCATTTGTGCTTTTCTCTTGCTACAAAGCCACCACCACATAGAACCGATGTGAAGTTTACATAATGAACGCTCTATCTTTTGAGATCTGTGGATTAACGATCCACATTTTCATGTGTTTTCTTAATGGTCTGAGAGCTGGAGCAAAGTAAGGCAGAAAATGTTGACTGTCACGTTTGCTGCGTGGTTGGAAATGGGCAGCCAGCCGGCGGCGCCTCCCGCCATGGCAGGAATGAGCTCCCAGGAATGTGCTGCTCAGCTGGCTCTGCAGTGGCTGCGGTGTTATACAAGGATCTACCCAAGCCAGGTAGCTGCAATGCCAGCAGCAGCTCAGCCACACGTCGCAGCGAGGACCTCAAAAGGCTCCAAACCTACTAGAGAATCAGGGAAAATTAGGGATATAGCCCAGCACCAGCCTCTAGTTACTGCCCTAATCCCCAAAACTGCACCGGCACAAATTAGCCAGCTGAGATGCCAGATCTGGTAACACAGAAGTGACTGCAATATCAAAAACTCTTGCTATGAGAAGCTGGGAAAAACAGAGATAGGATCAGGCCCAAACCTCTGCCCAAACTCTTTCACACCCCAGCTACTGAGCATTAGAATAACTGCTGACGGGAATGAGCTTAACTAACGCTCTCCAACAATATCATTTTGATCATCTGTGGACTCAGGAAAAATTTCTACACTGGCTTACACTGGTTGCGTTTTTATTTGCAGCTCTGTAAGCTTTGGATTATTATATTGAAAGGAAGGAGGCTGCGTATAAAGCCAGCTCTGTAAAGCACTGCAAACAGGACAGGCTCTCGTTTCAGGAGAGATACGCCTAAAATGCAGTCGCCACAGAAATAACGTGGAAATCCATCACACATGCATAAACTTTTCTTCCAGTATACGTTATTAACTTCCTCACAGATCCCCCACCAAGGTTTTCAACTGAGGTAACTAAGAGAGCCAAATATCTAGATTATTTTTTACCCTGTCAACACTTAAATCTATGTTATTAATTTGTCATATGCAGATTAGCTATTATTATGCAAGTACTTGCATGGCAGAGAAGCAAATCCAGGCCCCTATGAGAAGTTAGCCCTTTCCATTTCAAAAAGTCATCTGCTAATCCATTTTACAGCATTCAATCTTTACCAGTTGCCTTCACCTTTCACATTTCCCCTGCCCATTCCCAGCCCACAGCAGTACCCAGGCCTACAGCAGTCCTTTGCAGAAGAAAAGGAGATTTTTTTCCTCCAGTATTACTGCAAGAACAGTCTCCATTCTTGAAAATGGCATGTATAGGAAGGCTTTTCCCCTGTATAACATGAGTGATACCAAAATCTAACGTGAGTGATACCAAATTCTAACGTGAGTGATACCAAATTCTCTCCTTCTGTGGGTGCAGTGATGAGAAAGATAGAAAACCTGTACTGCTGGACCACATGGGCCTGCTTTACATCTGGAGAACCAAGCGCAAATACGGAATGCCTGGAAATGAAAACACATGCTGTTTGGGAGAAAAACCAACAAACGAATTTTAGAATTTGTTGTTGCTCATATATATATATATATATTTAAATAAATCTTTGAGTCAGTGCATGGGAAACAAAGAGCAGGAGTGCTGGGACCAGTGTCTCCCTGCCTGTGATGAGGTGCACAGGACAGGGGGACACAAAGCAAGATTCATGGTCCCCACATTGCCCTGAGGAGAACAAGAGCATGAATGTGCTGCTGGCACAGGCAGGTACCCAGTGCCCCACAACGGGATTCAGACCCACTACAGGTGATGTGAGAGGGATTTTCCAGTGGGCACCAGGTACCACTTTGGGAAAGCCCAGCAGCCCCCACTGACCTGTGCCCCTCTGAAGAGCCAAGCTAAGACTTGTGTAGTGCAGGCACATTGGTATCGTCCTCTGTTGGAGCAACCTGCTTCCCACTGAGTTCTGCCAGCTCCTCTCGCACCCAGCTATGGAGGGAAGCAGTAGCTGCTCTGGTGTTTGGTGTATTCCGCAGTTTAATCAGACTCTACCTCCAAATACTAAAGGCATAAATAGACTTATGGACTATGAAGTACTTCAAGAGGTCATCCAGCCCGTTTCCTTGATTTAAGGCTGGATTAGTTACAGTATATCATTCCTGCCAAAGTTAGATCTAATCTGCTTTTCGAGGTCCTCGGCAATGGAGATTTGACAGCCTCCACAGACTGCTGCCTCACCATCATTACCATTACAAAGTCTCTCCTTGACACCTAACTTGATTCTTCCTTGTGGCGATTGAAGACCACTGCTCCTCTCCCAGCCACCAGAGATGGAGGAGATTATTCCCTGCTCCCTTGCAGTGGCCTTTCATCTCTGTGAACACCAGCTTCACACCTCCTCTCAGTCCTCACCTCTCTGGGATAAACACAATTTCAGTCCTTTCTTGGTGGCACATTTCCTTCTTGCCTCACTCTGTACAGGTATGTGCCAGCAAACAAGATCAGTACAGTTAAAGAAATTGGGGAGACGGCTTGTGCTTAAGTGAAACTGCCCAAGAGAAACTCTAATGTGCTATCTGGCATTTACACAGAAAGTTGTGCAACTATTTACCAAGCACTCAGTAAACACGGTTTTTAACCGTGGCAACCTCTGTATCATGCAGCCAGCATCCATAGAACAGCTGTTTCAAATAAACAGCCAACAGACCTGAAATAGCATCACACTACTACCTTAATTATTAGTCCATTGATCTTGTATCGTGTGTAAATAGGAACCTCAGAGAGCACTTTTGGAGGAAAGAAACGTGAATCTTTATCAGCCCAGATAAAAAAGGGAACTGTACACAGGTGATGCTAGGAATGCAGAAACTTCTTCCTCTCTGAAAAAGAGCATCCCAGTTATTCAGAAAATATATGTATCAACCCAAATGCACAGAAAAACCAAAACATGACTCACGTGACAGAGAATGCCAGGTGCCATCTGCCGTTACAACCCACTTTTGCTGTTATATGTGTCACACATATGTACCAATGCTGATGCGATAATAACAACATGCAAATGCTGCTTTAATATCCAGGTCCTCATTTTGGGGGCATGACTCTTGGGTCTGCACATGGTTTCAACCCACAATTTGTAATTGCTACAAGTTGGTGACTTCATCAGGTGAGTGCCAAACTCAACATGTTGCACTTGCACTCAGTAGGAGGACAGGTATTAGCAGATACCGAATGGGGATGGTAATTCAAAAGACACGATGAAGCCTATTTATGAATACAAGTCTAAATACCCGTAACCCATTGTCTATGCAAGCATCTCAATGCATCCCTGTCTTGTTCAAAATCCCAGCTTCCTCTCTTTAGACTTAACCCACAGAAGGTCACCTCTTCCTGGCTGGACACATTGGTGATGATGGTGACAAAGATGACTCTACTTATAGCAATACTGGCCTCTCTGCCCCCAAGTGCCACATGCTGCCCTGCTACAAATTTTCGGCATCTGCTCCTTCAGCCTTAAGGTTTACCTGTCTCTGGGTTGGCAGCCATCTGAGTGCGGGGTGGTTTTAAGGTTGTTTTCTGAGTTTATGCTAGCCTCTTGTTAAAAAATGCAATCCAGCGCTGCAGCATTGCTGTGTTGAGGCTCCCAGTCAGCTATGTGGTACCGGTGGTGGGCTGACTTGGGTGGTTTGGTAGTCACAAAGCCCTTCCTTCGTACCTTTATGCAGTAAATTAACAAGAGGAGCATGAAAAAGATGGGATGGGATGTTGTTTTTCCAAAAGATAATGTGATCAGAGGTGATTTAGTGAGCAGGTACAGCAGGGCTTGCGCTCCTCACTGGCTGTGCTCAGACCAAAACGCAGTTGCTGAAACTGGAAGACGATTCTTGCAAACGACATCAAAGACTATATTTTTGTTGAGATTAAGATAAACAAAATTCTTCACAAGAACAAACTTAAAATTCATGTTTTTTTAAAAACTGAAAAGGTGCTTTTTTCATAATTAAGAAAACTTTCAGTAGAAACATACACGTAATCAACAGGTTAACTTTACTAATTTGGATTAAATACGAACTACTCAATATGCTGTTGCAATATGCCAAATGACCTTCACTGAAAACTAAGTAGATTCTGCCCCCAAAATGACAGGAGCATGGGATTTCACTTTGCAATGGGTCAGTAGGGAAAAGTGTGGCTTTCTCCATAGCTCAGCCCAAACGTCACAAGAAGCTATGAAAGCAAAACGGGTGCAAACGGTCCCCTCAGCGCACCAACCCCCATCATGGCTGAGGTGTTTCTCAGCCCCCCACAAAACAAATGAGGGACAGACACCGTGTCCCCCACAGAAGAGCAATATCCAGGCAGACCGGACCACAAGAGGCTGGAGCCAACACTAAGAGGCAGCAGGTGCAAAGCCAGTGTGTTCACCTCCATTTCCACGGCACGAGGGACTTGGCCTCCGTCCCAAAAGAAAAGCGATGCTGCAGTCTGGTGTTGCAGTCCTGGGACAAGAGGGAGGGCTGCAGCATTTCTCTGGGCTCCTCAACACACTCCTAACCCCCATAAGTCTTTAACCACAGGCAGAAATCATGACGGCCTCGCAAAGAGTTGGTACCTACCTTGGACTCAGCACCAAAGCACCCTAGCAGAGCTGGTCTACACAGCGGTAAGCACTACTCAAACAGAGAGCCACCAAATTCTTCATTATAAAATGTGTACTTGGCTGCTTCCTCTGCTTTTTGGGGGTGTTTTATTTTCCTTACACGTGCATGGCTAAATGCGGGCCACCATCAGTGTCTCCTATTGCAGTATCTTGCTTAAATTTACTCCTACAGAAACACAAGGCAAGGACACCTCAGCGCCAATTGCTACCTGAGATACCTTTCACTTCACCTCAATATGTACTCCATACTTAACACTGTTCATACAGCAAGCCTCCTCTTGATTGCCTTGACAATAAAAGGAAGAAAAAGAGCAAGAGAGGTAAACCACTAAGTTTCCAAATAGATTATGCAGAGAACAACAAAATAAACCCCCCAAAATCTAACTTTCCGGGTGCAAAAGGCCCGGTGTGTGGAAGTTGAGTGCTGAACTGTAAAATGACCTGAGTGAAGCGTCCCAAAGGAGGGGAGCGTCTACAGGGGGAGGGAGCAAGGCAGGCACACAGAGCCCTGCCTTTGTGTCACACTGCTGCTGGAAAAATTCAGCTTTTTATGGCTGGCAGATCACACTTTACCCTATTTAGACCTAGATGGAGAAAAACACAGGCAAATATCACCTATGAAAGAGGTTCAAGTCAGCCTTTGCCTACCATGGGCAGGAATGCGCTAACGTAAATGCAGAAAGAAATCTGGTTCCCTCTGGATAAATGCAGATGACGGACGAAATATCACGAGTGGTAAATTGTTGTACAAGTGCAGAATGCATTTAACCCTTTCCAACCTCCCCCAAAGCCATCATAAGATCTTTTACTTTTCCTAGACCCCTGCACTGACACACACACGCAGATGGTATTTGGCTTTATATAAACAGACAAGTGGAGATGAGTAGCTCCAGACCAAGGTTCCTGCATGGTTATAACCTACCCGGAGTTCTTCTCCTTAGCAGCGTAGGTGAAGCGCAGATGACACGTCTGAATCACATCACGGCCAGCCACGGTGGTTTGGTCTTCTGCAATCCCAGTGACAGGCAAATTATCTATGTCTTCACACAGTTACCCTTTTTACCACTAATTTTTAGGGCTTCACAATAATTTGACTGCCTGCTCAAATCTTCTCCCCTCCATCTTTCCTCCCTCTTGATAAATAGAAGGCCTAGTTTTACCTTTTTAAAAAATTTGGTTTTAAAAAGCTAGCAGAGTCATTCCCTTTGAACAGCAAGACCATGCGGACTCACGCCTGAGAGTTTGAACAGCAGCTGTTGCAGAAAATCACCTATTTATTAGGCTTCCAAGGAGAGCCGATCAAATTACTCAATACAAATAATTTATCTGACAATTTTTCTTTGCAGATTGTCTACATGCAGACCACTTTTCACTGGTGCAAAACTCATTTTTTATTTTTTTTTTCCTCAAAAAACGTGTTAAAAGTTTCACCGGTTCTCTCAGCGGTTGCTAGGAGCGCTCATTATTTGTAAGTCAGTATTTGTGCTGAGAGATTGGCACATGCTATTGTTTCCACACTCTGCTGAGATGACCTACACTGCAAAACAGGCCTGGATAAAATTGCTGAAGCTTTGTCTTTCCTCTCTAGGTAGTGTGCTGAGAGGTGGATGTGGAGAAGCTGACCCAGGGAATGTTAAGATATTGCAAACCTCTTTCTCCCCACCACTATGGGACAAGGAGAGGGGGAAAGCACTTAACCATATAAATGGATCCCAAATTTAAACCTGCCTGGGTTCTTTCCTCAGGCTGAGATAGAAAAACATACATCTAAAAGCCAGTATCTGTTGGCTGTTTAGCAAGTTTACATTCCATTTTCTCTTGTCATGCTGACACAAATTATTTGCTCTTGTGTCTGGATTGCTATTTGCAAAGGGTGTAGTGACTACCCTTAGCCTTTCTTATTTGATTAACTGTCTAAAAGCCGTAGCTCTTTGGAGGCAGGTGGAAAGTTCCCTATTGAATGGCCCAGAGCCTGTAAATAACACAAATTTGCTTTTTCTGTGCATGGTTGGGTCCCATGCTCAGCCCCAGGGTCCCAGGGTCCCTCTCCTCGCAGGCCGGGTCCTGGCGGGTAGGCTGCCAGCTCTGTCACCCCTCAGCATGTTAATGCAAAGGGACACAAGCAGCCACAGAACAACCTGTGATGATGCCAATTAATTTGCACTGTAGCAAACACCAAGGCCCTTCGGCCACAGCCCCTCTACACTGAATGTGGGGGTCTCTGGGCAGCAGGTGCCTCGGCCCCCACAGGACCCCTGGTTACGGCCCTCAGCTGGCTTTAAAGAAGAAAAAGATTCCCTCCATGCGATGCAGCCTGCGTGTCAGCCTGCGGCACAATGATTGATGACACAGCTGCTTCTGCAGCCCCCGTCGGAGATCTCTAATTTAATTAATGGCTTTCGGCATGTGTGTAACATAACTCCTGCAGCACCTCCGCGGCCCCGGGGAGCGCGGGGACCGCAGGGCGGCTGCTCTGGCACGGGCAGGGAGATCGGGTGGTGGGAAGACAGATGCACAGACACAAGGGCCAGATGTGATCGGGCACCTCGCAGGTTTGCATTAACCTTCACGTAGGCAGGGGCACGTGGAGCCTGCGTTTGGCGAGCCTCCCTGGCCGGGCCAGCAGCAGCAGCCTCCCAAGCTGCTGTGCAGATGTCGTCTCTGTCTGCCACGTCCTCAGGAAAGCTGCGAGAAGCTGGGCACCGCTCCACGTGCCACCTGAGATCTCGCTCAACTTTCTGCCTGCAATGCACAAGGGGAAATGCCTGGACCTGGTGACAAGGAGGGGTCTGGCAGGTGGGAAGGAATCATTTGTTTTCCCTTTGATTGGCAGCAAAGGGAGAGCTGAAAGGGTTAATGGTGTCTGTTCAGCCCAGACGTAAAATAAAAAATAAGCTACCCTAAGCTTTCCTGAAATCTGGAGAACTCGGAAGAATGTGGGAAAAGTATTTCCCAGTTGCAAAATACTGCAGGATGGGTTTTCTGCCATGGTGCTTTTGGTCCCTGTTAGGAGTAGGGGATGCAAGGCCAAACCACAGAACAAGAAACTAGCTTAGAGAAAAGCTGGATAACATGACCCCACTACCTCCCCCCCCAAAAAAAAATCCATCCAAGTTTAGAGACTGAAGCAGCACCCAGACTTCCCACACCTAACTCAGTCACGGCTAAAGAGTATTGCCAAAATACTGAATAAGTTAGAACCAGTTCTGAGGAACAGTTGCCTTGGAAGAGCTGCCTGCACGTTCCAGGTTACTAAAGCACAGGGTTTTCCCCATCTTCTCCTTCTTTAAGTCCCACCACTGATGAAGGCTCCAGAGTAACCCCTAAGCTCAGTAACATCTCCAGTCCTCAACAAAATAACAAAGCTCAGCCTTCAGGAGAAAAGCTGCGCTCTTCCAGACCAGGAGTTCTCAGACCAAGAAACAAACAACAGAGACGCTGCTGTGTTTCTGGTTTGCTATTGAAAAAGGAAAGAACAAGGGCAAAGGAGAAAACTCAGGAGAACTTTGTTCAACTCCTAAAATGGTCCCTAGCTGAATGGGTTTGGGATGAAGGGTAAGCATTTTATTTTCTTCAGCATGCCCTGCAGCGTTTGTCCATCATTTTCTTTGAGATGCGCCAGTCTCGTTCAACTCCAATATTTACTGGTAAAAATATTCCTCTATCTTGTTTTTCCTGGAATATTTCAACTTGGCACTGCAGTCAGGCATTTCTGAGGATTATTTGCTTCTGCTCACCAGCCTCTTCAACTTTGAATCAAGGTTTTAAAAATAGTAAGGTTTTTTTTTTGCCTTTCCCTTCCCTTGCTGTTTCCTTTTCATTACCAAGGTACAGCTAGAGAGAGGCAGAGAGACAGAGATTCTCCTTTGTTTTGGACTTTCAGTTGGACCAAAGTCCTGTGCTTCAGAAAAGCTCTGCTGCTCTCCCAAAGGCCATCCTTCACTTCTGTTACGCCTCGTTGCCTCGCCTCCCTACGTGAGAGAAAACCCCCAACAATATCGTCTCCCTCGAGCTCTAAGAAAACAGGTAATGATGCATGGATGTGCAATGAAATTTCAGAAATGTGCACTGACTTTTTAGAAATATGCCAACTGTCAAATAAAAAAAATATAACACAAAAAATCAGGCCTAGCCAATATTTAAACCGTGAAGTCCTCAACAGCACCAACTCTGAACTGCAGCCCCTGTTGCAGCACAACAACTTGCCCAATGTTATTAAAGATTTACCCCCAAAATGCGACCTGGTGCTTGACCCAAAAGATGGTTTACTTATAATTATTAGTCTGTCGTCAGCTTGCTGCTTATCTGCTGCCAGCAGCCCTTGAATGTGTTGTTTGTCAGGTTTTTGCAGGTTTTCATATTTGAAAAGCCTTATAAAAAGATACCTTTGGTTGGATAATGGCAGAGATATATGTACAGAGATATCTATCATGAGGGATTTTGTATTTTGTACTTACTTGAAGGCAGTGTGATGACGATACCTTCTGAGCAACTTACAGGAACCAAGCTGTAGATGTAAATACATAGACAAGTCAATATAAATATGTGTAAACTCTCTGTGTTGAGTCATACTGGTTTTCGTTTTCCTATAGATATACGTATTTATGGCTATACCATATGCTGCATACCCCAAGATTTACTATGAACCCCTTGCACCTGAGTTCAAACACTGAGCCCTGCACGGCCCTGTTGGTTGCTCAGCAAGCTGTGGGCAGCAAGTAGGGACCAGGCAAATAAACACCAACAGAGAGGCTGTCACGTAGGTGGTGAGGCCAAGCCCAATGGCTCCACGGCCTTGCTGAGCTCCTAATTGATCCTGCTGGGCTGTGACTGAAAACAAATAGGACATGGCTCACTGCGGAAAGGCTTGAACGGCAGGGCTGTGGCTGGCCACACACCGGCGTGCCGGGCAGCGTCTGGGCGCCAGCCCCGCACGTGGCCATTCTTCCTGTCGTCTGTTTTATGGCTTATTTTAACCACTTCAACAAAGCGCGCTCCTCCGCTTTTCACAGAAGGTAGCTCAAATCACATTTGGACAAAGCAATTTTGAAACGTATTTTATTGATATGGGAAAAACTTAATACTCCTCTGTGCCTTATAGAAACGCTACAGGAATAGGTTTAGCAACGGTTATATGCATGCCACACGTTTTCCTGTTTCTTTCATAAGGCTTTTCAAACTAGAGCTATTTACATTAACAGGGCTTTGCATTTCCACTGGTTATGGGTTACACCCCCAGCCCTGTGGCAGGGGCCTGGCACCCTCGTGGCTGTAAAACCCCGGCGTGCTGCCCATTGCCCTTGCGTGGGAAGCCCCAAGCGGTGCAAATCCGACTTTCCCAGTGTCCCCATGCCACTGCTGGGCACGTGGCCCGACTGGACACGGAGCACGATAGTGGTCTGACAACCCCATTGTTGAAGGTAACAGCATTGTCCCAGGGGACACTGCCACAGGGGTTGGGTCTGAGAGCTGGGCTCTGAGCTCGCTTACCTTCACGCACAATCCACAGAAACTCATGAAAACTTAGCATTTTTCTCCCCTCGACTCACTACAAAACAAATCGGAAGTTGAGGCTTCTTACCTTTCTGGTTTGTGTTTTCTCTCCTCCTCTGCACTTGATGAAAATCTCTTCTTTGCAATGTTCTGTTGGCATTTGTGAAAATTACTCCACGGGGAACAAAAGCCCAACTTCTTCTCACGTGTACCACACTCGTGCTGGCGAAGAGCTGGGCTGAAGGCTCAGAGGGAAGGATACGCACTAGGAAGGGGAAAGAGACCCTGTGAATTTCCCATATTAAAAGATGAGAGAGAAAAGTGTGTTATGTCTTCTCTGAAGCTGCAGGAGAATTGTTTTCCTATGAAATATTTGAAAAGTTTTCTATGTGGCCTTCAATCATGCTTTCAAAAAAAAAAAATTATGAGTACTATTTACTTTGTTCTAGAAATATTTTAAGAATTTAAAAGTAATCCCTGTTTTATGAGCATAGTATTCTTACTCCCTTTACATATGCTGTAAAAGCAAAAATATTTTATACGTCTTATTCAAATCTATAAAATATCATTACAGAAAATTGTTACTTTTATTACTCAAGCTGAACTTTTATGAATAGCTACTCCATTAGATTTATACACTGACTTTTTAGAGTTAGAAATGACACTGTAAAGCACAGGAATAGCTGGGATATTTATTTTAAAGGCTACAGTACAAATAATTTTCTGATAACAATTCTTTTTCTGCTCAGATTATTACTTTATCGCTCCCTGCCTTTTTTCGTCAAACAAAATGCAAGGTGTAAATCCAGCAGTGACAGGCGTCGGAGGAGCTGGATGCTCCTTGCAGAGCCTCCAGAGGTCCTTTCCCAATGGAGCTTGTCCCACGTTGGACTCCAGGTCACACAAATGCCAGTCTTGACCTGCTGGCTGAGGGAAGAAGCAGAGCCACAGCTCAGAGTATTTGCAGGTGGCTGGAAACAACTTCAAGTTGAGTATGCATGCAAAAGTATGATTATTTCTGCATCTGTGTGCTCAAGGACATGTACACACATGCAGATGTCACATACTTCTGTCTGGGGCATCCCAGACAAGGACATGTACGTACAGCACACAGAGGCAAGTCCAGCAGGTCACAAAAACATCAGCGAGACATCTGTACCTGTGCTGTCCTCTGGGATTTCCATGTCTCCCCCAACACAAACCGCTCTCCACTTGACCTTAGGGCCTGAATTACTCAGCTTCCATACAAATAGGATTTCCAGGTCCAAAAGACAAGACACATCTAACAGAACTGGAGAGCTTTACAACCTGCAACTGCCACCTTCATACCAGGGCACAGAACTGTGACGGTACGTTGCAGTCCAACACACACCATCGCCACCACATCAGCGTCATGTGTTGCAACAGCCACTTGCACATTCTGTGGTGAACACAAACAAGGACCTTCTGGACACCAGGACTACTGCAGGAATTTCAACAATCCCGCTAGCCACGGGCAAATACTGGATTCAAGGTGGCTGGGAATACATCTATCTTTGAGGACAGGTGTTGAACTCTTACAGCAGGTTTCCCTATGTACGGGATTCTCATTTATTCTCTGGAAGCTTCCAGTGCTGCTGCTACCAGTGACGATGCTCTGGACTTGATGGACAGCTGGCGTTGCTTCTACATCTCTTGGTAAATCCCTTCCTTTACCTCCTCTATTTCTGCATTCAGGCTCTAAGTTTTTTAAGACAACAGGAGATGGAAACTGAAAGCTAGAAACAGCATTCCAGCCAACTCTCAAAAATTGTGAAGATTTAGCTGGCAAACAGAGAGCAGCAGCGCTGAATGCCTGGATGAAAGCACTAAGGTCTCTTGATGTGTTCAGTCCTCAAAACAAGAAAATATTTGCATTGCATTTTTGAGTTAATGACAGAAAACTTTTCTCATTGAGATGAAAATTAAAAATAGAAAAAGGACTGTGACCTGTAACACTCGTATCCTACAGCTTCAGGCATCCTATTCCTCTGCCTGTCACTTTTATATATGCATATATAAAAAGTGTGATAGCCTGCCACTTCCTACATATAAAAGTTTTATAGCGGGCACCAGTAGCAACCACTATATTTTAGTGCACAAAACCAGTTTCTATGAGGACACTGCCTTGATTTTGCGTTCTCATGGTTTCCCAGAAGATTACGTTTAGGGAGCAACACACTGGTGCTTGTTCTGTATGGGAAGGTTAAGGGACAGAGGTGAGTGCTTTCTTCAGAGCAAAATTATTTCAGCTTTTTTTCCCCATACATGAATGAAAGAGGCTTTTACCTCCATTATTTACAAGAAGCGTTTCATATTCTTACAGACAGCTATGGTTGGATTGGGTTTTTCTTTTTATTTTGAAACAAAAGTAGGCTTGATTTATATGGATGCAACAAGTTAAACTTTCATACTGAAGACATGCCAAGGAGTTTTCTTCATCTGTTCTTGAGCAAGCATCTATAAGAGCACTGTCCCACGCTTGAGTAGGAGCTAGAGCAATAATGAACTACTCCAAGCTCAAAAAGCACAGAGCAAAGGGCTCGTAAGGCTTCTCAGACAAGTGTTATTGGTGTCTCCTCCCCTTTCCTTTGTTTCATTAGCAGCAACAACATTAACAGAGGTTAATTAACAGGGATGCCCTGCTCAGGCAGAGCCTGCTCCTGCCGGCTCTGGGCACGTCTGTGGGATGTCACAGGTGTCACCACACTGAGCATTCAGCCACATGGAAACTGAATGACCAGCAAGCTTTGGGGTTTGAGTTACTTGTGAGAGCCTTTTTCCTCCTAAATGTATATTACAGACCATTCAGGATGAGACGGTACTGAAGCATCTATGTGTTCCTGTGACATGAGTGGAGGAATAGCACTGCTGAGAGCATAAATGCCCCTGAAGTAGGGTAATAATTTAAAAAAAGATAAAAACCCTCTACAGAGGTCTGCACCTCCTTCCACTCCCCCAGAAGTTCAGGTTTCAGCCCATCTATTTTATCACCTTTCCCCTCCCCAAGGGCAGCACAGAGCACTGGTGCTGTAAAGAACAACCACTCATAAGGTTGTTTTCCAGCTGGGGCCTGGACCGGCTCCTTCCTTCCCAATTGGAGTTTGTCAGTCTTGTGGCAGATACAGCAAAAGTGTTTTCAGAGACCCTCTGTGAGCTGAAGGAGTTCCCCATCCTTGAAAAATCAGATTTATTTCTAGGCAGGATGTGCACTGGTTACGCCAGCATGGAAGATGATACTGTATGCTCATAACCTACTTATCACTGCTTATCTATTAATGAATAAGGCCTTGGGAAGTCAGGTCTAAAACAAAACCAAAATTGATAGCTAGGAGAAATGAAAAAAAGAAAGCGAATTTTCAAAAGCACTTAGCAACGACTTCTAATGAGCACATTGACTTCCAACATCATTTCCAGTGAAATAGCTCCAATATATGAAATAGCCCATAAATATAGTGAAGATCTAATAAGCACCACCTACCCCAGTCTTTAGACCAAGGCTGGAACGTGTGACTAAGTATTTGGAAGACCTTCTTTTTTTAGGAGTCAGCTTGAGGCACTTTGCATTTTCACAAGTTGCCCATAATTTGGTAGGTAAGGCAGCCAGAAATTCCGGCTCCTAAAAGCTTGCAGACACCTCAGAAGAATCCTGGTGTTCAAACTAAACTGTCCGAGACAGCCAGCCATCCTAGGTGGCAAAAGTCAGGAAGCTGGAAGATAAAAATCCCACTCAACAGCAACACGCAGAAAACAAGTCAGTAAGTACCGAAACAACTCTAAAAGGTCAGTGGTCTAGGAAGCAGATATTGAAAGGGAGGGAAAAAAGAAATCTAAATAAATGTAAATCCATTCAGTCTTGTCTCCTACAAGACATTAAATATTTTCCAGCAGCACCGTGTTGACTGCTCTGCGTACCTGAGGAGCGTTTCTGCCTCCCGAGCCAGCGGTCTCAAAAGGCAACACCTTGCTGACCTCTCACAGTACCACCTGTTCTTTTTGTCCCCAGCTAAACTGGGGTGGTGGGTTAGGTTGGGGTTTCCCCCCGCTGTGCAGTGTCCCTTGGATCTGAAATTAATTCCTTTGGGATTTGAAAACGCCAAGATGTGCTGACCTCCAGCTTCCACTCTCCGGTGTGTTGCCAAGGTGACGCTGGGAAAGGCTCAGGATGGCCCAGAGCGAGGGGTTCGGGCTAATTTTAAGGAGAGAGGAATCATATCACTTGGATAGGTTTGTGTTTTCAGGGTATTCTCTTAACTGTATATATTTAAGGCATCTATTAAGGCACTCCGAGCCATCAGAACTGGGCTTAAAGCAGTTACCTAAGGCTACGCCCTTGAGAAGAACAGATAAAAATAAAGGCAACAGTCAGAGCTTGCTGTTCACAGAGGTTTTGTGCAGAGCCTGGGCACACAGTATGCAGTGTAGATGAGCCTGCTCCAAAATTCACCTCCTCCAGCATCCACATCCCCAGTGTGGGGGGTGATGTTGGTCAATTTACTTCAGTTTCTGTTGAGTTTCTTTTTTGTCCCTCCAGGTACCAAAATGGAAGATTTAAAATCACTGGAAAATGAATAAATATTTGACTGACTTGTTTTTTAAAACAATTTTGTTCAGTATTTCCGAGCTTCACTTAACAGCTGGAACAGGTAGTTTACTTCCTTTCCTTGCTTTACGTTTCTTTACTTGGGTATCAAAAGAAATGTGAAGGAAACAGTGGAAGGTGTGTGGATTTTGGAAGGATGCACAACAGAAGATGCTGATAATCAAACTAGAGAGTGACGCCTGCTTTCTGCCCTCAAACTGTCCAAGTATCTGCTCAGCTGCTTGGTGGAACCAGGTTTGTCTTGGGGGGCAAAAGTTCCTTTTTTGTGGCTGGGGCTGGACCTGTTCTTGTGAAACATCTGCAAACAGCCCTGGCCCACGTGCCCACGCTCGCGGAAACAATCCCCCTGGAAAAATGGGAAAAGAATTGATGTCCCCTGTCCTTTCAGGCAAAGATTGAAAAATAAATCAAAAAAATCATAGCAGCAGCCTCACCAAAAAGCTTTCTTTGGCCTTCTTTATGTGTAAGAGAAGCTCTGAGAAATTTGGCTGGGATGGAGAAAAGGGAAACGGGTCATGAGTCATGGTGTGGATTCAGCCCATGCCCATGAAAAGCACAGCTGAGAACCTAATCTTTGGTGTCACTTTCCAATGCTTTGGTGAAATAATTTCGCTTTCCTTGATGAAAACATGCAGCCTCGCACATTGCACATTTACACAGATGAGGCAATCAGCTCAACATGAGGGCTGGCCACGGGGAAAGGTGCTGTGCACATCCTGGCTGACCAAAGCAGCTTCTGGCAGGTTAATTTTTAGCCACGGTGTATTCTCACATGCTGGGCATATGGTGCCCTTCCCTGTTATATTACCATCCTCAGCAAGCAAACACACCCTGGGGGCCAAATTCATCCCTGGTGAGCAGAGCTGCATGGGGCTGGAGCAGGACCTGGCCACGCAAAGGGTGTTTTAAGATGATGCTGAAGCAGGATGCGGCACGTTAAAGAGGGAGAAAAGGGCTAGGGGGACCAAAAGCCAGAGAAAGAGGGTGCAATAGCTCTATCGAGGCCACGTCAGCAGGAGAGAGGAGCACAAACAGCCGTGGAGGAAAATGAAGGCAGAGCATTTAAAGCTGGCGTGTATTTTCGAGGCAGAGTGAGAGACATCTACCGGTCCCTGCATCCCCGCTGCCAGGGCCCCCTCCCACTCATTACGGCAAGGTTTCAGCTGACAGCCGCGGAGCGTAATTAGACTCTAATATAAAAAACCAAAAAAACAACCCAAAAAGTCAAAAATGCGGAAAAAAAAAAAAAGGGCTAAACAATAAACAGCGGGGGCCGGGGCGGGGCAGGAGCGTGACGGCCGGGTGATGCCTTCCTTGGCGGAGCGCCGTGCGCACTGCCACCGCCACACAGCCCCGCCGCAGACAGACAGCTCGAATTAATCCCGGGAGGCGCGCGTGACAGGCGAGCCAGGCAGACAATTAGAGTGAAGGAGGAAATTGGAAATGGCAAAGGTGTGAACATATGTCAAATTACAACTAAATGATAAATTACAATTCTGTCATTGAAATAAGCGGTAATTAAGAAAGATTTCAGCTAGCCCTCTTGGAGGAAAAAGACGAGAAAGCAGATTTTTCCCTTCCTCTCCCCCTTTATATTTTTAATAATATAGTTTGGATGTATTGGGTGTATTGTTTCCATCCACCACGTACATTAGCGCTGGTTCATCCTGCTTCTTTCTGGCTGTGTTCGTGTACTTAAAATATAATACCTTCCTTCCCGCTCCCCATCCCCCCTCCCCACCCCCTGCCTGGCAGAGTGACGGTGTCAAAATGAGCAGGGACCTGATAGCAACCGATAAAAATCCACACGGAGGGATTAAGGAAAAAAAGCCATCCCAACCCCCCCCAGTCTGTTTAAGCCGCCGCACTCTAATTATTTTAAACAAGCCCAGCGCAGCGCAGCTGACAATTAGGAAACCCTGCTTGCTGGCTCGGGGGATTGATGTGATCCCTCCTCATCATCGCCAGCTCCACGTCCTGCCCATTTTGGCAGCCGCGATGGATGCGGGCAGGCGGGATGGACGCGACTCAATCCAGCCGGGGAATCGCGGCTTTGGAAAGCGGTAGCCCAGCCCAATTTGGGGGCTGGGATACCTGGGGCCCCCCAGTCCCTGGGCACGCCTGCAGAAAGGATTTGGGATTTCTCCAGAAAACCACTGCTATTCCCCAGCCGGCGTTATCTGCAGAGAGCCGGTGTCAGTAGTTGATGGTGCTTCTCCCCACAGAGGGGGAAGCGCACGTGGGTCATGATGAATGTTTGGCTTCGCGGTAGCACATTTGTCATGTGAAATTAAAATAATGTTGTGTAAACAGCACCTTTCGGCCAAAGATCTGGAGGTGCTGTGTAAATACAAATGAGGTGGGGTTTTTTAATTATCCACTATATATATAGGTAGACTTTGTACCTCGGTCTGATCTGTTTATACATAAAACAGTTATTGCAGAAATTTATCTATTGACAGTAATTGTTTAAAATCCACTGAAGCTGGCTTAGCGTACCAATCAATAATAAATCTCTACAAAGCAATCGGCTCTCTTTGCATTTCATTACATCTATTAGGTTTAATTAATCTGCAAATTGCAGATTTTAAAAAAGATGGGCTATTTACAGGTCAAAGCCTTTTTATATGCGTCCTTATTGTTTCTTATGTATATGTGCCTTATACACAAATGGGTAAGAGATGGCCTATAGATACATTTGCACATTTACATTCTGGCTTTGAAATGTTAAGTTTTTGTGCCAGACCTCTATACTTCTACAGGAGAGGAGGGATGAAATAATTCAAAGCATTAAATGCATCAGCGTGCTTCCCTGACAGCAAGGTTGGCGCTAGTGACCATCATCAGGGGATAAATCATTTTGCAGCCACTGCAGCCAGAAAGTGAAGTTCAGATCCTGGAGAGCTTAATTAGGAAGCATGTTAAAAGTGAAAGGGTGAGAGTCATGTTAATTATGTGGGGTTCCTCTTGGAGCAAACCCAGGCAGTAACTGTGCTGTAAGGGTAACGTAGCACCATGTTATCCCCTGAATTAATCAACCTGTGTTACTGGTGTGAGACAGTTGCTTATACAAAAACCTCATCCAAATTCAGTTCCTAATTGCAGGTGGAAACATGGATTTGATTACTCTGACATAACTGTATGTTTTTGGAGCAGCCTCACGCTCCGAATGGTATTTCGGACGCCAAATGGAGTTTAATAAGAGCTCCCTGATGTGGCCATGAACACTCAGCTCAAAGCTCATCACCGGACCCTGAGGACTGTTGGGGATTTTTCCCACCCTTAGAAAGGCCCATGAAATTGAAGCCCTGTTCTTTGTTAGAACATATGAGAGAGTTTTTGATATAAGGCCCAAACGGCTTTACAAAAGAGCAGCCTCACAAATTTCTATGCTTTGTCCTCTTGTTGAGGGCTTGAATCTTGTTAAAACCCTAATTGTGGGGTACCTACATGTGACCCCTACAGCTCCTGCCTCAAAATTAATGATAATAATAGTAATCATAACGTAATACACAAAGGAACTTCAGCCTGAGTAATCCATCAGCGATGGTAACTAGGTGAAACTTCTAGCCATGAAGATGTAGCTGGTGCCCTTTGAAGCCCTTCAGCTCCCCCACTCTGCCCCTCCGGAATAACCACCAGCCTCCAGAGACTGCGAATTTCTGGAAATCTCTTTATCAGGATGACCTATTTTCAAACATTAGCCTCCAAACGTGTGTGACCCACCAGCAATTCTCCCTTGGGGAATCCAACCCGCAGACTCTACCAGGAGAGGTCACAGACTGGTTTCCCAACAGGAGCCCTCTCTGGGATTACTTGTTTGTGCATCATCTTGCTCAGATGGCAACAGAAGCATTGAACACGGAGGTTTTTTCTCCTACAGTGGTGCAGAACTCCATCCCAACACCTCTGAAAGCCCTAGACAGTATCTGTGTGTTCTGTCAAATCTTTTCTGGTGACAAAGACCTCAATGAGATCTTTCTCCTCAATACTCTTGGTTCAGGTAGGGAAAACCCTACTATTTTCACTCTTCTGTGGGCTTGTCCCACAAAACCCCTGCCTTATTAGTGTTATTTACTACTCAAAAATATTTAATAAATCACGGTTTTCAACTGGGATATTAGTCTATCAAGATCTGAGGTGTAATCAATGAGCTTTTACTAAGCAGTCCTTATAAATGATGTATTCAAGTAATTCACAAAGGAGGTCTGAAAAAATTGACATGGGGAGAACAACAGGAGGTAGGGAGCAACTTATACATGTATTCGCCCACTAAATGTATTAAAATGCATCATCATCAGCCATCATTAGCCACTCCAAACACTGAATTATGGTAAGGAAAGCAAAGCTTATATGCACAATGAGGGGGAAAACAGCATTTAAAGCCAGAAATATATTTGGCACTGATAGTACTTCGAAATCATTTGGCATGAGAATGCCACCCATTATATGGATGCGTTGAGGAGGTTGTTCAACCCTTTTGCGGCCATAGGTCTACAATAGCATGTGATTATCACACATGGAAAACGGATTTGCAGAAAAGACGGGCTGTGACAGATATTAGACAATCATTAACCAATTGCAGCTGTTCCTTGTAGACCGAAAGCAAAGAGGATAAGAGCAACACAGTAATAATTCAGGCTATTTTGAGGATCTCTGATACATTCCAAAATTACCTGCATATGAGGTAAAAAAGTAAAGGAAACTGCAGCAAGAGGCAGAACAACTGCAGTTTACACAATATTCTTGCCATGGTTTAAAAAAAACCCAAACCATGACATTTTCTCAGTATAAATACTTTATCTTGTCAACCTAGGACACTATTACTAAAGATTTTTCTACCCTGACAAGAGCCCAGCATTATGGCTTTCAAGAATCTTGTATTAGATCACAGCTGGTTTTAGCTTTTTGGAAAACCAAGCTTAGCTTTCATTTGAGATTAAAAGAATATAAAACTGGTCGTTTTACTGCTGCCACGCACATTGAATCCCATTCTAATAAGAAGCAGTTGACTGCAACAAAGAAAGCGAATGCGGACGACTACAACGTCCTTCACTCTGCGTTACTTTTAGAGACTGGAAACAGGCGGGAGCACATGGTTTGCAAATCGCATGCACCACATATACATCTGAATTCATCAGAATGGCAGGCTAACTTGGAATATTGTTTCATGGATTAATTTCCTCCCTGTCCCTCTGCACCTTCAGGAAACCTCCTGTGACAGCGACCGCTTCACTTTTACTGTGCCTCTCCAGTCAAGCTGTGCAGGCCCTAACTCAGCTGGTTGTCTGCAGCTGCTGCAAATTGATTTATCCCCCCATTGGAGTTGCAGCCGATGACCAAAACACCAGGGTAATTTAGGATTTGTGGCCATCTGTATAATCTCATTCCCTCCCCCGCCTCTTATTTTCTTTACTTTCAAAACCTATAGATGTTTTACAAGCCAAAGTAATGCTTCACTCTATCTTCTTCCCACCAGTGTTCTTTGAACTTCATTTCATAACCATAATGCTATGGTAGCAAAAACATCTGAAAAGGATACAGCAATTCGCAGCAAATTAAAAAAGCATGTCCCGGAGTCTACACAAAAATTTACAGTCAGCAAATGAGTACGGAGAAGCCAGTACACAAATCAGAGTCCTGATTCAGCAAATATTTGGCAGGTATCCTGATGTGCCCCGCAAGCCCAGAATAAAATATAGGATGGGGAAAAAAGCTGAAGGAGAAGATAAGCTGGGAGCTGTGCTGTTTGGGGAGGAAGCAAGAGCATCTTCCAACATCTTTTTGAGAAGGAAGGAGGACGCTACAGACTATCATCATTCCCTGTGGTAGGTCCATCAACCACAGCGGCTGTGACTTTCACCCGCGGCAGCACCTTCAGCCCAGCTCTCCCCTCACACCCCACATTGAGCTCCACAGCCATGGGCCCAAAGCCATCATGAGGGACCTGAAGACACTCCACACATGACCCGCAGGTACGAGGGTGGGACTCAAGGTTCAGCTTCAAGGAGCCCACTCTGCTCCAGCCAGGTCCCCTCCACTGGGGACAATGGCCACTGGGGCAGCTGCACCAGCTGCGGTGTCCAGAAGTGATGGGAGACCCCATGGGACCCCCACTGCAGCCCTGAGCTCATCGCTCCTGCCCCGGGGCCATGTTCCCAGCCCTGTTCTCCTCCCTGGTTTGGGTCCTTTGAGCTGGGACCTCACACAGAGCCTGGAACAGGGTGATCTCCCCTTTCCTTGACCCACAGGTACCAAACCAACACAGGTGCCGAGGGGTGACAAAAGCATCCAAAGCAGCAGGCTCATCCGTGACACTGTCCTTCCCAAATTACCAAGCAAAAGGGACTATTATTATCCACCCTTAATGAGGCCCTTAATGATGATCCTGTTGCTCGGTGTCTGGTGCATTACGAAGGTGCATATAACAACATATATCCGGAGCTGCTTATAAATCGGTGACCTATTCTAACTCATACTTGCTGAGGGCCTGACCCAAAATATTTATTCCCTCGTGGAAAACAGACACTCCAGATCTCTTAATGGTCTCCAGTGTTCCCGGCTGACCCAGTTTGGAGCATGAGCTACACTCAGCCCTTATTTCAGCACTGAACTAGTTCCATCAGAAATGGTTTCTTTTCAAACTGCTGCTACCAAATGACATGCTATGAAATGTTTAATTTCTTTTTTTTGAGAGAGAAAGCAAGCGGAACTAATCAGAAAACATATACTGGGTAAGCTGAAACAGGCATTACGTAACACCAATAAAGCTCCTAATTAATTCAGATTCATTCAGATTTTACAGTCCTCTCCAGAATCAACATTTATTTTCAGATGGAGGGGAGAAAACTATAAGATAATACAAAAATACATGTAACTGCAGCTTCTGAGCATATTAATGAACAGAAAAGTGGAAAAGGCAGGATTTTTTTGGAAGAGCAGAATAGCATCTATAGTGATAGATACAGGATACAGCAAAATAGGTCAGTAAAGGGAAATGTGTGTAATGAATTATATAAAGCTGTATGTATAAATATGAATGTATTGATGAAAAGTGATTTTAAAATGAAGGCTCAGATACAAATCATTAGTCCTGTGGCCAAGACTAATATGTATTCTGCTGTAATAAGCGGTGTCATTACAAGCGAATAACAATGCTGTAATGGGCGAGGAGCCTCGCTGGGGGAGGGGACTGATTATCAAGCAGTTAGGAAATATTTCTCAATTATCCACGTAGTTTTAATCACCTTGGGTGCTGGCAGGGGCCATTTCCAAGAGGCAGTGGTGATGCCAAAACACATGAGAAGGCAATTCAGGGCTTGAAGCCTCTGCTGGGACTCTGGCAGGGGCTGGCCTGCCTAAAGATGCTACTACATGGGGTGAGCTGGGGAAGCAAAATAAATCACCCTCCTCTTTGCTGGACAAACAGGAAGGGCCATTGAGAGCTCATGAGCCCTCCCATGTCCCCTCCTTTGTGCCACTTCCCCTGGTGCTGAGCATCGCCACACGGAGTGACAGGGCCTGATACGCGCCGTCTCGTGTCCCCGTGACCGCGAGGGAATGGATGTGTAATGCTGCACTGATACCAGCCGAGCAATATAATGTGGTGCCGTTAGGAGCATTACTCACAGCTGATGAACACATACCTTTCCAGTGAAACACATACATTCCGGAAAGAAATGCATAGATCATTTGCTGAAGCACATTTATTATAGCAAAATGTGTACCTCAACTAATGAAACGCATAGATCATATAGTAAAATGATTATGTTCATACCTAGCAGGCTCAACCATTTATTTATTTTTAACCAACTTATTTTGGTTAGGAGGCTGAGCATAGCCCTCCCTCTCCCAGGGATTAGCAGCCCAAAACCCATTCTTTCCTTGAAAGCGTATTTATTTTCCCATGATACAAACCCAGGTTCCCATCCCAAGCTGACAGAGAATAAATTAGCAGGGAGCCCTCGCTTACAGGAGCTGAGCGTCTGACTTGAAGCCGGTTTTGCTATTGAAGATGGATTTTGCTACCGCGTATTAGCGGGTGCTGCATCTGGTATATTTGCCAATTAAAAATTATGTCTACCTACTACTGTCACGGTTTAAGGCCAGCTAGCAATCACAACCACGATATCTGCTCGCTCACTCCCTCCCCACACCCCCAGTAGGGGAGAGAATCTAAAGGGAAAGGAGAAACTCGTGGATTGAAATAGAAGCAGTTTAATAAAATAAACACTAACACACCACTACTTAAAT
Source organism: Patagioenas fasciata (assembly GCF_037038585.1). Taxonomy (NCBI): domain Eukaryota; kingdom Metazoa; phylum Chordata; class Aves; order Columbiformes; family Columbidae; genus Patagioenas; species Patagioenas fasciata. Next base: position 75,697,934 of record NC_092523.1, on the reverse strand, counting down.
AATATATATAAACCAGAAATAGAATATAAAAGCTGGCAATTCAATTCCTCATGAACTCCATCCGCACCGAGCAGCCAGTCCCAGGAGGAGCAACCTGGTCCTGAACAGCCGATCCCAGAGAGAGAGAAAAAGACCAGAAATGCAGAAAGGCCCAGGGGCCAAGTGCAAAAGGGCAAAAAGGCCAAACTAACGCAACTCCTGAACAGAACGCAAACGAAACAGAGCGGAACTGGAACGGGTCTCCCCAGCCAGAAAACCCAACTCTTATTAAATATGAAACATGTCACTAATGGCACAGAATATCCTCATTGATCAGCCCAGATGTCAGTCAAGGTCTGCCCATCCATGCCCCCCTTCCTGGCTGCCTCACACCTGCAGATAGAAAGCCCAGAAAGACCTTGGTCTCCCAGACAACAACTAAGATTAGAGTAAGTTCTTACATTCTCTTCATTCCAACTCAAAGACACTGGAAAGTTACTTGAAGCAAAACATTAATTCTGTCCTGGGGTGTTATCTTATTATTCTCAAACTAAATCCAAACAACCATGCTAGCCGTGAAAAACAAAAGTTCCTAACTGCATGAAGAAAATTAACTTGCTTTCAGTCACAGCAGCACAACTATGAAACATTTCAGGCATTTTCTCTGAAACGTTTGCTTTGCTGCCCACCTGAGACATCTTCTGCACCCTTATTCGCATCTCCAGCCAGAAACAGGTTGACCCCTCCAGGGTCAGCCATAAACCAGCCATTCCCAGTATGCAAGCTTGGTTGGCTCCAGCTCACTCTTGCCCTGAGGAATGAAAGAAGTCAAGCACCTTATTTACAACTAAGGAATCCCCTAGTACACACACACCAACTGTAACCCCAGCTCAGCAATGCTGGAAACAGGTGTAAATCCCAGAGTTATCCTATAGCACCAACATAATTCACACACCAAGTGACTGGGGAGAAAAACCAACACCCCGACTTGTCCCGTTACGTGGGATCCCGGCAGCAGACAAAGTACAACTGGCCTCTTTCACAGCTGTTTGATTAATGACAGAGCTGTATTGTGAAAAAAATAAACGAGGAGTGTTTTATTGGACTGGTCTTTCTTCTGCTGAATTGTATCTGTTGGAACAACCAACCAAAGGGAGGGGGTTAAAAAGCAAATTAGTTTTGGGAGTGAGCAAGGAAGGGAAAATACACCAACAAAAGCAAAAAGCAGCAGAAGATCAGGTAAGAAATGACTGCACTCAGTAACCCCTTCCCCTTTCTTCCCCCTGAACTCCATTGGCTTCCAACTGTAGAGTGTATTGATTTGAATTTTTTTCATGTTAACTTTTAATTGCCTTGCTGCAGCTGCAAGGCAGCGCCTTGCTGAGCCCATTTCCAGCTCCCACCCCGAGCGCCCCACCAGCCCCAGCACCCCGCGCTCTCCATCAATAGGAAATCAAGCAGCTGCTCGCAGAATAACTCTTCCCATTTTTCGCACTTAGCAGCCAGGCTTTTTCAGCTTGCTCGCGTGTCACCAACCTTCGGAGCAGCTTTGCCGTCCAACTATCAGCCCTGCTGGAGACTTTTTATCTTCCTTACAAACTTATCTGTCGAACATGCTTTTTAATGTATAATCGTTGTTTGCTTCGGCAGGGGATGCTTCCTTGGGGCTTATTGTGCTTAACTGGCCCTATTGTTGTGAGCCTTTCTGATAGAAGACGTTGCAAAAATACACGTGGGTCGGGCTGGATATTTGCGTTCGCATTTCATGGAGATAACGGCATTTTCCTCAAGTTATACAAGTCCCGTTTCATTATTCTGTGAACCTCTTGGTGAACCTCAGGCTTCACTCTATAATTTATGGTCCCTGATACAATCCAATGGTGTAATCTCATGATTTATGTGCTTCATTTATAATTTGATCATTTCAGTATAATACGTGTTTTCCTAGATGATTTATGTACTTTCTCCCATAACGTATGTATTTCATGCCATGATACACGTATTCATCAGCCGCGCGTTATGCCCCTGGTGGCACTTTACCAGGGAGGAAGGCTGGGACACCCCGGCCCGAGGCCAAGTCCCGAGGTTAATTGCAATCAATTCACCTTCCATGCAATTACACTTTCATCTGCACGCGCCTGTGAAGTGAGCACGCTTAACGCCATATCAGCGGGAAAGCAAATGTGCCTCTCTTCCCCTCAGAGCCAGTCAAGCCAGCCGTGGCATAGGATTACAAGGGGGGCAGTGGGGATGGTTTAGCCCTCTTTTCTAACATTTCCATTGAGAAGGCGCTGAGAATAATTAATTATCTCCCCCTTGTGCTGATTAACACAGGTCTCGTTTCAGCACATCGACAGAAGAGTATCCCGAACACTGATGAGGCAGCAGCTGCCTGCCCTGATTTCAGGAGAGCATCTTTGCACAGCACAGCCCAGGCTGAAGGGGAAACTTCGGAAAACAATAATACCCTCCTCCCTAATTTCTTCCCCCCAAAACATTGGCCAGAAGGAGCCCAGGGACAACCCTGCCTGCTCACCCAGTGGGATCAGCTGCGCCCAAAGCTTTCCCCGCAGCGGCCAGCCCGTCACCTCCCCCGGTCACACACTTTCTTCCAGCGCTTTGCACCTTCACCGCCCATCTCCCACATTTCCGACCTCCTGGTCCCTTCCTGCCACAGCTCCTGGTCCTGTCTGCAGCAGGGAGAGCATCATCTCACCCCTGCCATCCTGTACCCACCATTTGGGAGCCTCACACTAAATAAACCTCACTCTTTCCACGCTCCTGCACTGGAAATGCTCCCCCAACCACACTCAGTGCTCTCTGCTGATCTCTCCCCAGTTATTTCATATTTTTCGCTAACAACAGTGCTCAAAGTGGGGCAGACAACACCAGCTGAGCCCTTGCTGGTGCTGAGCGGTGCAGAAATCCCCACTCACCCATGATTCCCCCACTTTGCTTTGCCCAGTGAGGCATTTGCTTTTTCCACAGCCGCATTTCCAGTTCAGCTTGTGATGCCCTCGAATCCCAGTGGATCTTTTTTTCCTGTTGATCCACTGTTTCACTACTGATTCCTCACCTGGGATGTGTACTATTTATTCCTATTTAAAACCAGTCCTTGGCACTCATCCTTACTGACCCGCATCACCTTTTCTCCAGCTCTCCCCACCACCTGCCATGAGCATGCTGAACCCCTGACTTCCCACCTCCCATCCCCTTGACACCCCTTGTCCTCGCTCGTCCATCCCAAAGGGATTCACAAAAACGCCCCTGGGCACTCGGTGCCTCCCACCACAGGGATGGGACACCAAGGGTAACAGTTCATGGTGGGCGGCTTTCTCCATAGCATCCTCAGGAGAGGGTGGTGCGAGACCATGTCAGAAGCCTCACTGAGCCAAGATATATGATATTCATTGCCTCTCCACAAGGCTTATTGCCCTGTCATAGGAGGAAATAAGGTGAGTTTGACATGATTTGTTCTTGACAAATCCCTGTTGGCTGTTACTTATCTCCGCGCTATATTCTAGAGGCTCATAAATAATTTGCTTGATTATTTCTTCCAGCATTTTTCCATGTGCTAAGTAGACTGACTTGGTCTACAGCTTCTTGGTCACCTTGGTTTGCCTTTTTTCAGAGATGGGCACTCTGGTTTTCCTCTCGCAGGCTTCAGAAACCTCCCCTACTTGCCACCAGTTCTCAAAAACAAATTGCCAACAGCTAAATGGCTGTTCCTTTGAGCTCCCTCAGACCCAGTCTAGTGGAAAATATCCTGCTGTCTTCTTCTCCTACCCTAAATTTGACCTCCTCGTTGCTGAGATGAACACTGTCAACCTAAAAAATGTTCGTCAGTGATGACATGGGTAAAGCTGGAGGAAAAAAAAGAAATAGAGTGCTTTTGTCTTCTTGACATCACCTATTACTGGCTGTCCCACCTCATTTAACAGTGGGCTACCATTTCCTGGTCATCATGAGAAGTAACTAAAATAGCCACGGAACATATTTCTTTTCTTTATGTCATTTGCAGGTTGTATCAAATTTTATGCATTGGACCTTGTCATTTTGCCCCCGCAGCTCCATGGTATTTCTTTTCTACTCACTGACTACAGCCCTACTTCTCATTGGTTTCATCTACCAAATCTTACAGTTTATTGATGTCCATCACTGTTCTTTTTCTTTCTATGAATTACAAACCACATCGTTTTACACTCTGAGCCTCCTAACCCAGCTTCCAACTTTACATTTTAAACAAAGTACATCCTGTTGACAAAATCCACTTGTTTTCTTTCCTTTCTGTCTCAAACACCTGCTTCCAGCACACCAAAGGCCACCTTGTACTGCATTCCCTTTCCAACAGAAGCAGGGGTCAACGCTTCAGCTGTTTGCTTTCATCATTTTCCTTTACTTGCCCAAATCTGAGCTGAAACTACACACAGAGTTGTAGTTGATACAGAAAAGATACCTACATCAGAATAAAACATTTCCTTTGCCTCTCTTAGAACTGCTCACTAATATATATGGATGTACATGAATTCATAAATATGTAACAAATATATGAGTATAAAACAAGCTGGTACTTCGAAACTGGAAGGGGTGGGATGCCCATGTGGACAGGATATTCCTCCAGTACCAACGCTGCTCATTTTCTTGATATCCTGGCCTTCAGGGTAGTGTGCCAAAAGCAATACCAACAATCCCAAGCTTTCTACCACATGATGAGACAAAAGCCCAGAACAAGCTTGGTGTGTTAAAACTCAGCTGTATAAACAGTAGGAACCTGGTGAGTGTGCAGATACTTTTAAGCATGCACCAGATGTGAATCCAGCTGTGGTGCAGCCCTTCCAAAGCCAGGGCCTATGCAGCCCTGCTGGCCCCCCCTCGCTCTCGTCCTTCGTGTAAAAACTTAGGCTGTTGCATTTGTGTTGACCGACACAATAATCTGCATCAAGGAGGAACATCTGTGGAGTATCCCAACACCTTGAAATTAAAAATCAGTTTGGGGGATTTTGACAGTATCTTCTGGGGACTCCTAGAGGGAAAAATCCTGAGCAGAGAATACTTCTTAAAAAAACCCCACCACCTTTGTTTAATTGGCAATTATGCAAATAGTAATCAGGTCTGCACTATAAAAATGAAAACAAAACAAACAAAACCCTACAAAAATCACACATCCCCTCAAATACTGTAATATACTTGTGGGAAGTTGTGACTAGACCAGTTTTGTTAGATAATGTTTACTACCCCCACCAATTAAAACCATCTTCCGGGAATGTGGTGTTAAGAAGGTCATATCTATATACCAGAAAAGCTCACGCCACTTTATTTGAGATTAATTACAGTACTGGATATGAAATAAATGTTGGCTCAGCATAAGTGTGTAGGGAGTTTTGTCCATCCGTTCAAAGAATGGTCCAAGGAAGCAGCCATCAAACTCCCTCCATGCCAGAAAAGACAAAGGAGAATTTATTAATTCCGGCGTCGCTGGGACAAGACCTCTGAGCACATACAGGTAGTTTGCATGCCCCTATTCGCTGCTATTTTTGCTTTACCCTGCTATCCAAGGGGCAATGCCAAGTCTGGTTGCTGTCGCAGGGGCCAGGTACACCCTGATATGTCACCCACAACCCATCCATCACTTGGCACAGCCCATGAACCTTAAGGTTTTACTAACTTGTGAGGGAAAGGGGAAAACAAGAGAAGAAAAAAAAGGTGTGTTGTAGCATGCAGACACACACCAAGCAAAATACATTAATTTTGGAGAGCCCTCTTCATTGTTAGCATGTCTGGGTTCACAGCAAAGAATAACATCACCATGTACCCCAGGAATGTGCCTGCCATTGGCCAGTCGGTTGCTCAGTGAAGAGTGACATCACACCTCAATCCCCTGCCATCATCTGTCCTACGAGCTGCTCTGACAGAAGGTACCTCAAAAACCATGTATTCTGGTGCCAGCTCTGCTGCTGGCCAACCAGCTTCTCAGGGAAAACTGACCTCACAAGCATATGCCCCACTTGTCTGAAGGCTGCTGACAAACATGACATCAAAACCACATACACTCCCACTCTGGGTCTTCTGCTGCTTTACCAACCCTTCCTGCAAGCACCAACTCTACACACCCTTACCTTCCCACCCAGCTTTGACCTCAGAAGCCTCTTGGCCTTGACAGACTTCAGTCCCCCCCACAGCAGCTGATAATGGGCCTAAACACAGATTTTTCCTCACTCCTGACAAGGACCCATCTCCAGCCAGAGTTCCAGGAGCTTCCTGACCATGCCCACCACCAGCAGCCTTCACTCTCCTGCAGCACCTCTCCAGGTGTGCTTCTGGTTCCAGGGATGTAACACACAGGGCTTGTGGTATCAGTTTTCAGATTAAACAGCTGCCACCTTCAAGGATTTGCATTGTTCTCACTAAGGAACAACAAAGACCGCTCCAGGGGACTACCAAGGTGGGAGGATAAAGCATCAATTTTGACAACCACAACTTGGGAACAAGCAAAGTCATTTCCTCCAGACACAGAAGGAAACGGGGCATTTGTGTAGAAGAGACTGGCCAAGTGCCAGAAATTGAGCTCTCCTCAGTATGCTGGGTCTATTTGCCACTTAGACAGAGATCTTAAATTACCAAATTAAACAAAAACATAGAAACAAACAAAATTTCAAAGTCTGAGTGGGATCCGGTCCCAGGTTCCCAGTAGCAATCTTGTTTGATCAGTGAATGGATGTACTGGTGTTGGGCTGGAGTCCTGAGTAAACCAAAAAGTACAGCCACCTACTTCAGGTGGTATATAAACCTAAAATGTGGTTTTCCATTCAGTGTCCTTATTGATATGGGTCAAGCTATGGTTGCTGTAAATGCCCCCATTCCTAAACACTCTTGCATCAGGCACTCTTTCCATTATTTTTTTAAGGTCAATGAATATGCTTTATTCAGCTGTAATTTAAAGAATCCAGTCGTAAATAGAGGATAAAATCCAATATTTTATCTTGACAAATATAATTAAAGGCTTATAAATATTTTATTTGACAAGTGAGGTCCTTGGCAACACCTGTATTGTGCCTAAGTGCCGAGTTCCAGCTCAAAGAACAAAATTTGCAGGTGGCACTTGGCTCCAGGCAGCTGTTGAACTGAATAACCTCACCAGTGGTGCAGATGCAACATGGGCCAAGTATTTTCCAAATATCAAAGGGCTGGGCTGGACACAGACAGTTCCCACTCAGCTCTTTTGTAAAATGCCAGCACTAGGCTTAACCAAGCACAACTCATAAGAAACACTGAGTTTTATTGTACAGGAGGTTGAATCTGATGTAAACACTTCTTTGCTAGTGCCACCATTTAAAGAGATGATTCTTAATTGAAATGCAAAGCTTCATGGAAGAGCCAGTGGTGGCTGAGGGATTCAAACCAAGCAGGTCTGTTGGTCCCATCGTAGCTCTCAGCCTTTAAGAAACAGAGCACAATGGCTGCTTCCTTCCACTTCGTAATACCAAGGAGCAGACATCAGGTTTGGAAGATGCACAAAGATGGGATGGTGATCACATTCAAAGTCTTCTAGGGCAGGCCTGGCAGCTCAGATGTGGTTGCAGTCATTGAAGCTGGCCATAAGAAGCAAGAATAAATGCATCAACATTGTTCAGAAGCATTTTGTGGTTTTGTTTGTTTGGGTTTTGAGGTAGGAACAGCAACAGGCCATCTACAATATTATCACAGGAGTTTATGCCAACAGAGGTGGGTGCTAGCCAGCTGTCCTTAGTGGGGGACTTTCCCCTGCAGATGCCTGGGAAGGTTTAGCAGTGGACAAGACAAAAGCACGATGCTGAGGTGCACGTAAGCAGGGCACTTTCAAAGCACAGGGCAAGAAGAGCTCTGCTCTCTCTAGTGACGCGACACAGCTCATTTGCCCTTTCCCCACAGCTTATGAATCTTTCTCCTGACTACAGAAATCCAGAAAGAAGCAGATTTATCTTTGTTCTCAGGAGACATCCACAGACAAGACCAACAGCAAGTAAACCTGTAAGGAGACTACAGTGGCTGTGATGCAGCACCCTTGGAATTAGGAGCACCTGTTGCCAAAGAGCTTGCACCTGAGTGCCCATGAAGAGTGCAGGTGGGCAGCAAGTGGTGATTAGCATCACCTGTCCTGTGTTGATCTGGTCAGGGACTTTTCAAGTATCAAGAGTGAAACAGAGGATCCACTCTTGGAAATAAATCCTACATTGAAAGACTCAACTGTGAAGGTACATATGACTTCACTGTAGCTTGCTATTCAAAGCAGAAACACCTTCCAAACAACTTAAAGATGCACATGAAGGACTGAAGGGGCATAAATTCAGGTTTCAGATGGGAAGGGAAGGACTGGACTGCTTTTTGTGCTTCTGCCAGTGAGGACCCCCAACCAGCTCCAGCCATTCACACCAGAGTCGTGACCAAATGTTTGGCCATGACAATGCAGGCAGAACTCCATGTACATGAGGGCAGCACACAAGCTGGTAAAACAGCACCTGACCCTGCACCAAACTCACTCTACAGCACCCAGCATCCTGCTCCTTACCCCAGATATCCTGAGGACATCCTGACTGTCCTGCCACAGCCCCCATGCCATGGTGCCATGTATGTGGGTGGCTGGGACCCAGGTTCCCGCTTCCCAGCCACCATGCTCACCTCCTGCTTGCCCCACACTGCAGGGGTGAGATTTAGTGGGGGGCAGTCTTGTATGGTTTTTATGTCTTTTTTCCCCCTGCAAAATGCCCCTACCACCAAAAAAAAAAAAGACAACTCACATCTCTGAGGCAGCACTTGCAGCCTCTCCTGGCACAAAGTACAGCACCTTGCTGGCTTGAAGGACAACAGGAGCAAACCAGAAAATAAACCTCAAATGAGTTTTTGCTTCCCCCCGGCCCATACTCACCCTGCAGGAGCCAGACAGGACTTCCGTCTGGGGAAGGGAACGACAACTCCGACTACCCAGACTGGAGCAGGGACCTTGGCAGAGGTGGCTCCATGTCTCACACAGCTTTAGGAGGAAGTTACCTGCTAAAGCCACATGCAGCTGACCCCTATATATGGGTGTGGGACAGGTGGCAGCGGTTTGGCTTTAATTACTTGAGGTGAAGAGTGAAAAATCTGCCCCTTGCTTATTGACCAGCTATGGGGAAGAATGGAGAACTTTTCCTTAAAACAAAACAAAACAAAAAAAGGAGTCAGTGTGTTTCTCTTGTGCGAGACACCCATGAGCTTTTGTGTCTGTTTAGCTGCAACCTCCTGGTTTTCTTTGTTGTCGGAGCGCGTTTCACTCTCCTGTCAAATTGTGTCAACTCCAACCTTGCCCTGCCCCCACTGAAACCCCTCCAGCCCCCCAACCCCACTCCAACACCTCCCCACAAATCGAGGAAGCACTTCCACCCCACCAACATATGCAGAAAGGTAATTAAAACTGTTTAGGTATTTTTGTTGTTGTTGTTGCTTTCTGAGGCTCAACAGCATAAATGCAACTTCTGCTCAATTAAGCTGTGGGATAAAAATAAAAGGTCTTACGACGGCTCTTTATTTCTGCACATTAAGGCTAGAGCCTGAGATTTACAGACGCCCCCTCCCGCCTCCCCCCATGGAAGGAAACCTTCCAGTAAAGATGTGTCCAGCTGAAATTACCATTATTATCCACACGCAGGCACATATATATATATATTTATATAATGCTTATATACATGAGTACACGTACCTACATATAGACCCCAAATCTGTTTGTGCCTTTTCCTGTTTATGCTAAGGGTACCTTCCTCCCCATTACAACAGCATTTGCACATTTATAGGAGGAATAAAGAAAAAAAAAAAAGATGCATGATACATGCGGAGGAGCCTTTCCTCTGCCATCCAGAGAAAGAAGAACTAAAAGGATTATAAAAGTTCAGATTAAAATGATATAAAATCTAGCATTTGGCTCCAACACTAGTGCCTTGGTCCTCTGTAGCTAATCTGTATGCACTCTGTGACCTCCTCGCAGCGAACCCTGCTAAATATATTATTCCCACGGGGGCTTTCACTGCTGCTTGGTGTCAGAAATCAATATGTATGAGGCGCGTGGATGGGAATTTCTAATAGATCTGCCTGGCCCTGTGCTGCTTTTCAATATCTGCCTTGGACTATTAGTGCCGGCTCGGTGCCTGTGAAATAACCGAGATAATCTTTTAAGGTGCACTGTTAAGGTGGAACCTAAATGTTGCCGTTTCAATTAAAACAACAAAATATATATATATTCATAAATCAGCCGGCACTGTGCGTAACCTTGTGTGTAGCCCGATTATAAACAATGATGGGGATTAAAGTATTAGGGGGGGTATGCTAATGTCTACATTTCTGAGGAAGAGCTTAGTTCCTTTCTTATTTTTTTTATTAACGGAAAATTGCATAGATTCACGGGGTGGGGAGGGAGGAATTAAAAGTGGAGGGAGCGAGGGATGACACATTGTCTGTGCAATCGCCTCCATGCCAGCAGAGCGGTGGAGGTGAAAGAGCGAGATCGCTATATTACTGCAGATAACGCACCCATTTTACCTAAGAGACACCAGACCGCGGTTCTGCAATGCTCTCCATTTTAGACTGGTTTGTGCGCATTGAGATCATTGCCTGAGTGATCCCGAGGCATTTTTATTATCGTTATTATTATTTTGGAAAGCGGGAGGAGGGTTTTGTGGTTTGATTATGTTTTTTAAAGTTATTGCATGATTACACCAGGTTGTCCTCTACCTTTCCCCTTCCGGAGGTGCTGAAGGTGGGTGGGAGAGCACAGGTTGATGGGTGCCCCCCTGCAGACCCCATGTCCCCCCCGGCAGGCAGCGGAGCGAGGCTCAGGTTTGAGAGCCGGCTGTGGGGAAGGCTGCGTCCTCCTCTTTCATTCTCCTTCTCACTCTTTGTTTTCAGTTGAATGCACAGAGGAAGCTGTCTCAGCTCAGTGCACAGAGGTGCAGCGTATAAAAGCAATAACTTGCTAAAGAACCGCTCGCTCTGCCTTTTTATTTTTGCTTTTTTTTTATTAAGGGAAAGGGAATCACTAATTGATGCATATGCTCCTCCGGCTTTGCGGGCAGCCAGAATGAGTTCAGCTCTGTGCTGGAGATAACAAGTGGAGATTCACCACCCCAGAGGACGTGTTTTAGCCATGTTTAGATCCGCTGCCCTTGCGAGGTTGTCACCCTACCAGAGGTTGAAGAACTGGCGTGCAGCCCTGGCATTTTTCTTTCCCCTGCTCTCCTCCCTGCACACTTCAGTTAGCATGGCCCAATCCACCTGACAACCCTCCGGATGCCCTCGACTGCTTGTCTGGCCTGAGCTGGGGGCAGCGGGTGGGGGGCAGCAGCCCACGATTATGGACGTGGGTCTGGGGAGAAGCACAGGGAGAAATCTCTGACCTAGGAGTGCTCGCGGTGTCGGGCCCGGCTGTCAGCGTCAAAGCCAAAGGCTTCAAAAGCAGGTTTTTGCCCATCTGGATTTCACTGCAACCCTCTTAAAAGAGGAGAAGATGGAGTGGGATCTGTTTGGTTCTGTGTTCTGTAATAAATGCACTTTTCTCTGCAGGTGCCATGACCCCACAGGATGCAGCTCCCAGAAACAAAACATCATCAGTTTTACCTGAGAAACATGAACATGGCTTTTCAGACACCTGTTTGGGTCTGCTTCAGCTGCCTGCCTTCAGGTTAAGCACTGGGGTGGTGTGCAGCCATGAAGTGGAAGCAAACAAACAAACCCACAACAAATATCCCCCCTCAAAAAAACAAAATTAAAAACAAATCAAAAACCAACTAAAAAAAACCCAAACAACTCTGGGAGGTTTTTGGTTTTGTTTTTCCTCATGCTCATTTAGAAATAAAGCCACAAATCCCTCCGGTCCCTGCAAAATTTCACCTGAATATACACGGTATATAAATAGATCAGAGCTTCAAAGCTCAATTCTAGATTTAAAAATCCGCCTGCAAAGATTACAGGTATTTACACCCAGGGAGCAGCTCCTTAGGAAAACAGGACCAGGCAGGCAAGGCAAGGATGTGTGCATGTCCTGCCCTGCTGCCTGAGGACCCAGCCCAGCACAGAGGGAACGCCACTGCCTGACACAGGAGCTGCATTCTAGGTGTGTGGTTTGGATTAGCTGTCCCCTGCATCCCGAAACATGCAAATGTTTATAAAGGGCTCCACCACTGCTGGCGGTTTTATCCCAGATGCTGAGAGCCAGCTCACTCACTGCATCAGCTCCTCGCAGTATTTATAATATAAACACTTCTAATCTAACGCACACAATTCCCAACAGTTTAATAGGGCTGAAGTTCCCTTCCCGCCTCCCCTTTCTCAGCCCATCAATTAGGTAGGTATATGTGAAAACAAACAACCTATGTGTTTTCTGCATCTCTAAGGAGGTGTAATGGTGTGAATTGCTGGTTGTACACGTTTACTGATGGGAGAAGGGAGCTGAGTGGGTCTTTGTAAACTGCAGGCTTGGTTTTTGCACGGATGCTGAAAAAGAGCAACTTTCAGCAGCACAGGTAGAGCTGGAGATGGAAAGGGCAGGGGAAGGACTTGCATGTGCGTGTGGCCACGGTGTCTCTGGCAGCTGGAGAGGTGGGAATGAGACCCAGGACCGAACCGCAACATCCCAAATGGGGCAGGCACTGGGCTGCAGCCAAGCACAACTCATCTCCCTGGGCATGGGAGACCCTCAACTGTGTTGTTCTGATCCATTTAGTCTCCTGTCTTTAACCCTATGTTTATGGCAGCACAGCAGGTTGTGGGAGTCCCTTCTGGCCCGCAGCTGATGGTCACTTCTAGATTGCATTGCTTAGCCCTTGTTGATCACCAGAGCTCAACTACTCAAACTGACCTGCATCTGTATTTAAACAAAGAGATGTTTAAGTCCATTTTTAAAATCCATACTAGTAGCTCTATTTCAGGCAGGATGCACACCCACACTTCTCCAAGAGGCTTCCAAAGCAGCAAAAACCCATGTGGGGCACCACCAAGCCACTGCAGCACCCGGGCGAATCCCTGCCGAGGCAGAGCGCTGCTTTGTCTGACCTTTTGCCATGACCTCTGCCTTATTGCCTCACAGCCCAAATTTGCAAAGATGGGATTTGACAAGAGGTGTCACGTCTCTTCCATCCTAAAGGCAAATAAATGTCCCTTTCGATCACGGCTGTCACCCGCCGCTCATTGCTAAGCGACACCCCAGCCCAGCAAATTACTCCCACCCCAGTTGCTGCCAGCATCTGAAATACGGTTGACTTGGAGACACTCCTGGATGAAGGCAGAACCAGGAGGAAGCCCAGACTACAGGTCCACCCTGAAATACTCAGATGCAATGTAGATACCATCAGCACCTGAATAGAAAAACCACGTTTGCAGTAAGCGTGACCTTTTCGAAGGTGGGCATTATGCAGCCACGTTGTTAGGGAAACGCAGTTAAATTGACTTACTAGAAGCTGGTGGCTGTGAGAAGACAAGCTGGTGTGGACCAGTCCCCCGGTGCTCTCTGCACTGCTCAGCACCGGTTGATGGTTCAACCCCAGAAGTGGCTGGTGGCCCCTTCCCCTGGGCATGGGGACACAGGCACGCTGCTCGTGCCCCAAGGACCCGGGAAGGCAAAGGCAGAGGGGTGCTGGTCTGCAATGGCAGCCTGTGCAGAGACAGCAATACTTCTTTGGATCGATATATGGGCAATGAAGCTGGAGGTCAAGCCCATGGTGTTTCAGAGCCCCAGGGTGCAGAAGAAGCACCAGCATGGGAGGCACTCACCACCCAGGAGCAGCCCTCATTTATTGCTGCACAGCTTTGAGCTTTCCTCGCACCTTCTGGGGAAAGCAGCTGATGCTGCCTGGTGGAGGCTGAGGTCCTCTTTTCCACTCTGCCCCATGGAGTCCCCACCATGCCACTTGGACACCTTTGCAGCTCCCCAAATTCCTCTTCTTGTGCCCTACCTAGATGCTGTGTACACCTCTGTCGGTTAACAAAGAGTCAAAGTAAAAACGGGGTTGAGATCTGGTTGTGGCAGGTATTCATGAGAGCAGGAACAAAGCAAAGGAGCCTCAGAGAGTGGTGTCAAACACCACGGTTCTCCTGTGCCAGTCCCATGCCTGGAGCAGGACATCCCTGCAGGGCCTTTCCTGGACATATCCCTTACAGCCCATCAGGCTCCTCAGCTGCTGGGAAGGGTTACAAGGAGCAACTTCACCTCTTGAGGGGCCAGGCAAGTGCTGGGCTGAGATGCCTTTGACAAGGGAGGAGAGCAGAGCCAGGGCTGTGAGCAGAGCCAGGAGCCCAGGTGAACCCACAGGGGTACAGCCATGAACCCAGCACCCCATGCTCACCTCCTCCATACACAGCCAGGCAGAGCTTGTCATGCCTTTTTCAGCTCCTGTTTCTTCTCACAGTGCTACCACCCTCCTGTGATGAAGGGATGGGGGTCAGACTGACAGGAAATGCCTGGCATGGCAGGTGATGCTCACATGCATTTGGTTAGGGCTGCACTCAGTGGGTTTTCAGTACCTGATTACCCCCCAAAGCTGCTGAACCTTTATTTGTGGGGGTGCATGTTTTAAGCAGAGTTTCAGCACTCCTTCCCTGGATAAAGCATCCTCACCAAAAGCTTTCCTTTGCTCTGCTGGACGCCCCAGCAGCACTTGCCATCCTGACCCAAATCTGGGCTCCCCATTAAAACCCTTCTGGGAGCAGCACTTCCATGGGGCAGAGCCTCCCCGTCCAGGGGTGGCAGAAACCACGGGCACTGCTGGGCTGGGGCCAGGCTCCCCTGGCTTCTGGGCCTCTTGGGAGGCAAAGCAATTCATCTCAGCTCTTCTGGGCAAATCACTCCTGCGACCGCATAGCACGAGCCAGCTGTTCAGGCTGAACCCTGGCCACGTATTACCCTAGCGGTGAATCCCACAGGGCCCTGGCAGCTCAGCCCTGCTCCAGCAGCTCACCCAGCCTCCCAGAAAGGATCTCCCAGGAGCTCTGACTGCAGCAAAGCTCTGTCCTGTGGAGAGGAGGCAGGATTTTAGTTCCCCCCACTCCCCCTCATAAAAAATGATGAGCACAGCTGCTGCAACACTTGCATTTACTCCAGTGGAGCAGCAAGCTGGGGGTGCCAGCAGAAATACCCTGGCGTGGGGGATCCCTGCCTTGCTGCAATATTTGTGTGTGGGATTCTGGGGAGAGTAAGGCCAGATCGGACGGGATTGCTTGGCTGCACTAATCAGGGCCTGACTTTTTCTTGGTCTTTCTACTTTTTCTCCACATTAGGAAATGAGGGTTATGGGGCCATTCATTGGCAAGGGTGGGAGGGGGAGGGAGGAAGAGGAGTGTAAGCAGAGCCAAATTGCATGGCATATCTTTTAAGAAATAAGAAGTAGAGCCAGAGTAACAAACCTAATCTCCAGATCGGCACTGCCAGCGGCTCCTCCTCTGCCTCCTCCCCAGCTCCCGGCAGAACTTTCAGACAGCCCAGGTAGGGCATGGCCATGAACAGCCTGTCAACTGTTTCCACGGCTGTTGGTGGCTCTGGTACCCAGCTCAGCTGCAGTTTACGGGAATAAAACCGTGGTGGTCTTAGGTACAGGCATGTCCTTGGTAGCATCAGATGGGGAGCAGCTTTGTTCCCTAGGACAGTCCTATCCAGCAAAAGAGGCAAAAGCACAAGTGGTATTGACAGTATTCAAGGGAAAGGTACTGGGAAAAGGGAATTCGAGACAAACATCTTGTTCTGAGCTTAAAAAGCAAATAAGAAGCATTTGACAGTGCAAGTTTCCCATTCCCATTTCCCACGGGTGCAGCTTGCTGCTCCCCAGCTGCCTCCTCCCTCGTCTGCAGGCAGAAGCAGGGGAAAGCAAGCAATGCTCCGCATTTAGAGTAATCTGAGAAAAATGGCAACCTGCCACAGCTGCCAAGATTGCTTTTGCACAGCTCTGTATTCCAGGCCGTGCCGCTTCCATGCTTAGAGCCCGTGTTACGGTCCACTGAGGCTTGGCACAGCTCAGTGCACCCACCGGGTGGGCAGAAACGCTCGTCCAGCAGCAACCCAGCAGCACCGTGGCCAAACGCAGCATCCCTGGGCGCCGAAAACCACACAAGTTCTGCCTTCTGCATCTGCAGAGGGCCAGGAGCAGACCCCAGTTCTGCAGGTATGGTAATAGCAGCAAAGGGCACTTGCACACAAAAAAATAACTTGAGGGAAGGGCAAGAAAAAACAACCCTCCCTATGGTACAACAGACACCAGGAACTCCAATGCCCACTTCACTTAAGCAGAGATATCTGAAAGAGCAACAGAAACCCAGAGGAGCAAGAACCACTGCACTATACATCCCATATCTCGTGCAGATTGCCACTGAGTTGGAGGGAAGGTGACACATTGCAGGGAGAATAACAACTTTAAAATAATAATTAATGAATTATTACTGACAATTGAAAAAAAAAATATATCCCAGTTCCTTATACAAATGAAACTTGGCTTCTGGAGTTTCTAGCAGTAATAAATATTTAAAGACCTTCCTTGTTTTAACACAAAGCAGAAGAGAAATGCAGCGACTGCAGCAGGGAAGGTGATGTGTCACAACAGCAGCGCGGAGCGTCGCATCCAAATGTGGCAGCGGCATTGCCATCGCCCCTGGCAGGTTTCTTTAAACCACCATCCTGGACGCAACCTGACTCTGTGCTTAGTGTGCTGGGCAGGAAGGTGAAGAGCAGGGCTGTGGGCTCTTTTCAAACAAGCCAGAGGGAGAAACCACGGCGAAAGCCCACGCGGTGCACATGCATTGAGCATCTCGCCCGCCTGCTCCCTGGGGCACAATTTAGAAACCGCGGGGAGCTGTTTGGCCGGGGCTGCCACTGCGCTGGGGGCCACAGCCGCCGGCTTGGCTTGCCAGCCAGCGTGCTTTCCATCATACAGGCGGTGTTTAATGCTAAGGGGATGCCTACCCAAAAGGCGCTAAGCCACCTTGGCTGCCTCCAGCCTTGCTGGCAAAGAAGCAGCGTGGATCTCCCCATGCCGCACGGCAGAATCAATGCCCTTTTCGCTCTCTCCTTTATTTGCAGTAAATCCAGTGGCAACACCTGCATTTCACATCGCCTAAAGTGCCTATTACAAGGTCCCGTCTTCAGCATTTTGTAGCTTTATTCAGACCTTTAATGCTGTGGGCTGAAAGCTTCCAGGCAAGGCATCTGCCTTGAACTCGATGTCTGCCTGTGTGTTTTCAAAAGCCTAGCAAAACCAACTCAGCTGTTCCCAAGAAAATAATTAGGGGGAAAAAAAACTAGCTAGGGCCTGGCTTATTTTGATCTGTTTTGCAGAACCTTCAACTCTGGCAGGGGAAAGTTCAGGAGATGGCAGTGATGGATCAAGCATGTGTCTTACTCTCTGCCCCTTAGGAATCCCCCTAGATTTGGTCACCACAAGCATTTTAGGGCAGAAGTAGCCTATGTATTCACTGCTACCACTACAATTTGCATTGGCCTCCTGCCTGTGTGGGGATTTGAGGAGTTCAGCGTTGACTGCATCAGGCCAATATCCCTCACCATTTCCCCACGGAAACTCCCGGCTCAGGCAGAAGAGCAGCAGCCCCAGAGCATCGCCACCTTCCCACCCTTGACACTTGCTGGGGCACCGCTCTGCACCCCGAGCGCTGCTCTACCTACCTTGCAGGTGCTCCAGCCTCTAGGAGCTCAGGTCTCCTTCCCGGGACATGAACCACGCAGAGGGGACCCACCATGGCAGCTGCTGCCGCTGCCTTCCTCTAGGGAAAGGAGGAGATAATGGAAGGAAATACAGGTGAAAAAAAATAGTGAGCAAGTGAGGTTTTTGCCCTGCCTGGCTTGAGGAAGGTGCAGTTTTCCCTGGCTTCTCTTCTTGTTTCAGCTGCTGCAATTCTAGCTTACATCATCGGAGTGAGATGTGCTGGGTCACAACACTGGAAAAAATGATCAGGCACTCATCCTGCTCCATCATGGCGGTGAGATTGCCTCGAGATCATCCTCAGCTTATAGAAATCACTCGTTCCAGCATAACTGGGAGATGGAAGACAGACCCCCGCAAAGGTCGTGGGCTGGGACGGCTGTGCCTCGGCAGGGTCAGTGTCCAGGCACTGGGACCCATCCTGTCCAGCTGCATGGTCCAGTGATACCTGATCTCACTGCTTGCGTCCAAGGCCTCAAAGTTGACAAAGCACTAGCCCTCCTTCTGCTACCAAATCCATGTGCTTTTTGGTGAGATTAAGATCACGTGTGTGCCCTGAGCCTCCAGTGGTGGCCCGAACAACCTGAAAAAAAAAATTTTTATGTGTAATGTTTGTCACACACAACAGATTGACATATGGAAAGGATGCTGACTTCTTTACATCACAGGACTATAGGTAGCTGTGTGCAGGCATGGCACCAGCCTATTTCTGGCCTCGCTGCCTTTCCCTGCAGAAATGCTATTCCATTCCAACAGTCTCCTTGAAGAGACCATTTAAAGGGTTACCAATTACTGCCAGCTTATTCATCTATTGAGATGCCTTAAACAGCTAAGACACGAGAATTCCTATTCCTCCTGTTTACTACACTTACTCTCAGCACCTCCACGCTGTCTGAGTTTGAACTAGCCGTCTAAGAGAGCAAACCACCTCCACGGCTCACAGAGCCGCGTCTGACCGGGCTCCTGGCGTGCATCGCGGGTCGGGAAGCGTCGGGTGCCGGGGGTGCGGGAGGGTGCTGAGAGGTCGCCTGCCCGCCCGCGCTGCGGCTGTCGCTGCCCCGACACACTGACTGCGAGCAGCCGCACCCGAGGGAAACGCTCGGCTTAATTGGTCTCAGCTGGAAGCTGCTCTGTGCATGTCAGTGTGTTCAAGGCAGCAGGTCTATGGGAGAGAAGACACCGGAGTAACCAATTAAAGAATAACCCCTATTTCCCTTCCCCCTCTCTCCCAGCGCTAAATGCTGAAAGCGTGTTTTATTTTCAACTAGGAGTGTTCCTCGCTGTGAACGAAATCAGCCCAAGAACAAGGTTTTGCTATTAGTATTTCCAAGTTTACTACTGCTAGCACCTGCGGAGATAACAACAGAGACCTAGTTAAATCAAGTCGAGGTTTGCACCTTTACCTTCATTTCTTTTTTTTCTTAAAAACAAGAAAGAAGTGACACAAGGAAACTCTTCATCCAGTTCAAATCCAAGTTTATTAGCCTGTAAAAGTCTGTTTCCACACAGTAATCATAAGAAATGAATGAATGTTTATGGAGCGTAGCATAAAATATACCGAGTCAGCCATAGGTTGGAGTTTATGATTGCTCACAAAAATTAATCAGCAGATCACATGGCATTGCATCAAAAAGGCAAATCAGTCCTAGGAATGCAAACAATCAGGATAAAAAGGCAAAACAAGTAAGAGCGGAACATCAGAAAGCAATAATTAGTTCACAGTTCCTAATATGGGTGACAGATTTCTTTAGATCAGGTTAGTTACCCACTAATTCTCCAAAACCAGGTTGAAAGATGGTTGCTATAATTTTGCATTAAACAGTATATTCTCAGTCAACGCATCAGCTGGTCAAATTCACTACCAATCTCTGGGTGTGACTATTCAAATGTAGGTACATAAGAGACTAAGTACACTCAACAGTTCGGCTACTTCTCCTAAAGCCTGGTGGCCTCAGACACTCACAGCTAGAAATCAGAAGTTAATGCAAGACATGAGGGTTGAGACGTTTTAGTCACTGTCTGGGCGTGTAAACTTTCTCTCTTAAAAGCCTTCCAGCGTGCTACCTGCTCCTCAGATCTGGGGAGGTTCACTTCTCTCCTGGGCACAGCAAACCTGACCCAGATTCACATATATACAGCAGGGGAAGGGGTTTGGGGCATCTGGCACAAACTTGTGTGTGTCTCACATGTGGTAGGGACATCCCTCACTGGGTCCCGTTTGCTTTGGTGTTGATCTTCTGTAGGATTGTGTTGATTGCCAAGCTGAGCTATGAACTTTACTCACAAGCTACATCTGATGCAGTGAGCAGCCAAGTTAGCAGATCTGGGCAAGCAGCAGGAGTTTCTGACCTGGGCTAACTCTTCTGTCCCTCTTCCCAAAGGAAAATGTCTAGCCAAAGAGATGTATTTCTTCTAAAGTTTTGCTTTTTTCCTGAAGAAGCACAGAGGGCTAGTGGTATTAACTCTGTAAAGGGAGCAGGTTTAAAGGACTAAGGAAAGAAAGGTGTTTTCTTCTCAGATATAGGATGCTTATCCACATCATAAACCAAGCTGGGGAGAACCGCACTGACTGATTAATCCGGGCTCTGGCTGACATCATGACACCCCCAGATCTTTCTACAACAATTCTGTTGAATTATCTCCTAGCGAAGATCCTCGATTCTGCAAGTCAAAGAGGCCTTATACAGGCCAATGAACCCGCAGTGGCAGCATCTTCTCTTACAGAGAAGCCACAATAGACTAAGAAGTGACTTCAAAGTTTATTGGGAAATTAAGTCGTTAAGGTTAATTTCTAAAAACTCTTTTTGAGGAAATGGGCAGTAGCATGACAAACTATTTCTGTTTATTAAATTAAGAATAACGCAACAATCTTTAAATATCGTTTGAAAGCTTAAAAGAACGATGGAAGTACTTGCCGAACATCGCAGCCTCTTTGGGCAGTCTAGATCCTCGTCTTGCAAGATTACAATTTGCTACCTGTATTTCCTTCCTCTGCCTATCTCAGGCAAAACCACCTTTCTGAAGGACGCAGCTACCCAGCCAAGCCTGTCCACCGTAAAAACAAAATGGCAAATGGAAACAAAGCTATGGTGGGAGCAGATTCTGACGTCTTTGCTGATGCTGAACTGCACCTTTCTTTCCTCAGATAGTTCCAGTGGTCTCCAAGTTTATTGTATGTTCTGCGGTTATTACCAAGAAGGTGTTTTTCTATCCTCTGTAGATTTTGGGGTGATCTATCCATGCTCACAGTACACTGGTGACTGAGCAGATCCTTACAGCAAAGTAAGGTAGAACTTATAACTAAGTCACCTATATAATATCCTCCAATTTCATGAACTATCTAGTAAAGCCCATGGGAATCTGGGGAGGACTAGAGCCTCTCAGAAGGCACATTGCCCCATATCAGTAGACCGCTCATAATTTCAGACTTGTTCCTTTGAGAAATATAAGAGAGCACTGAAACGGCCAGTGGCAAAACCAAATTGAGTCCAATACAGCCTAGAAGAACTGTGCTTCCACACAAAAAGGTATTTTCTTGCCTCTTAATAGGCTCAGTAATGAGTTTGTCAGTTTTGGCTTTGTTGTCAGGGTTTTTTTTAGATTTTTTTTTTTTTAATTAAAAAATAAAAGCTATAAAAAGCTAGAGGTAGTTTTAAACTGCAAGGTTCATATCTGGGGCGAGTATTTCTGTGGACCTGAGGGACGTTTTTCATTCAGACTAGTATAAAACAATACTCGAGGGGAAGAAGAAGTTGAAAGAGAAAGCATTAAAGGAATAGGAACTCAGAGACCTCTTCCCGCTTCCAAATCGACCATCTCATGAAACGAGTGTATTTCCTCCCTGTGAATTCTATATTTAATCTGGAGAGATCACTGACTATGCCTGAGCAACTTGGCAGCCCTTTTCCTCCTCTTCAAACAGACCTCAAGGTTCACTCTTGGCATTGTCTAATGAGCGGTCTATGTCTCCTAAGAACATATATCCTTACGGATTTTGATGAGAGCAGACAGGATCAGTGGAAAATCCACTTCTATTCCTTTCACTTCTGTTGCTTTCTTTAAAAAACAAAAGGATACGCTGAGGCTTCCCCCCGGAAAATCAGTTGGCATTGAAGGATCTCACAGATCAAAGGACCTACCTCATGTTTCAAACCCTTTCAAAATCCTGTTTTGGCACCTAAGAGCAGACATTCTGTTTATTATGGGAATATTCGCAGAAAAATGACATTCCGAATTTCACCAAAATCAGGTGACGTGCACAGTCACAAACTTTCCTACCTATCTGAAGTTGCTTTAATGTTGGTAAGTAGCATGGGGAAATAGAACAGCAAGAGGAAATCGTTTCCTTTGCTATGTGTAGTTTATGAAGCAGGTAAAGAGCGGAACTTTGAACTGAGAAGCGGTAAAATAAAGAGGAAGATACTATTGCCATTCTCTCACAAACCGTATTCACAATCCCAAATACTCCAACAGCAACGGCACGATCTGATCTCAGGACTACTGTTAGTTGCAAGAGTTATAAATAAGATTTCACTTCTGTATGCCTTTCCCTATGAAGCTAACTGCTAATTTATCACATCACCCTCACTAGTCCACTCTTTTTATACAACAGAGGTCGGCATTAAAGGGTTGAAGGCTTTTCTTGCAATCCGTCTAGCTCCTACTTCGCTAACCTTTTCATAGCCTCAAAATCTCAACATAACATTCCTAGTCGTAGAAAGATGGTACTTTTTTCTGCTATCTTAGAAAAATCCAGAGCGCAATGTTACCGTCAGGTCTACAACTTACGGGGTTTCCATCGATTGCCAATTGAGGAGGAGTTACTTTTGTGGCTACCGTACCGTCACTTCATAAGCATTCATTCCCCTACACAAGACAGGTCAGCATTTGGACCTTCTCGCTCATTTCGAGGATTCTTTTTGAAAAGAGATTTTCTTTGTTTAAGATCCCACAAACAAAACCTGTTTATGGAAAAAGAGAGATATTTTGAATACTAAAGTCCTTTATTCAACAACACAGAAATATCACAAAAACAACTTTACTGGGCAAATTGAATGTTTTTATACAGTTTTGTACATGCCCCATAAGTGATTATTTTTTTCATAAATACACTGTTTTCCAAAACTGTTTTTTTTTTTTTTCCATAATTGCACAAGCATACATACACCTTACACAAATATCTATTAGAAAATTTAATAGATAACTGCACAGTTCAGAAAGAGGAGAACACTGTGAAAGGAGTACATTTCTGTGGCCCATGTTTCCGAAAAAAACTCTCTTAGTTCCCTGCAATTGTGAAAATGGAGTACTTTCTAACATAGGAGCTGTCTTTTCTTCACTAAGAATACAGTAGAGCTCAGCGTGAAACTGCCAAATTTAATAAAAACAAAATCTGAAACATTTAGCTGTTACATGAGAACCCACTGTTTGATATCACTATGCATCTAACCATGATCAAAGACCCACTACTGCTTTTTGCTGAATGCATTCGACCCTGAATGGTATGTTCATTTAGCTACTTTCTTTCTTCGTTATTTGATTACAGATATAGCCCATTTAAAGACTTAATATTCTTTAACGTTAATTGGAGGACTTACATACCAGGGGTTCTGTACAAAAGGGAGTTATTTCCCCTCGTAGGGAGGGTCTGTTATTAATTGACAGAATGGGAACATGTGCCTCCCTTTCAGCCTCACCATTTTTCATAAGTTTATCTGGGGTATGCCAAAAATGCTTCCATTAGGCTTAGTGCTCACACCTAGAAGACGGCAAAAGTATGTTCTGCTTTTTTTTCGTCGTGAGAATGAAAGACATAAAAGAATACAAATTCTCATAGTTTAAAGTGGGTTTGGACCTTGCGAAAAGCACAGATTTGGTTATTAGAACTTGACAATAATCCGATTGACAAAGGTGTATAAACAGGGTGGGGGGATAGGGCTGGGGTGCAGAGAGACAGGCCAGAAAAGGGATTTCCTTCTTCAAACATCACTACTTAAAATGCTCTATGCGCACTACATCATATAAATACTGTTTCAGCAAAATGCGATGGTGCAAAGGAACAACATCCGAAATGAAAACCATAAAGGTAAAGCAAAGAAAAACCAACTCTTGTTCATTTTCCATAATTAACAGGTTTGCTTGTTTAACAATTTTGAATTGACATGTAAAACACCACAATTACAATATACAGATCCATCAGTTCTTTAAAACAAAACGACAAAACAAAAAAGAAACCACATCAAGACATGCAACATTAGGGTATTAGACAGTTAAGTACATTGCTATGAATATCTTTGTACACCTAATGTAGCCTGAACTTAATTTTGTCTCTGCTACTGCAAGAGCAATCACAATTTTCCAAAAAATCAAGGCAAGCCTACCAGCCAGATGTGCAAATAAGGCTTCAGTTTTGGTAGAGAAGACCTTACAGAACTTGTATTGGTCTAGTAGTCAGTAACAGAGGCCCTAACCAAAATGTCTCCAACGCAAAATAAAATCCATACATAGCTGCCATATGAACAGAGGTAAAGCTCATTGAATGGGCATTGTATGAGTACTCGATTGAGGACCTCTTACAAACTGTAAGAGGGGCAGCACGATAGAAGCGTTTCAAGTGTGACGTTCCATCTCTGAAATCGTGTACATGCTGTATAGCGCAAATACGTCAACACGTACATGGACCCTATGTTGAGGACGCAGGTGTGGGCCCAGCCTGCCCACGCTCCTCCAGTCACCCCGGCTACCCAGCTCTGCCCGGCCCCGCTGACACACACATGTGGCCTCGGGACGTTGCGCCCCCTCCAGCCCTTTGCTTTCTGGGCCATTCCCATCACCCACAAGTCCTGTGAGCAAACACCCCCACCAAAACCAGCATGTCCCCTGCCTGCGCTGTTCCTGCACCATCCCCAGCATCCCCTGTGCTTCAACAAGTGAGTGTGAGACCAGGGGCCAAAGGCTGAAAACTGAGCAAATGTTGAAACAATAGGAGATTTGTACATGCTGTGCATCAATAAATGGTTATTTCCATGCCCAGCACCTTGTCTGTGAAACTACTGGTAGTCCTATCTTGTATAAAATGATAAATCTATCAAAAATATGGCACAACAGCATCTGCTTGCTTTGATGGGATGGCCTTCTCACTCATGAGGGGTATGATGAAGCCAAGCAATAAAAAAATGATGATCAACTGATAATAAGTATCCCTGTGTTCAGTATCCTCCATATTTTTACATGTGAGTTACAGCCCTCCGTGCGCTGCCTTTTCGAGGAGCAGACATTTCCTCCGCGCAGCTGGAGCAAGAAGAACAGCAAATCATTCTTCTGGGGCCCAAGGGACCAGCCATTCAGCAAAGCCGAGATCAGTGGACCAAGAAACGTGTGGGGAAAAGCGGTCCTTCTTTTAAACATCTTTTTTTTTTTTAAAAAAAAGTTCATTTTTATACTGCAAAAATATCTGGGTTCTCAAATGAACACCCAAACCAGTCCAACTGTCAAAACTCACTTAACTGTGAAGAGCTCCATTAGGACCAAAAATATGGCATTTCACTCTATAAAATACTCGATTGCTGAAAACATTACATAAGAACTCATAGGTGAAGGGTAATTAGGCTGAGTAACCATTTTTCTAAGGTCTCGTACTCACTTTGTTTTGCATCCTAGAACCACCTTTATACAGATGACTGGTTTTGCATGTCCGCCTATGCTGGGAACTCCACCTCAGAGCACATTGAAAAGCGAGTCAGACACCAGACATCATTTTTGGAGAGATATCCCTCTGTAAAGCTCCTTTGGAAGCAATGCAAGTGCACAAACCACTACTCTAATATAGTGCTTGAAGGATTAATTTTGAATGTTATGTCTTCCTCTCTTACACCACCACAATGGAAGGTAATTGCTAGATGCATCGCAATCTTTTTATCTTGGAAAACTTGGCATCAAGTCTGTATGGAAGGACGCATGGTAAAACAGTGCTGCTGTTGCTGCTGCTGCTAAACAACTAGCAAAATAATAGTTAAAGCTAGAATTTATTGCTCCGGATTTAACTCGCAGAACCACACCGTTGTGTACAAACCGTTAATCTCCATAGATGCTCAGACATGATTGTCTCCTTGTGTCTAAACACACAAAATACAAGCGGCTATCTGTACAGTTTACAGTACTGAAACACATATATTTGAAAATGAAGTATAGATATGTTACTTTTCAAAGATACATGACTTTATAGCAGGGGTTTACCCAAACTTCTTTTTTTTTTGTTTTTTTTACAGCCACTTTAAAAATAGACAACAACTTCACTAGTATAGCTAAGTTACATCAAAGAAAGAATCAGTGTACTGAATGTGAAGAAGCTGGCCAATTCCTCAGGCTCCCAGATTTTTGTCTTTTTGCTTTTGAGGAAACCCCTATACATAAATGAAAATAGTGTCTGAGTATATTCTTCAATGGTGGACTAAGCAGTTTCTTAAAACAAGACTTTAGCTTGCCATTCACTTCGGACTGCCTTGAAAATAAGATACACTACTGCTTAAAAGAACCATCGGAATGCTTCAGCGCTGGGAACAGGTGTTCTCTAAAAAAAAAGCAAGAAAACAAGTTAAGCTTTCTTTTGCAGCATTGGCATACTTGAGTTCTTCTAGTTGTTCTTTTCCTTTACATTTTAGGCATACTTTCAGTTATCTAGGAACAACACGATGCCTCACATTGCTTGACAATTCATAGAAACATCCTTTCTCCAAACACACACCATTTTAGGATCATACACGATACATCGTACTCAGTATATAACACACCTAATATTCTGTCTTCTCCTTAGTTAGTTAAACAAGGTAGTCATGGAAATGTAAACATTGCTAGAAAAAAAACCTCTTGGAAAACAGACAGTGCTTTTAGAATAACCACACGGTTTTACAATGGTTTCTGCCTGTGCCTTGGTAGAGTGGACGTAAAGTTATGGCTTGGTGGGACTGTAGGTTAAACGTGCTTTGGCAAGAACACTTCTTTTGACAGGGGAATAACAAAGGTATTGCTCCGTCATTCGGAAAGCGTGCTGTGTCTACGGATGCCTTGGGAGCACGGAGTGGCATTTCCAAACCTCAGGCTGGTCCCCTCATTCCACGTTTAGGTTGCAATGCAGAAAGCACTTAAGCACATCCTTGAGTTCATTTCAGCGAGGGGAAACATCCTACTGACTTGGGGGGCTGCCCTCATACTTTCTTTTGCACATGTGCTGGACCTTGAATTACATAGAATCAGTCTACCTCCCTTCTTCCCCCACCTGTTGTCCCCCAGAAAATGATATCCTCTTGCATTTAGGTGTCTCCACACACGCTTGAGTACAGGCAAATTCCCTTCACGGCTTTAAAGTGCAACACACATGAGAGACGAAGGCGCTGGGCCTGCACGGGCTGTGTCATTTCTGTGAGCCGTGTCTTGCCCTCAATTTCCTTCAAAGTCAAAAGATAATGAAAGTGCCCTTGAACCCCTGAATCTAGACCCACACGTCTCTGCTCCAGAGCTAATGACTATGGGCCAACCGGGGAGGTGAGAGCAAGCCCTGGGGTGATTCTGTGTTAGTCAGTCCCAGCTCCCTTCCAGTACTTGTTTTATTAAGAACTGCCCACAAATAGTAGCATCGCATCCAATGAAATGCCCCTAAAAGCAAAACTCATGAAAACTGCAAATACATACTTGCAATGAAAGAGTGCGCACTGATTTTGCTCATGTCATATATAAATACCACATCTCTTTTTGAAGGAATTCTTTCATTTTTGCTTCAGGGAGTACCTTTAAAGTATTTTCCCAGATTTTTCCACCAAAATCCAATAACCTATGGACCCTACAGCACACAGCGTGCATTGTACTTGACAACAGAATGTTTCTTGCTGAATTCCACAGAACTGCTCATTAGTACAGCAAGTATTTTTTTGTTGAAAAATTAGCCCATTTTGTGATAGTCAGACTCAAGCAGTACACGGCTCCTCTTATTGTAAAAGCCACATGAAAGGAGAGCTCTTATTGTTATGTTTATCACCCATGGAAATACTAGAGGCAAAAATACTTCTGCTGTGTCACCAGAATTCCAACCTGTGGTCAATTCAATACCCGCTTGCCCTCCACAAACATTAGGCTTTAATAAATCATCTGAAAATTAACTTCCAAAGACAATGAGCTGGTCGGTACGAGTTTTCTTTGTGTCGCCGGTCCAAAAGTAGGCATCGCCCAGAACCATCTTTACCAGTCCCTGTGCCCCGTTAGGTGTGTTTGGCGTCAGCACAAGCGGTGACAAAGCGCAGCAGCCCCCCTCCCCAGGTACGCCGAGGAGCGCTAACGCGATTGCCAGCCCATCCGCACCGCTCTGCGTGGGCTGTAAGATGGCTGCTCAGAGCGAGGTGCACAGATTTATAATTCATAAAGAGGCTGATGGCAGAAGAGGCTGGAGTTTAGAATGACAGGAAACAATCGTACGGCTAAATTGACCTCAAAAGAACAGCCAGGCGTGCGGACGTATTAAACTCAATACCCGAAAACTAAACATAATGCTCCGCTGTAGGTCCACCTCCCTAAACACAAAACCACAGCCAGACAGAGAGATTTAAAGACATAGTGACTGAGATGGCCTTTATTTATTTTCTTCCAGCATCAGGTTGAGTTACTGTCAGACGTTGTCATATCAGCTGGAAGTAAAGGTGCAATGTCTGATTAAAAGGTCATTCAGACCTTTAAATACAAGGAATAATATTTTTGAAGGGCAAAGCTGTGGTTTAATATGTGTGCTTTTGAAAAACTACAAGATAAGGAATTTTGCATCCACGTACCAAGTTGTAATTAAAAATACACATTTGCAGTTAAATATCCATTGTGCTGATCCCTGATTTGGGAATGAATTATTAATCCATGCTTAAACAAAAAGGAAAGCTTCTAAAATGGAATAGGTGGATCAAGCTAAATCTAAACTAATTTATGCGATGAAATCCATAGATTTTACCGCTCCAAGAACCAAGGTTATTCCCAGACAAAAAGAGACCCTTCAGCCCATTTAGCAGTTCAGCACACCAACGTATAAGCTTAAGTACAATGACCATCTACCACCCAGCTGTATAAATCCAGGAGTCCCAGTTGGGGAATCAAACTCCCCGACAAGATTACAGCACGGTTCTGGATCTCTGTGCTGCTGGCGGGGAATCATTATCCTGAGTGACAGGGAAGACAGATCCCCCTGGAAGCCCGAGCAGGGGTGGTGAGGAGCAGAACCAGAGCTGATCAGCATGGTTCTGCTGTAAAAGCCTTCACTGCTCATGCTGGTGCAAATGCTGACAAACAACAGGCTCACTCCTGGGAGGATGCTCAGAAACCCGCAGCCCCGGCTTCTCCGAGCAGGTAATGCCATAAAGTGTGGTGCTCAAGAGAATCTATCCCTGCACAAACTCGGGATGAAATGACCTCCACACTTTCAAATTCTCTTTTCTGTTCCCTTCTTGCAAGCTTTCACTGCAAAAGAAGTAGCTCAAACATTTGAAATTAGAATTGTTGCCTTGAAAAATCAGATTCATGTAGGGAACCAAGCACGCTACATTTTTGGAGGAGGAGGTAAAAGAGGCAACTGAAAGGAACAGAAGAGTGAAAATCACTTCAGTTAAGCAGCAATGAAAAAATGATGCCTATCTATCTGTTCTGGCTGCCCCACGCAGACATGTAAAAGCAGAGCCTTGCCACACGTGCGTGCGTGCACACACTGCCAATGCGTGAAGACAACATGCTGGCAGGGGCTGCAAATTCCTCACCAGAGACTCCGTTTTGACAGCTGAGCTCTGTATTTTCACAGCAAAAGTATTCATTAAAGAATGATGCCTCCCACAGCCCCCCGGGGTGATGGGCCAACTGATGGAGCCCACAGGGCCAGGCTCACCCACAGGGCCAGGCTCACCCACAGGCCGCCTGCTTGCCCAGCCCAGCCCTTGGCCATCTCATGCCTACAAAACCTGCCAGAGAGGCCCTTTTCCTCAGCTCTCTGAGTCTCACAGCCACCTGAAAGATTTGTTATGGAGACGAGGGATCAGGAAAACTGGCCGATCCTGTGCAGGATGCTGTTGCTTGGGCTATAGCCCAAATTCGCACCTGCATGACCAGGACTCACCGTAAGTTATCTGTATTATTATTTTCTGCAAAGCTAGGGAATCACTTAGGTTCAGGTGAACCACATTCAGAAATAAAATACAATAATAAAACATATCAGGGTGCTACACAATTATGACCTAATACTTTACTGATGTTAAAAATGTTGCATTATGTAAGAATGCTTTGATGTTTGATCCGTGAGCAAAAATCCCATTCTCATTGATGCAAACTCACACGGCTATAGCAAACTGCTGTCCAGATGTGGCACTCATCATTCCTCATGAGGAGTCCTGGCTGAAATGATCCAGCTCAACAGAGGCCTTTTGGGAAAGTATGAGCAGCTGAGGTATGTTCAACAAGATCTGGGCTACCTGACCATCTTTACAAAGACCTACAGAACCACAGAAACAGACAGCAGTGAAGGAACTTTATCCTTAATGAATCTCATATTCACATGGCAAGACAAATGAAACTGGTAGATGTTCCTGTATTTCCCAAAGGAAAGGTCAGTGGATGTATAGCATGAAATTTGGCCCATTAAGTTATATAAATATATATTTGTATATCTCAATATACACATATGTGTACATATATAGATGTATGATCAGAGACAGAGAAATCTGGTGCTCCACGGTGGCCAGAAAGTTCAGGTGGCCCCGCGTGAAGTGCAATTTGGATCAATCAGTAGCCCAGCAAACACTGACCACCACTGGCCACACACCAGTGACCGAATGCTTTCCTCACACCTGTGCAAACCTGGGCTACACACCTCACCGGTGCCACAAAACTCACACAATTGCCAGCGAGAGAGCAAACTGGCCTTTCCTTCATGTCACACCTTGTACTTCCAATGCCACCAGCTAATTCAGGTGTCAGCTAGATCACACTGGAAATGACATCAAATACACACACAGCATTGCTAACACATAAACAGCACAGAATCTTGTGCAAATCCATGTGCTCCAAAACTCACGCTCTACCCCCACTGGTGAACACAGTCTGGACAGCATCTCCCCTCCTTACGTGCCTAAATACTGAGCCACCCGAAGAGGAAAACAGCCTTTGAAAGTATCTGTGGCCCACTTTGTTCTGCTCATAAATATACATTACCTACAGCAACAACTTTGGGGAAAACCTCCCGATGCTCAGATTCAGCTCACACAAGAGTCTCCTTGAACACTTTTCTTCAGGAGAGGAGGCTTGGGGGCAAGAAAGTGGTGTGTGAATTGCACGGAAGAAAGGAGGAAGGAGGAGAGGAGAAGGAAAGGAGAGGAGAGGGAGAGGGAGAGGGAGAGGGAGAGGGAGAGGGAGAGGGAGAGGGAGAGGGAGAGGGAGAGGGAGAGGGAGAGGGAGAGGGAGAGGGAGAGGGAGAGGGAAAGGGAAAGGGAAAGGGAAAGGGAAAGGGAAAGGGAAAGGGAAAGGGAAAGGGAAAGGGAAAGGGAAAGGCAGAGCCAGCGCAGGGCACGTTTCTCCCAGTTGCTCTGCTCCTTGCCCTGGAGGGACTCCCGAGTGTCCCACACTGCTGACACCAAGGGGGCAGCTGCGGGGGGAGAGGGACACGCCAGCTTTGGACAAGGTGTGAAACAGTCCACGCATTTGCCGCTCCCCACAGCTGCCAAAATCCCCGCTGCCCACTGACGCTGCGCTCCTGCTTGCTGTACGTGTTATCAGGCGCTAACAGATGTCCTCTAATAACGAGCTTATTATTGGACTTAGCAGATAAAACGGGACACGTACGCCGGGTCAGAAGCTCGGTGGTGAGTCTGCTTCCACAGCCCACCTTAAAATATCTCTCCCCATACCTGAGCTATGGGCCTGTCTCCCTTCATACCAAGGATGAGATTTAATATTTATTTTAAAAGTCAGCTTTATTTGCTCTGAGAGGACACGCATCTGCGTGCTGGCAGTTATTTTTCCACTTGCGCTGCATATCTCTCAGGCCATATTTGAGACAAACCAGATTTAGAACACACCAGATTAGGAAACTCATTTGACTTTCTCTGCTGCCAGCTCCACCAAGTGAAAAGTAAACCTCTGCCATGGGACACTGCAAACAGAAATTAAAAACACATGTACTCCTAACTCGGGGTCATGCTTTGAAAACCCAGCTTCTCTCCAACAGCTCGCTCAGAGGTAACATCTGGAGATCTCAGCGGGGCTATCTGGGGAACACAGGGTTTGTGCCCACAGTCATAGGGGAGTTAGAGACCTGTCACTGTAGGGATGCATCCTGCCACCTGGACTCAGCATCAGCAGCAGGCAGTAGCTCCCCAACTAAATCAATAGGATTAGTCTGAGGAGTAATGTGTTTCTCCACAGGAGAAAGAACGAGCAAACATGCTCCTCATTTACATTCAGTACACACCACGGTTTATTTTATATATTAATTTTTTTCACTTTATATATGATATTAGATTTGGGGAATGGGTAAACAATTTCACTTTTTTCATCTGAAAAAATGCATATCACCATTGGGGAAAACAGATGGCAAATACAGGATCAGGAATCATAAGGAATCCAGACTAATGCTGTCAAAGAAAAACAGCTCTGTCCCAGGAAATGTTAGTGACGGAACCCTTCTCCATGCCAGTGAGCACCTACAGCTAAGACCAGCCACGCTACCTTTCAGAGGGGCAACTTGAGCCACTAAAGCATTGCTTGCACCATGGCTGGAAAGCACAAGCATCACCCCAGGATGCAGGCAGAGCCCTGGATAGAACATCACCCCAGGATGCAGGCAGAGCCCTGGACAGGAACATCACCCCAGGATGCAGGCAGAGCCCTGGATAGGAACATCACCCCAGGATGCAGGCAGAGCCCTGGATAGAACATCACCCCAGGATGCAGGCAGAGCCCCGGATAGGAACATCACCCCAGGATGCAGGCAGAGCCCTGGACAGGAACATCACCCCAGGATGCAGGCAGAGCCCTGGAAAGGAACAACATCTCTTCTCCCCATCCTTCCCCAGCTGAGAACAACTGTCCGCGGTCGCCTTCCAGCACGCTCCCTCCCTTGTGCCAGCGCAGCCCTTTTGGCCAGCGAGCTGAGGGACAGAGCCAAGTCTCCACCTCTGCCGTCCCGCTCGCTCCCCAGGGGAGCAGCCGGTTTGGCCGACAGCTTCCCCGTGCCTGGCACCCCGCGTGTGGGGCTGGCAGCGGCGGGCAAGCGGGGCCGGGGCCAGCTGGCCACGCTGTGGCCTCGGACAGGGGTTCCTAAAGGCTTCTGGCAAAGGCAGCGGAGAAGACATCGGAGGTTTGGGTTTTCAGGTCAGGGCTCTCTCATATCTCACCGCCAAAGAGATTCACGTTTCTTTCCCTATTTCTACAGTTCCGCTATTTCTGCAGTTCCTTTGGTTTTTCAGCTATCCTTGCACCTGGGGATGGAGCTGCTAAGCCTGCTAGAGTGTTTATTCAACTTATGTGGCTACTTTGCCTTTGTTTTTTAAATCTATTCTTTGCATCCCATCAGCATCTGAAGGCCGCAGGTAGGATGAGGGATTGTTTCTGTTGGTTCTAGATGTCTGGCCTCCCAACCAGTAGGTCTGGTCTGTCTCCTGCTTTTTCTGGGATGGAGAGGGGCTGGCACAAGCTCCAACATAGTGTTACTTGAGAGCCAAGACTGATGCTAAGCAGGTCAGAAAAGCTGTCACTCAGTGCTCCCATACTGACTGTGGGAATTAGGATCAAACAGCCAAAAGTTTTATTAGCATAAAGCACAAATCTCTGTTACTAGGAAAAGTTTTATAGAGAAATTCTTGGCTACAGGTTTGTTACCACGACGCAACATAAAACCCAAGACCTTATAATGCAAGAGACGCTAAAAATGAAAAATCCACATCACTGCTCAGCTTCTGCTTTTGCCTAGGACCTGTCTGGTTACTTCTGCTGCTTCTCCTCTGTCAGACATTATCAACTTGAAGTGTGCCTGCCTTCTGCAATGGATGCACCACGTGCACACACCTCCCTGTCTCTCACACACACACACTGCCATCCACCTTCTCCCTAATCAAATCCCTGTGAAGACCATCCATCAGTCCCTATCATTTATCCTTCCCCCACACACAAACTCACAAACCAGAATTCCTCTTGTTAACATTCATTCCATTAATGAGAAATCCCTGCTGGTTCATCATCCAGTGGTGCAAGTCTTTGCACTCACAGACTGACATCTCTATCATCCTCCAGACTGCTGCTCTGGGGTTCGGTAATCTCTCATGGGCTGGTCTCCAAGCAGAAGGGAGGCACGTTTCTCAGTACCAAGCCTAAATTTAAATCTCTTTCCCCTAGAGCTGCTGGGGTTTCTGCGTCTTTTTCTCCTGCATGGAACCTAAAATCAGCTATGATGCCTCATTGGTTAGCTAACTGCTTCTGTCCTTTGGGATTTTTCATACACTGTTGATAAAGGAGCCAGTGAAAAATAGATCCATTAAATGTTTGGCTTCTGCTTGCTTGTTTCTTTTTCTGCAAAACTTGCAGGAAAAAAGAAAAATCAAAAAAAAAAAAAGAAGAAAAAACTCACTTAAATGCAGTACTCAGTTACCTGGGCTGAGGGAGGATTTTCAGCCAATGCCTAAGACACCTATAGGCACAGGCACCAGCTTGGCTCTCTGGCTCTTTCACAGCCAGTGAGCACCATGTATTGTCCGATCAGATCCAGGGAGACGAGCAGCAACACAAACTCTTATACAGCAGGTCACCACGATTCCTGACTGGAGGGGAAAATATTAAAAGACCGTAAATGGCTCCAAACCCATTCATTCCTGGGTATGTCTTCTGAAATTTTCAAGAATGACAATTAAGACCTGTCTCAGTGATTATTTTCATGACACTGCCACCTCTGCTGGACTTCGACCTCCAATTTATTTTACATCAGCCTCCAAGGAACCAGCCAACTGTGATCCCTGCCTCCCTGAGCTCAGACGAACTGGTCACTTAAAGGGAACAGGTTTTACATCATTACTAAGCTTGTGTCACCGAGTCCCCTCTCACCCGCTCCCTGGTGGCTAGCTATTCAAACCCACGACCTTTCCAAATATATTTTCTCCTCTTTTGCTCACTCTAAAACCAACAACCTTTGTTGGACTGATACCACTTGCTTTGGAGATCACATATTTAAAAACATATACTCCCCACCTCTTGTTTTCCACTTCTGACGTCTTTAACCGCACCACGATAATCACGCTCTGCCCTCCTTGTACCTTCTACACGGATGGCTAGAGCTCCTCAGCTCTCCTCCAAGCCTGTAGCTGCCAAGGTTGCTGCACCACCTCTGCACCCCTACCCAGCTGTTAGGATGTGCAGAAGGATGGATGTTCCTGAACCTCAGTTATTTTGGGGTATTTCTTTTATGATGATGGAGCAAAGTCTTTGTGCATGCTCTGGTTTGCCTAGGACATGCAGTACACACCACCCAAGAAACCTCTAAGCCCAAGCAGTCCTCGTGCAACGAATCATCGTTTTCAGCCTTTCATTTGCAAGTGTTCCCTCCCTCTTTCACATTTGTCAGCTTGTCTGTATGTATGCCTTTATCATTTCCTCAGCTCTTGAACAACTTGTTCAGATCACGCAGCTCCTCTCGTACCACATGCTCACCCCAGTACCCAGATTCTCTCCATAAATTCTAGTCAATTTTAAAAATGAATTAAAGAAACTGGATTACCCTGTCAACAAGGGCATGTGGAAAGCCCTGCTTACCCTCATCGAGGTCTCCTTCTGTTGTATGAAGTCTTGGCCTTCCCCCAGAGAAGTGCTGGGAAGACGATTACTGGTGAGCTCTTCAACTGCCTCACCTCAATTGCTGATGGCAAACCCCCTGCTCATAGCAGCAGCTATAATCTGCTTTCTTCTCACCAGCAGAGACCCCTCTGCCATTTTTAGCACTACCACTGTACCCTTCCTGCCAGCAGATCACCTCCAGTGCTCGGCCCGTCTGCCTCATGGTAACCCAGTCTGTCCTACGGAGGGGCAGACATCCCCACAACGAGGCCTTGCACGTTATAACCAACCCTCAGCCACTTTTGCATCCTCCTCTGTTCGAGAGGATCTTATATCCACCCTGAAGTCCACAGGATTTCCCATCATTTTCCAGTGTTTATTAATTTCCTCCCTTCACTCCAAATTTTTTTCCACCTCCTAAACCACTGAATAATCTCTCTCATCCCTGTACAAATAACTCCAGGTCAAATGAAGTCTGATACCAGCTAATGGTGATCCTAGATAGAAGTACAACAGAGACCATGGCCACAGCAGTCTGCAACTGAAAGGAATACTGTCCTGAGACAGGAGAGGCACAAAGTTTTAAAATGCCCAACACTTCAGAGACTGAGATAAAGGAGAATACTGACTAGAGCAGGAGAAAGAATAAAACCCTATGGTGGGTAAGAGAAAGGCATTTGATGAGTTTGCTGCCCACCAAGAACGCAGTACCGAGCGTGACCCCGGTTGCCTTATTCCTTTTATGTTCTCATTTCTCACTTGCCAGTGGAGCGTCTGGTTAAACAGGAAGGGATGGAGAAACTCCAGAAAACTGCAAAAAAATTCAACAGGTTTCACAAATACCTGGCTATGCATTTTTATAGTGTTAATTAAGAGGATGCCTAGGAGTTCCAGGGAGAAGAAAATAT
Source organism: Patagioenas fasciata (assembly GCF_037038585.1). Taxonomy (NCBI): domain Eukaryota; kingdom Metazoa; phylum Chordata; class Aves; order Columbiformes; family Columbidae; genus Patagioenas; species Patagioenas fasciata. Next base: position 75,661,519 of record NC_092523.1, on the reverse strand, counting down.
TCCCCATCAAGTCTGAGAGTAGAAGTTAACAAGCCTGCTGGGATCTTTTTAGCCCCTGCAGAGTGAAGGCTTCAACGTTATTAAATGGCTGTCGCACCTAAAGTACGGTGCAACATAACAAACAGAAAGCGCAGGATGCTGAAATGGAGGATGACTTTAGGCCGCAGAATAATTCAATTTCAGGACAGGTGTTTGCATGTGACTGAATAAGATACGACTGTGGGAAACAATAGAGGTACCCAAAAGAAGAGAGAAGACAGACACAGCAAGCTGGGTTCCCAAATAGCAAAAAAGTGTCAAATGAAACCGCACGCTTCAAGACATTGCTGTTCAACGCGATCATTTGAAGTAGATGAGCTATCAAAATATACAGACACCACAGAAGCACAGAAATGCTGTTCTCGGGTGGTGGTGCTCCTCGGCAGACAAGGTATCTGATAGAAATTTTTAAGCACATCATTGGTGACTGAGGAATTGTTGGCAACCCAGGCCAAGTCCCAGGGACTTTCTTATGGTGACATGAGTTACTTTCTTATTGCTACTAACTCACTTGGGTACATCCAAAAAGCTTATATTAAAGCCTTTCCCTACACAACCAGCAGCTGCTTCCCATTGCAACCAGTGATCAAAAGGATTATGCTGTATTTGATGAGACTTTAAGGTGTAGATTCTAAGTTTGCCTGCTTAGAAATATTTCACCAAGCCTAACCCTTAAAACACAAGCATGTTAAAAGCCAGGAGACTACCAGTTTTCTTTTTACAGATACAAATTTTTAGGATATTTGGGAAAGACCTGTTCTCGGCCATATCTATGTACCAAGTATATGACAGCATACAGAAATGAATATCTGTCTTTTATTTAACTCTCTAGAGCACATTTCTTTTAAAACCAAAAATGTAGTAAGATGTTGCTCTTCAAAAGGGACCACATACTAATTCATCCTCCAAGTGACCAAGGTGTTAGGTGTCAACTTAGCAAACAGAATTCTGTGGAAAGTGGCACAAAAAAACCAATAATATGAATACACACGTACAAGCAGACAAAAACTGAGACTGTTATTTACATTAGCCACCCCAAATGAGTTGTATATGATATTCGCATATCTAACAGCTTAAACGAGTCTCCCCCTATGAACAAGGCATGATGCATATAGCACGTGACATTTTGTAAGTATTGTAGCTTGTATAGAAGTCCAAGTCATGATGGTTTTATGCACTGCTAACTGAAATATATAGTCCAAATTGACTTAGATAATTCTTTTTTTTGGGGGGGAAAAAGGTACTTATTAAGCTAATTCCTGCTCTAGGAAAAAGAAAACATGGCTTTATTCATCATCTTTCTCACAGCACATGCAACTTGTCCAGCCTAAACAATACACAGAGATTTCATTATGTCACCTTAAAAAAAAGACTAAACAATCAGTCACGACATTGAAGACCAAAGTCTGGTGCAGAATCCTGATGTCCCCACTGTATAACCTAGATTGGTACTTAGAAAAATGTTCAAAGAACTATACAGTGCAATCAAAACGCGGAGCAGCCACAACCAGTCAACCTCTCTTACCATATGGACAATTTCAGTGGCAAACAATCATACTTCAGTGATTTAAAGCAAGCAATTTCCAATGCAAGCAGAAAGCAGTGTTTGTATGAAGGAGGCTGTTAAGCCCTTGACTGGCCTACGAGGTTGCTGAATTCCTTGAAATTCCGTTCAGTCCAATACCAAATCCCACCACAAAGAGATTTCCTTAGACAGGGGAAGCTTCATTTTTGCCCTCCTTTAACCAACTACACTATATCAAACAGCAGTTTACATAACATATATTCTAAATTGAACGCTAATGTCACGGGGTTTGGGCACTTTGCTTTGTAAGTATCACACAAGGAAAGGGAAACAATATATGGAACAGTAAAACAGATTACAACATCCAACTCCATTTCAGAGGCTATCCCTTGCAATAATAATTTGCCAGAACTGTAAGGAGACCAAAAACTCTACTCCACTGGGCTCCCAATGTCTTCCTCAACCCCGTGTCTCCCACTAATCGCAATGCATTCCCACCTTGCCAGATGTGATAGCTTCAACGAGATTTCCGAGCAGTGGAGATGAGGCATTGGTGAGCAAAGGCACCTGCAGCTGCCCTGGTGTCTGCTGGAGGTGGCAGCAGGAGGCCTTGCACTGTCCCCAAGAACCTCCAGAGGTCAAAAGGAAAACTCATGGCCAAACTTATGTTTATCCCAGACGTGCAAAATCTGCATGAAAGTGACAAAAACCCTCGCAAAACACTCAACAAACGTCAAATCTCGCCCTGCCTCTTGCCTCCTCTGCTCATTGCCAACGCCATCACCGCAGGATCGTGCCCCGTGGCAGAAGTCCCACGCAAGAGTCCCACAGTCACCAGGCGAGGGCTCTCACGTAGTTCCAGCAGCCACTGCCGGCCCCAGACACCCTCCCTGGGGATTCAGGCCTGGGGACAGAAAAACAAGAGCACCCGGGCAGAAAAAAAGGCATTTAGAGCTGATCGGGGCTTTACAGCCGATAGCCAACATGAATTGCACTCAGGACAGGTCACAGTTCTTGCTCCAGCTGTAAATGCCCAGGGACAGGGACTGCTCTTTTGCCAGCTTGCACAGTGTTTAACGCATGGGGAGCCGCAGCCAGATGGAGGGCTACGAGGCAGAAAAATACTGCCCTACAGCAACGTTTCAGCGCAGAACGGCAACATGGGCTACAAGGTGGTCTTTCTTTCCACCTCCCAGTTAGCCGCCTGCTCCTTATCAAGCTTTTCAGTTCCCCCTCACGCTACTCAAATCCATCCTGCCGCCGCTTAACTTATGCATGTAATTTAAAGCTAGATAGACGGCAGGGAAATTGCTTCCTCTGAGGCCCCTGCTAATTGACCCCTATCCACAGAGCTCAGCAGTCTTCCCTTAACAGCGCTCGCGTGCGCTACCACGACACAAAGTGCGAGTTCGGAGGTTGCCAGCGCAGCCTCTCTCCCCTGTGGCAATGCCATATGGTGTTAAGATTTTCCAGCTCAGGCGCCGTTCCTGTTGAAATCAATCACCGTGACCCTATCCTTGGCTAAGGCCATCCCAAAATCCCGCGGGCTTGAAACGCAACTCAGCGAGGTGCCGTGGATTGGGATGCTGGTATTTACTACTTCAGGTTGGTATGCAAACTTTTACTTTAATAGTGCACATATCAATTAGCGTGGCTGTAGCGAATAAAACAAGCGGCACCGGCTATGATGACAGCATGGCCAAACAGCACATGTTCTACATTTGGGTCAAATCCTTCGGACCCTTTCAACGCGAGTCAGCCCCTCTGCCTGACTTTGCTGCTACACTAATGCAAACGAGAAGTGGGTCAACTGAGATTCATACGCTGAATTGGGATGGTTTACGCCAAAGAGGAGGGCATGCAAAGTAATGCCGGGCTCCTAATCTTCATAACTTACAAAAGTTATAGACGCGTATACCATCTCTATGGGTAAATAAAGATTATGTCTCTTTAAACCCCATCTGTAAATCTGAACAAATACAGAATATACATACACAAGTAGGCAGCGTGCAACGTGACGTCAATCTTATTTTTATAGATTTATTTTTACCATACATAAAATTTCCTAGTAATAATAACATTCTATGAAAAATACTAGAGCATTGGGACACTTTAAAGGTGAAAATAGTACAAGAAAAATAGGAAAAAATCATTCAAATGTTTAAAAAAAATGCTGGGAGGGAAGCATTCCATTAAAAATGCAAGGGTCAGGGCCTGGAAAGCATTGATGTGAATCTGTCTTCAGCTCCATGTACCAACCTTGTGAGTTAGTATGCCTTCATCGCACCAGCAGAAGCAGCGATTTAAAGGAAAAAGAGAGAAATGGTTTCTGTGGGATCACCCAGTTTACAGTTTATTATTATTCTCATTTTCTGTTTATTTCATCTTTAAACACAGTTCCGCCCCCTGCCTTGAATCATCTCCACAACTTGCAGCCACTGTCGGGTGCAATTCACAAATCTGACAAGTGTGTAGTGGACCGGGAGTCCCTCCATTCTCATCGCATTTCCTTGGTTCCACGCCTACCCAGGTGATGTGGGTAACGCTTCCACAAACCAGCCCCAAAATCTCACCCCGCAGGGAGGCTGCCCTGGCCCACCCCCCACCACCGCTGCAGTGCCCTCCTGTAAGCCCTGTCACTTGGACGCCCTTCCAGCTGGTGGCCTTACAGCCAGAGCACTGCTGTCACTCTTTATTAGATAATTTAAACTTGCGACGAAACAACAAAAAAAGAAAGATGACATAAGAAAAACAACCATATAAGAAAGTTACTCAGTTTGGGCACTCTTCCTCTCCTACTGAAAAAACACATTCCTGTAAAGAAATCAGCCATATCCCATGACCAACTTTGTGATGGGTCACAACCTGCAGAGAAGTGATGCCTTATTGACAGCTCCACAGCTGGAAAGAGAAACCTGCTTCCTTCAAGTAATGGTAGAGCAGCAGAGGAGCTTTTGTGTTTACATATCTGGCGGAGCACAAACAGGAGCAGCGGTGGGGAGAGAGAGAATGAAGAAAAGAACCGAAGGCAGGTGGTTATAAGAGTACACAAGTGGCTAATAAAACCATGGTTTTTACTAGTCACAGTGGTTAAACAATTTTAACGGGCGGCATTCTCATAACACGCCTGAGCAGTTTTTAGGGCTGCGGAACACCTCTGTCAGGAGTGAGGAAGTTCTGGAAACGCGCTCAGAGATGCACAGAAACCCACGGGAAGATCTGATAACGTACAAATTCGTTTCTTCCAGAGATAGCTCGCTTTCTGCACGAATCGATAAACCATCAGAACCTATCATTTATCACAAACATTAAATCCCAGCAGCATCCTGGTTTGCAAGCCTAATGAGGGAACCTGGTGCACAAAGGCACCCCCAGTGCTGGGTGGTACGGGGGAGATTCTCCACATCTCTGGTCAGAGAAGTCTCTTTGAGGATGTACTCAACATTATAATCCATCATTAACAGACAGGGGCATTAGGTATCTTCTTTGCTAACTTGCTACGAAACCAACAAGGGTATATTCTTGAGAAAACCAAGAGCTGAAAGCCCAATCTAGTTTCTAGCGCGAGGGAAGTCCCTCCTGGTTTTTGTGTTAGTGATGCTGGGTCACCGTACGCTCACAAAAAACAGTCAAGAGGATGCAGAACTATAAATCAAACTTTAAGCAAGGACTGTTCACTCTTGCAAGGACGAATTAATTAGTTGGCTTGATGAGGATGGTTATGAAAGAGTTAATTGTATCAGCCAAATGTCAATTAAACCCCCAAATGCTGCTTTTATCCCATGGCAGTATCAACACCATCATCATTATCCCCATGTATTTAACACAGATCAAATTAATGGGCTCTTGGTGTTGCTTTTTCCCTGGAATCTCCCATCCCACCTCTTCTTGGAGAGAACTCCCACAAGCAATGAGCTGGGGAATCCACTGCTCTGCACACACACGAACACACACACAGACAGAGGGAAGCTACAATTTCTCACTTAGTTGCTAATTTCTGCGACTACAAATCTTGATGGCACCCAGAACAGGCTGCTCCTCTGTACTAAATCCATCATCCTCAACACCTTCAGACGCATCTGATATGTGCGTCTACACAGCAACACTATAATTTTAATAATGACAAGGGATTAAGTATGATTACTAGTCTTTCCTCTCACTTGTTTCCTTAATAGTATCAACCAATTGCCGTTTTCCTCCTGGTTGTGTATTTGGGTTCCCATTGTCTGTCGTCCCTGAGACACCAACCGAAATGTCTGCGACATGGGACCTGCCTGTCTCTCCTATGTCTGGCAAACCTGAAAACCGTTGGGAAATGCTATAAATTGTCAGCTCTGCGGACAAGTCGTGAAAACAACCGTATGTACAGTTCGGTCAGAAATCAGTTCAGTCATACCTGTGCTATTTTTCCATTGTGTTTTATACATCGTGAGTGGATTATTTCATAAAAGATACTGCCTAAAGGGGTTACTTGGGCACGTTTCACCAAGCACTGGGCTCTGCGGCCAGTTGTCTGTCTTGGACAAACTGCTGCCAGTCACCCTGGAGATGAACTCGCCATCACCTCCCCCTGAACTTCCGACGGCGGGAGCCAGGCGTTCAGCTGAAACTTCCACTGTCCCACCTCCCTGTCCCTGCAAACCGCCCCAAACCGTCATGATCGCCATTAAAAAAAGAAACCAAAACAAAGCAAACAAAATAAACACTAAAAAAGAAAAAAAAAAAAAAGAAAAAAGAAAAAAAAGAAACCAGAGACAGCCAGCAGTCTTATTGCACGGCAGGTAAACCAGGCGAGCAGCGTCTCGTAACAGCCACGATCTGGCGGGGCGGGGGCCGGCGCCCCTCGGCCGGCCTCCGGGTCGGAAAGGCGGGGGGACCCGCGACGGGGGGGCCCGCGGGGGCGGCTCTCCGTCCCTCCTCGGTGGGGCCGGGGGCCGCGGCCAGCACCGAGCCCGGCGGGGCGGCGTTTCTCTTCCCTGCGGGGCGGAGAGGGGGCGGGCGGCGCGGCAGCGCCGCGGGGGGGGCCTTGCCCGCACCCTCAGAGCCTGAAGGAGGCCTCGGAAAAGGGATGCTGCATCTTGAAGCTAGACAAGAAGCACTGGAGGGGAGGGGGCAGGGGGTTGAGGAGGGACGGCGGGAGGCTGGGGAAAAAGAAATCATCTCCTCTGACCTCTAGCGAAGTGCCCGGTTTTTTCTTAAGCTCTTCACATTTCCTAAATTTGCAGATCTGGTGTCCCGTTTTGCGGTTCCTGCAACTGCTGCAGACTCCACAGTTGATGAGCCGCTTGCAGGGCACGCACACCCCGCAGCGTTTCCGCTTCTTCTTGGCGGGGTTGCCCGCCCCGGCCCCGCCGCCGCCGGCCCCCCCTCCGCCTCCGCCACCACCTCCTCCTCCTCCGCCGCCGCCGCCTCCGCCGCCCCCCGCGCCGGCGGCGGCGCCCAGGGCGGAGGCGGGCGAGGCCGAGGCGTGGCTCTGCGGGCAGTCCGCCAGGTTGGCGATCTGGAAGGCGCTGTCTGTGACGGCGGCCGAGGCCGCGGCGGGGGAGTGCAGGGCCGTCATGACGATGACCCCGGGGGGCAGGGAGAGGCCGCCCAGCGCCGGGATGGCCGAGAAGGTGCCGACGCGCTCCGGGAGGTTCATGATCTCGGCTTCGGCGGCGCCGCACTTGAGCTTGTTCATGCACTCCCCGGCCAGCGGCCGGCAGTGCTCGGGGGAGAGCGTGGAGAGGAAGTTGCCGTTCGCCATGGGCAGGGCGGGCTGCTCGGCCGGCGGGCAGCCGGGCTTGCCCAGCCGCTGCGAGTCGCTCCGGTGGTGCATGCCGCCCCTGCCGGCGTGCAGCGAGGAGGCGGCGGCGGCGGCCGCGGAGGCGGAGGCGGCGGCAGCGGCGGAGGAGGGCTTCCTCGCGCCGCCCGCCGCGCCGCCGCCGCCGCCGCTGCCCCAGAGCATGGCGGTGGCGGCGGCGGCCGTGGCGGTGTCGCAGTTCCAGGGGGACATGCCGATGCGGGCGGCGGCGGCGGCGGCGGCGCTGGGGAAGATGGGGGTGGTGATGCGGGCGATCTTGGCCGCCTGGGGGAAGGCGCCGCCGTTGGTCTTGTAGAAGGTGGCGAAGGAGCGGTACCTCTCCATCTCCGAGTTGTAATCCACAAGGCTGTTGAGGGCCCCCTCGGGCAGGTGGCTGTCCTTGGGCAGCCCCGGCGCCTCGGGGTTGGGGCCGCTCTCCACACACACGTTGGTGTTCATGGTGGCCGGGGGGGACGGCGGGGAGGGATGGGGTGGGGGGATTGGGGGCCGAGGGGAGAGGGACGGGGCGGGGGGGGTCGCTTAATCCTCCTCCTCCTCCGGGCGCATTCCCGCGGTCTGTGCCTGGCCGGGCAGCCGCTCCTCCTGCATCCTCACGGGAGCTGCCGCAGCTGAAACACAGAAAGTCATTTCCGAGGGGGTGCGCGCGCGCGGGGGGCGCTAACGGCCCCAACGGCCACCCGGTGACACGGGGGGGTAAGGAGGGGGGCACACACCGCCGTACCCGCGGGCAGAGGAGGCAGCCCGGACGGAGCAAACCCCGTCCCGGGACAAGCCGGCGACACCGCGGGGCGTGTGGGAGGGGGGACGGACACACACGACATAGGGAGAGGGAGCTGGCCACCTACCATCGCCACCGGGGAAAATGAAAAGGCGGGGGAAGAAAATAAATAAAAGGAATAATTAAAAAAAAGAGAGTGAGAGAGGGAGGCGGGGGGAGGGAGCCGCCAGCTGCCACGGTGTCCTTTGCGCCCGGCGGTCATTAGCTGCCTGCCGGCACAGCTGGCTCCGCCGGGCGCTGGTCGCGGCAGCACCGGCCCCCCCGGCCCTCCCCGCTGCGGAGGGGGGCGGGGGGGACGTCTGAGGGCCGCGGGGGAAAGCGGGGCTAGGTTAAAAAATAAATAAATAATAAAATACAATACTTAAGGCAGGCAATTTCACAGCTTGCGATCCCGGCGCCTGCAGCTGTACTAAAGACGGAGTATTTATCCCCAACCTCTCGGGAGGATTCCCCGCCACCGCCGAGGGCTGCGCAGGGAGGGTTCGCGGAGGGGGGGGCACACAGCGACACGGGGACAGCCCCTCTGCGGGGCTTCGCGGGAGAGACAACCCGGGAACGGTCGGGAGGGCACGTCGCTGTACCTGCTGAACCAGCCCTCGCCGGGGAAAGATGGCTTTTCTGCTTCAGGCTTAGCAAAGTTTAGGAGGGGGGTAAGGACGCGGTGCTCGTTTTATTTCCCACCGCCCCCACCCCCCCGGGAGGTGAAGGGGGGTATTTTAGTTTATGGCAATGAGGAAGGTACATTATGGCAGCCTGCACGAACTAAAGCAAAACATAAACATAACTTAAAAAGCCCTCAGTTTATGAACACTGCCTCTTTGTTTTCCAGATGCTCTACCTAAATAGTTTAGATATTTCCAGCATCTTTTCTGATGTAGGGCTGTCGATCCGAAACGCTCACTTCGGAGACACTCGTGAGGCTACGTCTAGTTTCCAGACTCCGGTATGTTTAGTTCAAAATGGTTATCAATTACGGTAATTACGACCATAATTAGATTAATGAACCGTTTGCAGCCCAACCTACCGAGTGCAAAAACTTGGTCTTCCCCCAACGTCGTGCACTAAAAAGCAGGCTTTATGTAAACAAATCCAGATGAAGGGAGCGTAAATCTACAGAAGAAACCTTACCCTGGGCTGCGTTAGGGACTGGCGGGCGTCTTTCCATTGGTAAAAAAAAGACCCCGAGCCCGCAGGAGCCACCTCTGTGTTTCCACGTCAGGGAAAAACCCAGACTCTCGCTGCCTTCAGAGGTCTGGTGGCAATACAAAGGCTGCCCCGGAAAGCTCTAGGCTAAGCGTCGTCTTGTGGAGGGATGCGAAGGATTTGCATATAGCAAAAAAAGAAAAAGAACAAAAAAACCCCACCAACCCTCTCCCGTTTCCAGATAGGAAAACCTAGCCGCATGTCCTCGAAAACAACTACTCAATAAAACTAGTTTTGCCAGCCGTGTGTAGGAAAGCCAGGCATCTGGTAAGGAATAAAACGTTAGCGTTCAGCTCTTTATGCTGTAAATCTAGTAACATACGCATTTTCTTGCCCTATTCCCTCCAGCTTTAAAGTGGCTTCTCTCCACAAAAGCTTCCCTCGCTGGCTACCTTTTCTCTGCCCGCAGCCCCCTCTCGGGATTTATTGCCACCAGGAGTGAGAAAATGATGGTGACCACCAACCGGGTCATTATTGTTTAATCGATGCATCTCCGGAGCATGAAAAGGGTACCCGAGACGCAGTTATTGATTTCTGCCCTCACCCCCCTTAACTATCGCCCTCATTTCCACGAATGAAATAAATAAATAGAAATAGCTAGCCGGGGTTCGAGATTCTGTCCCTGCTCAAGCCAAATGTGACTGTACATGTTCAATATTGCATGTCTGCTCTACCAAAGACAGAGAGATCAAAGGTCATATTTAACATTCAGGAGGAGGGGCGGGTGCAGATTAATTAATAAATTAATATAGCGGCGCCTTTTATTGCCCAAGTCTAGCATTAATCTACTTTTACAATCCCAGAGGACAAGGAAAAAAAAAAAAACGCCCCCGACAAAACCACAAAATTAAATAAAACAAACAAAAACCAAACCACACACACCTCCTAAAAAGAAAAAAAAAAAACAAAAAAAAGAAAAAGACGGAAAATGGGGGAAAGGAGAGGAGAAAAAAAGCAAACCAGTCACTTACCAGGCTCTTTATTTGGGGGGGCTTGAGTGTGCAGACGCTACCAGCCTGTCTGCCTTTAATTAGTTGCACATCAGTCCCTAACACAAAGAAGAAGAAGAATATCCAGATGTGCCTTGGCAGCTCCTCAATTACAACTTTGATACTTGTAAACAAACTGCGAGGGGCGGTGGGGAGGATGAGGGGGGGCGGGGGGAATAAATGAAGGCGCCGATCCACTAAACAAATACCTGTAAGTGGCTTTTTTCCCCCTTCTCCCTCTCTCGCTCGTTGCAGAGAAAGGAGGAGGAGGAGGGGGGGGAGCAGGGGAGGCGGCGGGGGGCGAGGAAGGAGCAGGCACAGAGGGAGTGTGTGTGTGCGTGTGCGCGGTGGTCTCCTCTGCTCGCCGCTCGTCTCCCGGCGCCCGCCCTCGCACACAGCGCCGGGAGTGCGTGTGTGTGGCGGTGCGGGGGAGGGGAGGGCGGGGGCGGGCGGGAGGCGATCGCCGCCGAGGTGAGGGAGCGCGGGGAGGACGCAGGGATGCGGACACCCGCCGCCGAGCGCCAGGCGGTGCCGCCGCCGCCGAGAGGCGCGCACGGGCCGCAGCGCAGCGCGGGGGCCGCCCCCGCTCCCGCCCCCTCCCCCGGCGCGGCTCTGCCCGGCGCGGCTCTGCGGGGCGCTGCGGCCGGCGGCCGCCCGGTGCGGGGCTGCCGGCGGGGCGGGGCTGCGCCGCGCCGCAGAGGGGAGGGAAGGGGCGGAGGGGAGGGCGCGCCCCCGCTTCGCCCTCTCACGCTCCCCCGCGGGCCGGCGGGCCGGGAAAGTTTGTGCCCCGGGAAGTTTGCAGTGGGGAGCGGGTCCTGCCGCCTCGCCAAAGCCGGCGTTACCGCGTCTGTGCGCAACCCAGCGCACGGCCGCGCAGCTTCTTCTTTTTTAACTGATTGAGAGAGTCCAGCGCAGAGCAACGATGATGCTGAAGGGAGTGGAGCATCTCCCACATGAGGAAAGGCTGAGGGAGCTGGGGCTCTTGAGCTTGGAGAAGAGGAGACTGAGGGGTGACCTCATTAATGGTTATAAATATGTAAAGGGTGAGTGTCACGAGGTTGGAGCCAGGCTCTTCTCGCTGACAACCAATGATAGGACAAGCGGTAATGGGTATAAACTGGAACACAGAAGGCTCCATTTAAATTTGAGAAGAAACTTCTTCACAGTGAAGGCTGCCCAGGGGGTTGTGGAGTCTCTTCCTCTGGAGACATTCAAAACCCGCCTGGACACCTTCCTGTGTAACCTCATCTGGGTGTTCCTGCTCCGGCGGGGGGACTGGACTAAATAATCTTTTGAGGTCCCTTCCAGTTTCTAACATTCTGTGATTCAATCCCTTTTTTGTATTCCTAAAGACTACACCCCCACCCCCTTATTATTTTTACTATTATTTTGTATGAGGTGTGGCAGACTTCAGGCATATTTAGGTGAAATGGAGCCAGCCGAATCGTGGATATTACAGAAGTGTCTTGGTGATCACTGGAAGCGCTTTCCAAACATTTGCCTGCAAGGATGTTTGTGACAGAGAGCAGGAGGTGGGGGCACCTGTCCATGCAGACCACACATACCCTACACCTCAGCTGTCAAAATGCTTCTCTCGACAAGCCACTCATGCAGGTATGGCACGCAAACACACAGCAGTTCCTGAAAGAACTTCAACAACTAAATGTAAAAAAAAAAAAAAAAAACAACCGAATCCACTTGCCTTCCCCAGAGTTCCTGCAAACACAAAAAATGGGCCTATAGTCACTGAATAAAGTACGCATTGCAAGATCCTCATCCAGCTCCTCTTGGTACCTCTGCTGGCACATACAGAGTCACCACTGCAGTTTGGTGCAGCCAGAGCGGACACTAAGCAGTTAAGAACTGGATGTTTCTGCCAGGGAAATCATTTTAGCCCTTTGTAAATTACAGGGAAAAAAAGGGAAAGTTGTACCATTTCATTGGCTTTATATGTAAGTAAATGAAGGCTTTATTTGCAGACCCAAGTTTTATTTCCTTCCGCTCCAATCTGAATTCAAGCTCAGGGTGCTCAGCGCTAGGGAATTACCCATGGGAAAGTGGCGCAGGAGCTTTTTCCCAGGAGCAGTGAGAAGATGTGGATTTCGGCAGCGTACTTTGACAAGGACCAGCAGCCTTGTGGTTAATACTCCAACAAGTGAGACCGATCAGTACAGAACAGGGTCAGTTATGGTCGATCGGGTAGCTCACAGATCTCCACCAAGTCACACCACTGGCACTCACGATATGGATCGGTATGCTTTTTTTGGAACCGGTAGTTTACCAAACTAATAATCTGCCTTTAACCACAAGATATGCATTTTAAAATACCCCCAAACATGTATTTACATAATAAAGCGTAACCTCCCGACTAGCTAGTGTTATCCCTCATGACAGTTCCGCTGCCTTTTTCAAAGTCTTTTCTGTTTTGATACATTTTAATACAAACTTACAGGGGAAAAAATACAAATGAGGGGAAACGATGTTTCGATAATGTCACAAAGTGACAAAAAGCAAGCGCTTTTCCTGTTGAGTTTCGTTCCCTACCACTTTCCTCCCAAATTAGTTGTCAAAAGCCATATGTGATACTCCAAACACTGAGGACGTTCTTCAAACACAGACTCCTCCTGAACTCCAAACTTCCTTTAATCACAACCCAGGTCTCACTTAAGCAATCCCTTCCGAGTTAATTTATTACTCTTGAAGGAGTTACATTTTTAATAATCTAAAAGAGGAAAAGGGGAACATCCTGATAATCTTTTCTCACGCATAAGGAAGTCCATTTCATATATTTTTTAATTGTCGCGTCAATTAAATTACGGGGCCATATATAACCTTTCTGCTTCAGCTTGGAAAACTTGTACACTTTTCTGGTATTGGGGAAGAAGTGTGGAACCAATTCAGACAGGTTTTCTCTGAAACCTTTCGTTCAGGAGAGGTTTTTTTGTTTTGTTTTCAGATACGAATCTGTTTTATCTTGCAGTCTGCGTTGAGCCTGGGAGCCAAGGAGGACTGAAGAGTGGAAAATGTACTGGTGTTTATTGGTGAGGTAGCCAACCTTCCAGCTACAACTTTCTCATGACAAGTCTTAAGAAAGCAATTCCAGATTGTCCTTTTCACCATAATCTGTGCTTTGAAGGAAGGGACGGAAAGTTAAAAATCACAGGCTCTGTTTTTCATCCAGAAACCATTCCTATTTCATTTTTAGCAGGAATGCAGCAAGAGCTGTACATTGCAACATTGTGAACATGGGAGCTGCCCTGCCTTTGTAAATATCAGGCTTGTTCTGAAATATAGTTGAAAAAAAAAATAAAGAAACACACTGAAATTCACTTTCTGTTCTGCTCATTCTCTGACTGGCTCCAGTGCGTACCTGCGAACTGGCCGCTGTAAACCTATCCTGATCCATCAGCATTATAAACACTGTGCCAGAATTAGGAAAAGGAGGTGAAACAAGCCCTTGGGGAATGCAGCAGTTCATTACAGACTGCTACCTGGGTTTTTTTTCTAATATTACTACTCCTTCCTTACATGTGCTGTTTTCTTAGGGCTCCTAAAGCCCATGGATCCACTGTGAGGGCTGGACTCTCGCCCGGTTGCTGCATTTGCGCACCCTTCTGCTGGGGCCCAGAGCTCCAAAATGTCCCTGACCGCATGTGCTGTGGCTCCGGCTCTGCCCTGGGTGCTCCTGGCAGGTGTCCTGAGCAGTTTACCCTTGGGGCACGGGCCTTCATCTCAGAAGGGCTGTGATGAGCACTGGAAAGGCACCTGCCTCTGCTCCCCTCAGCTTATCATTGGGAGTGGTAGGTTTTCAATCAGGACCACGTTCCTCTGCCTGTCCCCAGCTTTGTGCCTCAACCCTTGACAGAAATGGAAAAGATAGCTCAGCTGTTTTCCACCCTGGAGAAGAGACACATTTCTGGCACAGCTCTTCTTCTAGCACTAGTCTTGTGGGCATCTGAATGTATGGTCTTCCCCTTCTGGGATGGGGTAAGCTGAAGAAGAGATGCATGATCTTCCTCAAAGTTCCCAAACCAATTTTGTTTTTAGTTCACTGGTGCAAGAAACACACGGAAACACACAGAAATGTCTTGTACGCTGTCCACAATAACAGCACACATGCACCCTGTTGCCTGGAATCTCTCATAACTCTCTTAACATCCTTTGAGCTACAAATTATTGCATGGACTCTCTGGGACAAAGTTGTGCATTTGCACTGACACGATACTGGTCCCAGCCCCTCTGAGCTGCAGTTCATCCCTGTGACTCCCAGCAGCGTTGGCCACTCTCCTCCCTTCCTCTGTAGATGCCGAGCTCCCCGCTGGCACATTTCTCCTTCTCATGGCTGTGGCCAGGCACCTCCTGAACACCTCCCTCACCTCTGCCCCTGCTGCTTTCCACACGTGCAGCCTAGTCCAGCGCCCTGTCCAAGAGGGACACCTTGCTGCTTGCCAGCTACTGCGGAGTTTTTGCATCAGTAAGGGAAAAGACTAGGCATGAACTCGTTTTTGTGTGCTGTAAGAAAAGACACCTGAGAACTGCTGTAAAGCATAATCTGCCAGCAAAAATAAGGTTAAAACCATCTATTAGAATGCCTTGCTTATCATCCAGTACTACTGAAAACTGCTCTACTTGCTTTTGTTTGAAAGGAAATGCAGTGATTATCCCCCTATTACAGACACCTACAAATATTTACTAAAATAATGTAGCAGAGCCTTTTTTTCTACAGTTGTCACGGCTTAAATATTCCCATTATTTTGAATCTGGTTTGATTCTGCTTCAAGTACAGCCGCTTTCCTGCTGCTTCCCAGGCAGGAGTCCAGGTTGCTGATCTCCAATTATGCCAACTCCCAGAGGGCTCGATCCGCCGCTGATGCAAGTCAACGTCGCCGCACTGAGCTCCATGGGATGCTGCCAGCTGAGAAATAGCAGTGCCCAGGAAAATGAAAACCCACAGCAATCCTCACGCCCTCAGTGTTGGAATCCTCACAGGACACAGACCAAGAGCTCGGAAACTCGGGTCCAGACAGCTGGCTACTAAAAACACCTGGCTTTGTTTAGACCACCTCAGTATCTCCAGATGTCTCTCCTCCATGACTGATGGGCCCCTGCGTCGGTGCCACAGTTTCGTTTCCTTCTGGTTCTTAAAAGACTGCCCTTTATTGGGGAGTGAGGGAGGTTGGAGTGGCTTTTACCCTGCAAATCCTGTGTGAATCCAAATGACATGCCAGAAATGTTATGCCAGCAGCTAACAAGGAGGTTTAGAATAAGTACTCCCTGGCCAGTATGCAGCAAGCACGGACTCGTTCACCTAATCAGCTTTAGGGCTCCTTGGTGCTAAGGGGGCTGTATTCTCTTGTTGTCAAATGGCATCGCGCAAATGCTCCGCTGGGGCAGCTACTCAGAAAGCGTGTTTGTTCTCTCAGGGCTTGCATATCCCCCCAAAAAAGTAAGAAAGGTTTGTATCACTGCTGCTAGTTTTGCCTCTTTGGACAAAAAGTTCCTGGTTGGAGAGGTCTTCAGTCTCTACACCCATTCAGCTGGTTTCCAGACTTTGTTCTTAGCAAACATATTTTCTGTGCTAAAATAATAACTATTTAAGAACTACTTTTCTAAGGAGTTTTAACGTCTTTGCACTTAGGAGTTTGAAATTTGGTCATTGTGAACGTACCTCATTCGGCCAAACTGAGCTAATTCCTGAGCTATAAGAAAAAAACAAACCCAACACTGAGTTCACACGTAAGAGAATCGTTAGAAGCACAGAATGGGAAATTCTCTGAAGTGTCTCTTTTTTGCTGATCTTTGAAAAAGATTCCCTCTGTAAATGTATGCCCTGTACTGGAAATGCTAAGTGATCTGACAATAGCAAAAGGTAAGCATTTGCCACAGAGCATTCAAATTTAGTGATGTCTTTTATCAAGTTATCAAAACAAGGATGATCCCCTTTCCATAATGTGGGGAGAGGCTGACTGATGTTTGAGAAGTACACAGGTACCACAGAGAGAACCCGTAGAAATTCTTGAATGTGGGTGTGTGGAGCTGGGGCAACTTTGCAAAGGAAGACCAACACTGAAAAGGGACCACAGACTAAATGAGACAACAATCCTGTGGGAAGACCAGTACGGGATCAGGTAATTAAGAGCCTGATCAGGCATGTGCATCAAGCTGGTAAAGTAAGGATTGCATGGATAAACTCAACCCAGGCATCTCTTTTCTTTTGAGCCCTTTGGTTTGTGACTTGCAAAGATTCTGGAGGTTTCTACCCCTCTGGCTTGGCTGCTTTCTGAGTTTACGTCTTGGCAGTGACAGATTTTCCCTTACCTCTCTACTTAAGTCTTTGATAAGGGAATTCCATTTTCACATTTAATGAATGAGGGAGAGTAAGGATTTCATTAGAAAGCCAAATCTTGCCAGTTTAACATCAGCTTCAGATGAACGACAGTCAGCTTGAGCCAGATTTTCATTTCACATCATGTGCATATCACTGTGATCAACAACCTCTGCTAGCTTACACCAGTGAAAAATCAAGCTCATCCCACCATTGACTGAGCCCTGAGACACCCAAGATAGTTATATGAAGCTGTTCCAGGCTCTGCTGGACTGGAAAAGCATCTGAAACCAAAACTGTAAGTAAACCAAA